>NW_022436984.1:11069855-11160237 GCF_009761245.1 Sapajus apella | reverse complement strand
ATACAGCACACAGATGGGTTTTGACTTTTTATCCAATTTGCCAGTCTGTGTCTTTTGATTGGGGCATTTAGCCCATTTACTTTTAGGGTTAATATTGTTATGTGTGAATTTGATCCTGTCATTTTGATGCCAGCTGGTTGTTTTGCCCATTAGGTGACGCAGTTTCTTCATTATGTCTATACTCTTTACCATTTGGTACATTTTTGGAGAGGCTAGTACTGGTTGTTCCTTTCTATGTTTAGTGCTTCTTCAGGAGCTCTTGTAAGGCAGGCCTGGCGGTGATGAAATCTCTGAGCAATTGCTTGTTCATAAAGAGTTTTATTTATCCTCCACTTATGAAGCTTAATTTGGCTGGATACGAAATTCTAGGTTGAAAGTCCTTTTCTTTAAGGTTGTTGAATATTGGCCCCACTCTCTTCTGGCTTGTAGGGTTTCTGCCAAGAGATCCGCTGTGAGTCTGATGGGCTTCCCTCTGTGGGTAACCTGACCTTGCTCTCTGGCTGCCCTTAGCATTTTTTTCCTTCATTTCTACCCTGGTGAATCTGACGATTATGTGCCTTGGGATTGCTCTTCTTGAGGAATATCTTTGTAGTGTTCTCTGTATTTTCTGGACTTGAATGTTGGCCTGCCTTGCCAGGTTGGGGAAGTTCTTCTGGATAATATCCTGATGAGTGTTTTCCAGCTTGGATTCATTCTGTCCATCACATTCAGGTACACCTATCAAACATAGATTAGGTCTTTTCACATAATCCCATATTTCTTGGAGGCTTTGTTCATTTCTTTTCAATCTTTTTTCTTTAATCTTGCCTTCTTGTTTTATTTCATTGAGTTGATCTTCAATCTCTGATATCCTTTCTTCTGCTTGGTTGATTCGGCTATTGAAACTTGTGTATGCTTTGCAAAGTTCTCGTGCTGTCTTTTTCAGCTCCATCAAGTCATTTTTATTCTTCTCTAAGCTGTTTATTCTCGTTAGCATTTCATCAATCCTTTTCTTGAGTTTCTTAGTTTCTTTGCATTGGGTTAGAACATGTTCTTTTAGCTCAGAGAAGTTTGTTATTACCCACCTTCTGAAGCCTGTTTCTGTCAGTTCATTAGATTCATTCTCCATCCAGCTTTGTTCCCTTGCTGGTGATGAGTTGTGATCCCTTGGAGGGGGAGAGGCATTCTGTTTGGGTGTTTTCATCCTTTTTGCTCTGGTTTCTTCCCATCTTTGTGGATTTATCTACTGTTGTCTTTGTAGTTGGTGACTTTCGGATTGGGTCTCTGAATGACGTCCTTTTTGTTGATGAAGAAGTTATTTCTTTCTGTCTTTTAGTTTTCCTTCTAACAGTCAGGCCCCTCTGCTGTAGGACTGCTGGTGGTCCACTCCAGATCCTGCTTGCATGGGGATCACCTGAAGTGGCTGCAGAACAGTAAGGGTTGCTGCCAGTTTCTTCTTCTGTTATCTTTGTCCCCGAAGGATACCTGCCAGGTTTCAGCCAGAGCTGTCCTTTGTGAGCTGTCCCTTTGTATATACAGGGGTCAATGAGCTGCTTGGGGAAGCAGTCTGTCCCTTCTAGGAGCTCAAATGTTGAGCTGGAAGCTCTATTGTTCCGTTCAGACCTGCTGGGCAGGTACCTTTAAGTCTGCTACAGCAAAACTCATAACCTCTTTTTTTCCCAGGTGCTCTGTCCTGGAAAGGTGGGGCTTTCTTTTTAAGTTCCTGATGTGCTGCTGCCTTTTTTCAGAGATGCCCTGCCCAGCAAGGAGGTAGCCTTGTCACAGTCTGCCAGCTGTGATCTGTCCCAGGTCCAGCTGTGCTTGCTGTGAAACTCTCGATCCAGAGCTTTTCAGATTGCTGGTCTTTGTAGGGGTGGGACCCTCCAAGCCAGATCACCTGGCTCCCTGTTTCAGCCCCCTTTTTTTCAGTTGAATGGGTGACTCTGTCTCCCAGGTGTTCCAGGCACCAGTTGAAAAGTCTGCCCAGAGTTGTGTGAGTTTTTGTGTGGAGACCTGCTGCGCTGGCTGAAGCAGCCGTGCTGGAGATTCATGGCAGTTTTCTGTCAGGAATCTCCTGGTCTGTGGGCAGTAAAATGTGGTTTGGAAATGCGGTGATCACTCACCCTCTGCGTTGTTCTCACTGGGAGCTGCACTCCAGAGCTGTTCCTATTCAGCCATCTTGAATTGTCTATCTCAGGTTTTCTTTTTACTTCGTATACGTCAGACTGAAGAAGCCAGTAATCCTAGAAAAATTGACAGGTACAGACAAAAAGGTACCCCTAAAATGCCTGCTTTTTTTAGCCAAAGAACCAAGAAAGGGAAAGTCTAGAAACATGGAAATTGAAAATACAATACTTTTTACAATTTTTCAAAAACTGGAATGCTTTGGTGTAAATATGACAAAACCTGTAAAGCACATGTATGCTGGAAACTACACAATGCTGATAAAATAAATCAAAGAATATCTAAATAAATGGAGAGATACACTGTGTTCATAGACTGGAAGATGCAATGTACTAAAGACGTCAATTCTCCCCAAGTTAATTAATGGTTTTAACACAGTTTTTAAATCCCAGCAAGTTTTTTTTTTAGATGTAGACAAGATTGCTCCAAAATTATATGGAAAAGCAAAGTAACTAAAAGAGCTAAAACAATTTTGAAAAAGAATAAAATGAGAGGAATCAGTCTGCCCAATTTCAAGCAATGTAATCAAGACTGTGTGATATTGACAGAGGGTTGGACACATAGATCAATGCAACAGAGTGGAGAGCCCAGAAATAGACTCACACAAATACACCCGACTGATTTTTGACAAAGTTGCAAAAACAAGTCAATGAAGGAAGGTTAGCCTTTTCAACAAATGGCACTGGAGCAATTGAACAACCAAGAACAAAAAATTAATACTTGACATAAACTCAGACCTTATATAAAAATTAACTCATAAAGAATCACAGACTCAAATGTCAAATAAAAAACTGTAAAAGTTTGTTTTAAAAAAAAGAAAATCTGTGGGGTCTAGAGCTAGGAAAAGAGTTGTCAGACTTGACTTCAAATGCACAATTCATTTTAAAAGTGATTAATTAGACCTCATTAAAATTAAAAATGTCTGCTTTGCAAAAGACTGTTGAGAGGATGAAAAGACAAAGTATAGGAAAGGATGATATCTTTGCAAATCACATATATAACAAAAGTGCTAGAATCTAGAATATATAAAGGATTCTCAAAACCCAATGGTTTAAAAATAACTCAATTAGAAAATGGGCAAAAGACATGAAAAGCCATTTAAAAGTGTTCAATCCTATTACTTAGTGGCACAAAATGTTAACATATGGGAAACACATAAACCAACATTACTTTTCCAAGATTCTTATATCATTCTTCTATTTACCTCTCATATGTAAGCTAACTTCTATTACAGAAATGTATTCATACAAGATGTTGTATTTCTTTATTTCCAAGTGGCTACTTACCTACTGGCATAAAGTAGGTAAGCAATTAATATTGAAAACAAAAACTTAATGAATGAATGAACTGAAGTCAGAGATGGGATATGTAGATGAAACTAGAAAATGATATTTGAAGATGATTCAATTAACTGCCGACTATAGGATGTAACACATAAGGCTAAGACAGAAAACATAAAAATTTAGTTTTTACTTCTGCTTCATGGTTAAGACAGAATCAGAGGCAATGGATACTGACAGTTCACCTGTCTGTTTTTTCTGTATTTTTCCATGACTGTATCTACTACCTCAGCTTGATTTATAAGCAAAATCTGAAAAACCAACAAAAATAAGTGTTTTGTAGTTTAGAAATAATACGGAAAATATTGCTGTTCTTTTCAGTGAAGAAAATCAATTTTGTATAGTTTATTTCACTCTAAAAAATGTGAATTTTATTTAAAAACTAAAATTGTAATTAGGGTTAATGAAGACCTGAATTAGGTTAATCTGAATTAGGTTAATTCTTTTAGACATAACATCTTTTAGACATTATATCTAAAATAATTAGCAAAATTGCAGTACAATGAAGGCCAAATTCCCAATCTTTCCCCTCACCAAATCTCCAGACTAATTCTATGATATGGTTGGAGGCATTACCAAAGCTTTGTTTTAATTCTGCAGCAACAACACTATCTCAGGCTGTTTTCTTTTCCCACATCCCAAACCGCTAACTCCCACTTCTGCAGCCATACCATCTCAAAAATAAATTCTCTGAGACCTCCGCAGCTACTAAAAAATTCCTCATCTATGTGTAACTCTGCCATAGCAAACCCTTCCACAAGTTCCCTAGATAATTAGTTTCATAAAATATTGCTTTTGCTGGAATATTCTGCCAACAGCCCCAACTTGCCTAGTAATATCTAAAATAAAGATCAGGTGTTTCTCTTGCCAGCACTCTCACTACAAGATTATTTTAATAGAAGTTTAATTAACAGGAAGCAACACTTAATAAATAGTATCAGTAAATGGGGAATGGAAAAAGCAATTCCTAATCCTGCCAAAATCCTAAATCTTTATATATGCATTTTTCCATTGCACCATAGTGACTGATGAGGTAGAATGACTTTCTGGCTTGGCTTCCCCGCTGGCTTCTGATGGGTCCCTCCTGGCTCTCACCCTCTCCATGCCTCTCCAGCCCTTCTCGAATCCATGCATAGAGTTCCTGAGACAGCCTCAAATATGTACTTAGCTATGTGGGATCCTGAGAAATCTGCCTCTCCAACATATTAATGGAAGAGTAGGCAGAAAAGTCTTCATTGTTCGATTTGATTTGTGTATTCCAATTCATGTGCTTTTGAAGTAGTCCAGCACCACGGCTTGCTTCTCCCAGCTCTGCCTTGAGCCTCTGACTCCTGATTACTAGTCCACCCCCCGGACCTCCAGGGTACTATCCCCTCCATAGAACTCTGCTGCTGCCACGCTGACCTCAGCAAAAGGTGACACCTCCCTCTATTGCCACATTTCTTCATTCATCCCAGTCTGTCAATAACACAAGGCTGTTGTGGACTTAACAGGATTTGGAGATACATGTAATTATAATTTTTAATATTAAAATTTTAATATTCAGTTAATCTTAATCATCACTAATGACCCTAAAAATGACTCTGTTCCCAGGATCTATGAAAAAAATCAACTAGCAAGTTAAATCCTTTGCATAGATGCTCTCAAGAGTTCCCTACTTTCCTATCCTTGCTCCCCTGTCCTTCCTCAGAACTATAAAAATAACTTTTTTTTTAGTGTTTTGCTCTGTCACCCAGGCTGAAGTACAGTGGCACGATCTCAGCTTATTGCAGCCTCAACCACCCAGGCTAAGTGATCCTCCCACCTCAGCCTCCCAAGTAGCTGGGACTACGGGCTTATGCTACCACATCCAGATACTTTTTGTATTGTCTGTAGAGATGGGTTCTCTCCATGTTGCCCAGGCTGAGAAAAAAACATTCTTAAATCTATCATGTTGCAAGCTTCTACCTTCCTCTAGAAAACTTTATTCCCCTACTTAAGGTGGTTGGTCTTATCCTAAAACATAATCATCTAGTCCCTGCTAGGACAGCCATGAGATAGCTTATTACAGTGTCTCCCCAGAGACTGAGTAGTTCAGTCTGGGACAACACTATGGACCTTCAGCCAAACAATACATACTCATCTCTCCAGAACAAATATAGTAAAAAAATCCCTCTACAAATACAAAAGAGAGAAACATTGACCTAAAGGAGCATTATCTGCAGAACTTGCCTTAGGTCACAATGAAGATAGCATTTTAAAATTCTTGGCAAAGACACTTCAATTCTTTTTTCCTATTCTTCTGTTTCCAATCTTGTCCAGGCTTTTCCTCATGTAAACCCACCAACAAAGAAACCCCTTCCCATATCTTTGAAAACGTCAGTGCCATTCCCTTAATTGCCATTCTTAGCTTTTTTGTCCTTTAGACTACATCCTATTCTAGTCAAGACTTCTTCCCCATCCTAGTCTTGTAAGAGGGCAAAGAGAAACATAAGGGTACATATTTCACCAAAACTATTCATTCCTTCTCTGCAGGATTGCCTTTTTTTCTATTTCACTGGCCATGGAGGAGTGCTTAGCTTCCCTGTAAGTCTATCTTTTCCATGGGTCCTCAGGTCTCATGTTCTTCCTGGGTTGCACCCTCTTCCCTATCAGTGAGAATCCCTGACTAATCTGGCAGCTCATTATGTATGCCTAATTAAAGTTACATAAACTTTACCAGTATAGCATTTTATTTAAAACATCTCTCTAAAACTGAGCTTTCTCTATCCAAAGTCATTCAAGATCATCTTCTGCCAAAACTCACCTTTTGTCTCTTGCATTTTCAATTTCTACTCTTCTAACTCCACATTGTCTAAGTCCCTTTATTAGTTCCCAGTTCCATGTCAGAGTTTACTTCTCATCCTCAGCTGACTGTGACCCTACCAATTTTTTCTCTCTCCTTTCCTCCAACTCCTCTGTTTACGCCATTTTCCCCAGTATTCCTCCTCTCTTGCCCTTTTTCTACTCCGCATCTACACTTTCCCCCTGCCCCTAAAACTCCTAACTTCCCACCTAACAAACTAGCTCTCTGGGCTATGAAACTTCAAGAAAATTTCCCAGCAATCCTTAAACACTCTGGAGCCAAGAGCGGTGAAATCACTACTGCTGTCAGGAACAGTTCTGCAGAGACCAGGACTTGAAATTCCTTAATTGATCAGAGCCTTGATTATTATGTTGCAAGAGCATAATATATACATTATTTTAGCTACCTTATTAATTAGAAATGTACTCCAGCTGCATTATTTGTTAAACTGCTTTTGTGGGCTAGCCCAAGAATCTAACCACCATTTATAGTGGTTAGAATGAGGCTCCTATTCTAAATAACCAGAAATAAACTTTTAGGCTTGTTCATACTGGCACCCATAATTTCCCACCCACATGCAAGCTTCATCTGATGCAGGAGGCAGGAGCTTTTATGTTTCAAAGACCTGGTTAGCAACAGAAGAAATGTATTGCTACATACTGGAGAAAGCCCTCTTGCTGCTCATAATAACAATGAAACCTTTATATCCTGTATATTTTTACCTTTGTAAAGCATCTAATTTTCAAAACTACTCATAAGACTTTTCAGAGCAAACAGCATGGATTTGGGCAAAGAGCAAACTATTAGAGATAGGGGTCTGCTACTTATTAGACATGTTACTGGCCAAGTCACTTAATCCTCTGAGCCTCAGTATTCCAAACAGTAAGGCAACAGTAGTAATAATTCCACCACTATCCTCCCTATCAAATTTCAAGATTTTTCAGTAATGCATGACATCAAGATAAATAGGGGTGGGAGCGGGTATGAAGCTGCAAGGACAGGTGGGGACTGGAGTAACAACAGAAATTCAGACAAGCAGGTGGGGCATAGCAAGTAAGGCAATTGAGCAATGTCCAGATGCAATGCAGACAAACTCCAGGTTAGAAGGCAGAAGTAGCAGAATGGCTCACTCATGGTCAGAGCTGGTTGAACAAAATTGAGTGGGTGCCATTTGGAATTCCAGTACTTCATGGAGATCTATACCAAAGCCAGCCTCCACTTGCTGGGGAAAGAACCCAGCAATAAGAATTGCAGGGAAATAGACTAGGGACCCAGAATGAAAACTCAAGGGAAGCCCAGTTCTATAAAATGAGGTGGACATAGGACACTTGGAAACAGGTGGCAAATTCTAGTGATGGTCTAGAGCATCTAGTGAAGGATTCTGGTGATCATCCCAAGACCACGTGTCCCAGCAGCAAAACCTTGGACCATGACATTGAAGCTCACACATTACCAGAGCAAGATACAGCTTATAGGAATGTATATTGATTCAGCAGAGGGTGGTTTGATGAAAAATATTTTAGAGCAGAATTAAGGTTGACTTATCAGTTAGCTCAGTTGGCTGGGGTCTGTGTGAGTGGCAGGATGCTGACTCCCAGAGCAGGTGACTCCGCCTCACTGCCTCATGGCCACAGGCCTTTTCTTTTCTCCTGCCAGTTACCCTATAAATCCTGGATGCCAGAGCACCACGGGCATGAGGTAAATCTGTACTATAGCAGGTACTCAACAAGTACCAGATGAATGTAGGAACATAGGATTAAATAAATGAATGCAGCAGCTTCTACTATCAAGAACAGAATTACATCCTTTGTAATTAAGCCTGCAGACATCCTTAGTGCTCTGCTCTCTGCACTCTGGAAGACAGAATGCAGTTCTCTGAAAGCATTTTAAGAGCAGTATAGGAAAAGACAAACAAGCTTAGAAGAATTCAGTGAAAGATAAGAAGCCAATTGTCAATAACAAATTCGAAGTTCCTATTCAAGGCCAGTAGAAACTAGTAAACAAAAAAATGTGTTAGGCAGAGAGAGAGTTAATCACTTCATTAATACTTTAATACCTATTTAAAATCGACTGACTTATCAGTCTTGACATACCTCCTTTGCAATGCATTTAAAAAGGAGCGTAGCATAGGATGGAATCCAAGGTGTCACATTCTCGGCTTACTGGTGATTGTACAAGGAATGTGGACTAGGCCAGCAAAATTGTCCTTGAGCCCTGCAGGATCCAAACCTGTGTGTCAACCCCAGTGAATCTCTGTGTCAGGAAGGCATGTGGACCTCTGCTGCCCCAGCACTCATCCCTAGCAAAGGGCCCTTCACATTTCCTAATTAGGTTATATTCAGTGTTCACAGGGCTGGTAATGGATGAGATACTGAAGTGTAATCACAACTGATATTATTCATGTCCCAGGAATGTGCAGCCGAGGCTGCTCTGCTAGTTCCAACAGAAAACAATGGTGTGGTTGACAAGCAGCCTTTTTACATTTCAGATTCTGATCCAGATTTAGTCTTTCTGTTTGGTTATGATTGCAGAATACATATCCAGGGAGAAGAAATAAACATGCTGTATATTCCATTTCTTGGGTGCTGGAGGCTCATTAAGTCCCATACAGACTGGCATAGCCTGCCGGTTAGAATGTTCAGAAATGAGGCTAGCTGGGGGAGTCTCTGTGTCTGGTATGCTATGTCTAGTTGATTAGACATAGCAAGTAACCAAGTAACTACAGAAAAGGCAATTAACTTAATCAACAGGTGTTTTGTGCCAGGCATTGTGTGAAAATAAAAGATGAAGATAAGTGCCTATTCTAAAATGGTCTGTGATCACGTGAAAATGCCAGACAAAAATGTTAACAACTATCGCAAGTCAGATGCAACTCAGTACTATAATGAAGGAATAAACAAAGTATTAATGACTGGCCAGAGCAGAGGATAATTAACTCTGACTAAGGAAAAGTGGGCTGACCAAGGGAAATCTTAAAGAATGAGCGATACTATATGAAGGAAGGGGCTGGGGTGTACATCCCAAGAGACATGAAATTGGACAGTCATGGACAAAGAGGGAAAATCGCCCAGTGGCAAGGACCCCAGAGCACTTCACAGAGAAAGTGATGCTTCTGTTGAGACTTGGAGGATGTGGAGGTGGCAGATAGTCAAATGGAGAGCAGAGGAAGGGCATTCTAGAAAGAGGAAGCAGCGCTGTACAAAGTGAGGTGAAAGAACATGGCAGTGTGGGATGCCATGTGATGTGGTTTGGCTGTCCCCACCCAAATCTCATCTTGGATTGTAGTTCCCATAATCCCCCATGTGTTGTGGGAGGGACCCAGTAGGAGGTAATCAAATCGTGAGGGCAATTAACCTCATGCTGTTCTCATGATAGTGAATGAGTTCCCACGAGATCTGATGGCTTCATAAGGGGCTTCCCCCTCCTTTTGCTCAACACTTCTCCTTGCTGCCACGATGTGCAGAAGGACATGTTTGCTTCCCCTTCTGCCATGATTGTAAGTTTCCTGAGGCCCCCCAAGCCACGCTGAACTGTGAGTCAATTAAATGTCTTTCCTTTATAAATCTGTATAGATATATTATTATTAGCAGCATGAAAATGGAGTAATACACAGGGAATGGTGGAAGATGAGGTTAGAGAAGTAGGCACAGCTAGGGCATGACAGAATATTTTTGTAGTCAGCTGAGTACTTTGTATTTTATCCTTATGGCTATGAGAAGCCACAAGAGGTGGTCCAATCTATTTTACTTGGTGACTAATGGGATCTGGGGAGAAGATGTAAAGGATCCAGGTGAGACATAATGAGAGCCTCAACCAAAGATATAATTGACAAATAAATGGCCTCATATGATCCCATAGGTTTTACTAGCCAGCAGAAGAAAATAGAATAATTCTCCTATCACTAATATTATTCTCCAGTGATAACTCAGTACCTTTTCTCATTATTTATACAAATTTTATTGCCCCTATTCAATCATCAGGTCCTTGAAGGAAAATCAGAGAGATCTGTGTCTAATTCATGTTTGTGTTGCCCACACTTTCCAGTACACATCTTGACATATCAACCATTTTGTAAGTATATATTAAAGAAACAGAAACACAGAATTTGTGTATGGGGGTAGTGGTGGTCCCAGAGTCAGTATTTAAACCAAGAGAAAGCCCTTTAACTACCCCCTTTGCAGAGAAGTTACTCATTCTCCCATAATGCACATCCACAAGATATTTACAGGCTACCAGAGACCTTCAGAGAAGGTTTCATAACATCCCTGCTGACCATCTTCTTGGAGACGGTGGGTACTGGAGTCTACATAATTTCTAGAAGATTCCAAAGTAAACTACCAGGCATTAGAAAATGATATGATTTATGAATCAGTCACCCACAAGAGCTATATGCTTGTCAGTGACAGGGCCAAAGTCAACAGGACCTTATGCCAAAGTTTCGAGATACCCACTGACCTAATTATTGATATCTAAGGATTCAGGTTCACCAGGATTCTCTAAAGTCATTCATCTGCAAACATGTTTTAAGGCCAGCAGTATTTTGTATACAAAAACTATCTTGAAATATAGACTAGCTGAATGTAATGTTTGTCTTTGTCATGAACTTTCATATTTTCATTTCAGTAATGCAAACCACAACAGTGCTATGATCAATCCTTATCATCAGTATAGAAGAAAATATCTAGTCCTAACCCACGTTCTTACTGGTTTAATCATTTATTTCCAGCTTTCTGCACTTTGTTTATTATTTATTTAAGATATTTTAGCTCTTTATGCTGAGTTAAAATGTAATGATTTTATTACTTTTTTTAAAGTTAAATTTCTAAATAAATTACAAAATGATTAAAGACATAAATCAGCTTTAAGCAAAATAACTAAGTGCATATCCTCTTCCCAGCACTTTTTTTAAAAAAGTTTTTATTTTTAAATATTTCTAGACTTGACAGAAAAATTATAAGGATAATGCAGAGTTCCCATATACCCTATACTCATTCTCACTTATTATTAACCTCTTATATTAATATTGTCTATTCATGATAATTAACCAATATTGATATATAGTTTTTGATTAAAGTCTATAATTTATTAAGATTTCCTTAGTTTTAGCTAATGTTCTTTTTCTGTTCCAGGATCCCATCCAACATACCTCATTAAATTTGGCTGTCATATCTCTTTAGGCCTTTGTTTGCCATGACTGTTAAGACTTCCCTTGTTTTTCATGACCTTGACAGTTTTGAAGAGTACTCCTGTCATTTCTGGTCACGTATTTTTAGAATGTCCCTCCCTTGGGTATTATATGTTGGCTTTCTTATGATTAGGCTGGAGTTATGTATCTATGAGATGAAGACCACAGAGGTAAAATGTCATTCTCATCGTATATCAAAACTGCATACTATCAACGAGATTTATAACTGCTAATATTGACCTTAACTACCCGCCTGGGGTAGTGTTTGTTAGTTTTCTCCACAGTAAAGTTACTCCCTTCATCATTTATTTGTATTTTAGATTACTATTACTATTTATTATTATTTTAGAGATAGAGTTCACTCTGTCACCCAAGAGGACAGTGGTGTGATCATAGCTCACTGCAACCTTGAACTCCTGGGCTCAAGTGATCCTCCTACCTTCTCCTTCACAAGCACTGGGATTACAGCCCTTCTGCCCTACCCACACCTCCTCACATTTTTATATTATACTCTTTGGAAGGAAGTCACAATGTATAGCCCACAAGTAAGGAGCAGCAATTTATACTCCACTCTTTAATGGCAAAATATCTACATACGTTATTTGAAATTTTTCTGCCCAGGAGATTTGTCTATGGTGCCCCATTGATTTATATATTCAATTACTTATTCATATCAGTATGGTCTCATGGATGTTTATTTTGCATTTTGGGTTATAGCTTAGTCCTATTTTATTTTGTTGCTCAAGTTGTTCCAGGAGAATACGTTCAGTTGGCTCCTGTGTCCCTGTAACATAGCCCTGTCATTGTGGGGTTTTGTTGAACTCTTTCTTACTTTCAGGAGGCACAAATTGTTCCAGGCTCATCTTGTATATTTCCTGCCCCATCCTCGAGTCCGTGTCTCCAAGGAGCTTGGTTCTTTTATTGGAAAATGGTAAAAGAAACCAAGACCTGGGCGTGCTTCCTTATTGCAGAGTTGTTTTTGCTTCTAGGTTCAGCTGACAGAGAAATAATATACATGTGTGTAAATTAACCCATGTTTATACACATAGATCTATAAATCCTTATTTTTATCTGTATCTATGTTAAGCTAAATATTAATTGATACTGATGTCCCAACCCCAACCCAGTAGCATGTAGATAATTCTAGCCTTCTCCCCTTGCTTGTTTCCTCTCCCTCCTATAATGAAGAACCTGGCTTCTGCCATCAGCCATTCATTTATTTCATTGTTTAAATCCAGTGTCCTCTAGTACTTCCATAATTATTAAGCCATATCCACATAGAAATAACTTTATAAATTTGAGTGCTTATATAGAGCTCTTTTTGCCTTTAATCTTATACTCAATTCATTGCCAAACTTACTTAGATAAGCACTTTTTGTCACATCCCCTTCAGTAAGCTTGTTTCATAAATTTGTAATACAGTTAGATTATTTTGTCAATTTTGCATTTCATCCTGGAATCCTCCAACCTTCTAAATATGTTTTACATTTTCTGTTACTTATGCTGTAAAGTTCGATGGGTTTTGACAAGTGCACAGTGTCATGCGTCTATCATTATCACAATATCATAAAAAACAGTTTTACCACCCTTTTAAAAATCCCCAGTGGTTAACCTGTTCAACTTCTCCTTTCACCATGTGTTTCTGGAAACTACTGGTCTATTTGCCATCTCTATAAGAGTTTTGCCTTTTCCAGGATATCCCTTAAATGGAATTATCCATTATGTAGCCTTTTAAGACTGGCTTTTTTCACTTAGCAACATGCATTTAAGATTCATCTGTGTCTTTCTGTGGTTTGACAGCTCATGCCATTGTACGGATGTGCCACACTTTGTTTAGCCATTCGCCTACTGCAGTTTACTTCTAGTTTTTGGCAGTTGTAAATAAAACTGCTATAAAATTCTTATGCTGATTTTTGTGTAAACATAAGTTCTCAACTCAGTTAAGTAAATACTTATCAGCATGATTGCTGGGTCCTATGGTAAGACTATGTTTAACTCTGTAAGAAACTGCCAAACTGTCTTCCAAAGTGTCTGTTAACATTTTTAAATTCACACCAGCAATGAATGAGAGTTCCTATTGTTCCACAAAGTTCTGTTGATCCTTGCCAGCAAAGGGTATTATCAGTTATTTTTTGGATTTTAGCCATTCTTACAGGTGTATAATAGTGCGTCACTGTTGTTTGAATGCTTTAAAACATATTAAAAGTTTGTCAGGAGTGGGGAGTAAAACTTAAAAACTAAACAAGAAATCTGAGTTACCAGCATGAGCCACGGAGTTGTTGAGACAGCTCAGGCTATGAGGTGCTCCTCTTCGGGTTCCTACAAGAAACGGGATGTAGAAACCACCAACTTGTTTCCTCCACTTGACTTCAGCTCATGTTCTCCATTATCAAATAAGAGAGCAAAAATGTTGTGGGAGCTAATAATGCTTTACATAAAATAAATGAGAAAGAGAGGAGAGAAATGCAGAAAGTAACTTTTTGGAACACAGAAGAGATTGTCCTTTCCAAATCAAAATGAAAAACATGGCCAAAAAGAGAAGAGAGGGCTGTCATCTGGATAGAGGAGATGATGCTAGAAACCCTGGTGTTTCCTTTTTATTAATATAAGAGTATCTGGGATTTGTTTTAATCAGGTATGGTAAGACATGCAGAAAAGACAGTCATGAAGGAAGAAGTTTTTATACTTACAGATCCCTAATAACAGGAGGAATAGCACCCTAGGTAGGGCCACATGGAGAAGGAAGAGTCAAGAGAAAGAGTGAGTGAGGGAGAAACATGGACAAGAGCCTTTGTTGAGAAGGGCAAGGCAGAGTAAGCAGGTTTAGGATTGGCTAGTTTGAATAATTTCAGCAAGATCTGGGGCATAGGGGCTGTCTTTAGTCATCTAGTATCCTGTCCTGGCCTAGGGTGATTAGGGCAGGGGAATAGTGGGTCTGCATATGACAGCTAGATAAAGGAGGTGGTAGAGGTGTGGGCTTTGGAGTGGCTGGTTTGCATATGAAAGATAGGCTCCCAGGCAAGTTGCTATCTCTAGGAATTTCAAAACCCTGGGAGGGAGCAGTCCCTTTCAATGCCGGCTAGATGTTTAAGCATCAGAATAAACAGACATACTTAATACACTTCTTGCATCATTTTTATTGTCAGATCTATTTTTGTTGAAGCTACCTGAGACTGTCCTCTGTCTCTTCCCCCTTGACCTCACTGCTTCCTGAGATCTGAGCAGTGTAAGCCTCTCCAGATGCTTGAGATAACATTGTCTTCTTGAAATTATAGTAAGGTGTGTTTGCTTCTGGTATGGATGGCTCCTGTATACCTGTTTTACACTTCATGTTTTGCAAAGCATGTCAAGTACACCTGTTGTCTGACCCCTGTGACCACACCCCCCGAAGGTGGAGAATTCATCTTTTACTTTTATTGCTCTTTAACACTTCTCACATCTTTCCATTTGCCTAAGAATCTAAATATTTACAGATCTCCCTTATCCATGTATCACCTTGTATTCTGCTTCCTTTTTTTGTTCCCAGTGGCATGTACTAGCCTTCCCTCTGGGTCACTCCTGATGCTTCATTCATCCAACACATATTTGTGACACACAGATGGGGACAGGAATTGTGCCAGGGCCCAGGGACAGAGACAAATATGGTATCCTTGTGTGGTGGGAAGAATAGATAAGAGCATATGTTTTGAGGCCTGATAATGTGTCAGTCACATGTGTGTAAGAATTGTTTCACTTAATCTTCACATCACTCTCAAGGTGGGTTCTGTGATAACCACCCTGTACTACCACCATTCTTACAAATAAGAACTCAGGCTAGTGAGCTTAATGACCCAAGGTCTCAGGACTAGCCGATGGAGATCAGGGTTCCAAACCCAGGTGCCTGACCCCAGCGCATCGGATTTTCATATGGATGCCATGACCCTCCCGCAGACATAACTCAGAGCACTTTCCCATTGTAATCCTTGCAAGGATAAACCTCCTTTTTTATATAGAAACAAAATTATTTAGCAAAACAGCCTGTCTACACTAGGTGCCTCTACTGCTAACTAACTGGATGATCTTGAGAAAATCACTAACTTTCTTTAGTTTTGTTTCCTCTGCTGTCAAATGAGAGGGCAGAGCTAGATGACCTCTAAGATCACATTAAGCACTGATATTCTTTTAATTGATCAGATACAGCTGTACTTCTATTTTAAATACCACTTAGTTTTGAGGTTCAGAAATACAGAAGGAAAGCCAAGGATGGCATGGAGCTCACTTGCTGATAAGAAACATCTTGAAATATTTTTAGCTGGTTTCTCTAACAAAATATGTCCTTCAGTGTTGCAAACTTAGCCTACTGAAACCATTGTATACTAACAGGAATAAAACAGTAGTAAGCCAAGGCATTTTAAAGACTGACTTTAATTGACTTGAAAAATTCAAACATCATCTATTACGAAGCCACCACCCCCATGGCTGACTGAACTCACAAGGGCAATCCTAGGGTCCATTCCGTCCCAGCACCCTCACAGACACCTTTCTGCCGGCATCCCCAAGGCCAACAAGAGCCTGGTGAAACAGCTCAAACTACCAGCCAACCTGGGCTCCCTCTTGAACGCAGGTGTGTGTTCTAGCCTCGGAGCATCCTTCATGCCCTTCTCACTGTTGCATCGCTCTCCTTCTTGTCTTCACAGTGTTATTTGTTTACTAGGGCTGCCATAACAAAATACCACTATTTGGTATGAGTCTAAAATTAGGAAAAAGAAAGAAAAAATGAAATACCACTAGACATATTTTTAGATTGCTTAAACAGCAGCAATTTCTTTCCTCATAGTTCTGGAGACTGGAAGTCCAAGATCAAAACGCCAGCAGCACTGGCTTCTCCTGAGTCCTCTCTCCTTGGCTTGCAGACAACCATCTTCCCGCTGTGCCCCTCACACATACCCCTGGGTTTTCTGTGTGTGTCCAAATCTCCTTTCCTTATAAGGACAGCAGTCAGATTGGATCAGGGTCCACCTATATGACCTCATTTAACCTTAAACCTCTTTAAAGGCCGTATCTCCAAATATAGTCATTATAAGGTACTGGTGGTTAGGACTTCAATGTATGAATTTGCTGGGGGAGACACAATTCAGTCCATGCAGTGTTGGAATCCTACCCATCCTAATCTCTCTTCAGATGCATTTTCCTTTGTGGAAGCATGAAACTCAGCCAGCTGGAATCTCTCCTTCCTTGAGACCCCATTTCTCCACTCTGCCACTTAACAAAGGCCCGAGGAGTGTAAGTTCCTTGAATGACAGAACAATGCCTTGTCTGAGAAATAATGTCTTACATTATTATGTCTCCCAATGGCATATAGTGTAATACTTCATTCAGAATAAGAACTTAACAAATATTCAATAAGTAAACAAATAAAAAATTGTGGTACTTCCATACAATGAAATATTATTCATTGCTAAAGAGAAATGGGTTGTCAACCCATGAAAAGGTATGGAGGAACCTTAAATGCATATTACTAAGTAAAAGAAACCAATCTGAAAAGGTTACATACTGTATGATTCCAACTATATGACATACTGGAGAAGTCAAAACTATGGAGACAGTCAAGAAATGAGTGATTGTCAGGGCCACTGGGGTGGAATTGGGGGAGGAAAGGAGGAATGAATTGGTGGAGCACAGAGGATTTTCAGGGCATTAGAACTGTTCTGTATAATACTACAATGGTGGATATATATCATTTTACATTTGACAAAATGCATAGAATGCACAACATAACAAATGAGACCCAATGGAAATGATGGACTTTGGGGGATAATGACGTGTTAATGTAGGTGCATCAGTTGTAACAAAGGTACCACCCTGGTGTGGGGTTTTATAGAGGGGAGGGTTTGCATATGTGGGGGTGGGAAGATTATAGAGACTCTGTTCCTTCTGCTTAATTTCGCTGTGACTCTAAAACTGATCTAAAAAAATAGAGTTTACTTAAAGGAAAAACCCTCAAAAATACAGTTTCTAATTATATTGAATTTTCTGCACAGCCCTCACGTTTTTGAAAACATGGGTATGGCTTCCGTCTTTGGGTTTCCCATAAGCCTTGCCTTCCTTTATAGCTAACCAGGTCACTGTCAAGGAATAATAAAGCAATTTAAAAAGAGAATGGCATTTAAGACTTCATCATTCCTCCATCATAATTCTCAAATGCAACCTCCCTCCCAAGCAATGTGTGAAGCTCATTAACTCTACTACAAGATGATATAAAACTTTGATTAGCCAGAATGCTATGCCAAAGGGCTAGGGTTCTAGTTTATTGGTCTATGGCTCTAGAGTTCATGCCTCCCAAGCCAGCCCTCTTTGGAAGCAAACACAGCATTCCTTGAGGATGGCACTATTCATCCAACATTGCAATGCCTGAGGTGTGTGCTTCTGGGGTCCATTGCTAAAGAAAGAAATGTTAGGCTCCACTATGAGTACTGCTAAAAACAAATATCCAAAGGAGCCAGAGCTCTGGCCTGAAAAATGGATGGAGGGAAGTCACCTGTAGTGGAAGGAAGAAAGAGGACTGAGGAAGAAGAGGTCATAGGAGGCTGGAAATGAGCCTCACTTTACCTGAAACCGACATGGCCATGAAACTCACCAGTCAAGTCCTGGATCCTCACTGACACCCTCTATGGAGGCCATTTACTTGAGTCATAAAGATCTGTAACACAAACAGGTGCATTCAGACCACATGCCCCAGCCCTGTACAGTGGAAAGCCCAATAATCACCCATTGTTAATCAGGCCATCCTGGATACTCTACCCAGAAGTATTCTATTTACTGATCATCTCTCTGTGGTTTCAGCTGTTTCTTGGAGTCTGTCTCAGTTTGTTTAAGCCAGTGCGAGAAAAACACCATAAATTGGGTGGCTTAAAGAAAAAACATTTATCTCTCACAGTTCTGGAGGCTGGGAAATCCAAGATCAAGGCTAAGATTCGTGTCAGATGAGGGTCTGCTTACTGCGTCATAGGCAACCTTTCTTGCTATGTCTTCACCTGGCATAAACAGCAAGGGAACTCTCTAGGATCTCTTTTATAAGGGCATCAATCCCATCATAAGAGCTTCAATCTAATCACCTACTGAAGACCCATCCTCCTAATACCATCACCTCAGGGGTTAGGATTTTAACATATGAACTTTATGGAAATACAAATATTCAGCCCATAAGAGAGCCAATGAGAATCAAGAAGGAGTTTCAAGAACCCCTTGGCAAGAGAATGGGGGTAGAAAGACAGAGAAGGACTCCTCATTCACTATAGCTCAACCAGGGCAGCTGCACATTCACCTGTAATAAGCATTGAGGTCTTGCTTACAATTCCATTTGAAGGGAGAAAACTTCAAAACCACCAGTGTATAGTGAAATATCAGCATTAGTGGACCACACATCCCAGATAATCCCAAGTGCAATACATATTGTCCCATTGTCAGATAACATATCAGAATATGGGTTCCTATTTGGCATTTGGAAAAGATCATGGAATTGATAACATTTATGATATATTATCTGGTATCATAGTTACTTGTGTGGTTGTTTTATCATCTGTACAAGTTTAACCTGCTTAGGTGTAGGAAGCACATTCATCTTTGTACCTTTTAGAGTACCTGTCACAGTGCCTTACACTGTTGTTCAATAAATATAAGCTGAATGACAATAAGAGCGTTAGGTCATATTCACTAGCAAACAGATCTATGCAGCAGGTTCTAAGGGCTACAATATAATGGAATGAACGTGCAAAATTCCTGCCTTTCTTTTCTAGGCAAGCCCATAATTAGAAACAATTTAAAAACAAGACTTTACAAACCAAAAAGGAAGACCTAGACCACTCTTAGGCACAAAGATTTTAATATAGAGTAACAGAAGAGATGACCACGTTGAAAGAAGCAGCTTGGCATTCAGTGTGCACTTGTGTCAGTCTAACAGCATTTCCAGACTGAGGTGCAAAGCACAGGATTACCAAGTGTTGACTCTTGTATGGGTGCATGTCCTGATGCTCAGACAAGTGACCTGACTACAGTCAGGGACATCTAGATGTCTCTGGAGTGTTCAGATGGAGGCTTTTGACAACAATAGTTTCCGCATCTAGTCAACAGCCTTGAAAAATAAGAGAAATATAGGTCAGCCCAAGAAGAGTGCCAGCCTTGTTGGCCCAATTCCTTGGCACAAAGTAGACACCCAATAAATACATGTTAAGTGGGTGGAATGGCTCACCTCCCCTCTGGCTCCAACCTGTTCAGTCAGTAGTCAGGGAGCTCCAAGCACTGTCAAGGCCACGCATCTACCTATCTGTTATCTCTGTTGAGAAAAATACCACAAGCATTGTTTCTACAGAGTTAATGACCAGTAGAACATTTCTGAAAATCAGGCATGGACAAGAAGGGGCCTTCAGAGCATCCACAGTACCAGGTTGAAGAGGCATGCTCTACAGCCCAGCACATCAGAGGCATGAGCCACAGGGAAGGATGCTGGCCCTAAGTGTAAGCCACCTTGGGGCCCTAAAAGAAGGAGGAGACAATTGTCAGATGAGGTTTATAAATATCCCTGCAAGTTGTTCTTTGTGAAGGAAATGCAAGAAAAATCCTGGGTGTCCTCTACTGCACACTTCCTGGTTCTCTTTATGGGAGTCCAAAAGAAGTGATCTGTAATTACCCCTCAGAAGATGATCCGTCCTTGGTGCACACTGGTAGGTGTAGGTGTGTGTTATGTGTGTGTGTTTGGGGGATGGTATATGAGTATGTGTTCTTCTATCTGTGTGTGAATGCATGCAGGGAAGCAGGAGAAGTGAGAGAGGGGAGTATCATTGCAGACCTCTCTCTTTTATTGTTTCTCACTAATCCAGAGCATTAATTGAAATAATCATTTTTCTTGCTCAATTTATAATCACTATCAAAGCTCTATAATGTTCAATTTTTGTCAGGTACCAAAAAGGATGAACAAAGAAACTCTGGCATTACAACAGTCTACCAGGCATACAAATGAAGAAGGCTCGGAGAAAGAATTAGTGGGGATTTGAATCTTGATAAAGCAAGTTATCACTATCGGCATAACCTTGAATGAATCACAGACCTTTCACTAGCTCATTGATTAAAGCTTTGTTTAATTCAACAAATATTTATCACATGCCAGGTGCCTTCACTAAGCACGGTGGCTTCATTCATTTATTCATTCAACAAATACTTATTAAATCCCTATTATGTGCCAAGCACTGATCAAGGGGTTGGGATACAGCCATGAATAAAATAGGTAATATTTCTGCCCTTGTGGAGTTTATATTCTGGTGGTATGGGGAGCGGAGAGGCAATAAACAAATAAATATACAATCAACATGTCAGGTGTTAAGTACTATGTAGAAAAATAAAGAGGGTAATGGGATGAAGAAGGCCATGGTTGATACTTTATATAAGATGTCTTGCCGGGCACAGTGGCTCACACCTGTAATCCCAGCACTTCGGGAGGCTGAGGCGGACAGATCACGAGGTCAAGAGATCGAGACCACTCTGGCCAACCTGGTGAAACCCCATCTCTACTAAAATACAAAAATTAGCTGGGCATGGTGGCATGCGCCTGTAGTCCCAGCTACTTGGGAGGCTGAGGCAGGAGAATTGCTTGAACCCAGGAGACGGAGGTTGCAGTGAGCCGAGATCGTGCCACTGTACTACAGCCTGGCGCCTGGCAACAGAGCAAGACTCTGTCTCAAAAAAAAAAAAAAGATGTCTTGGAAGGCAGGCATCTGGGAGTTCAGATTTAAGCAACATGGGAAGAAAGATAAGGAAGGAGACATACAGGTATGTGGGAAAAGAGCACATAACGAAGAGTACAATAGGCATGACTCAATCAATTATACCTCAGTAAAGCTGGAAAAAAGGAATGACTCATTATATACAAAAGCCTTCTAAGTTGCCTCAAATCCCTTCTGGAAATAAGTGTGTAAATAAACCATAAATGCCTTACCTACCCAGCATGAACAAAACCACCTAAAATGAGGATGAAATGAGAAAGTGTTTTTAGGAGCATAGAAGACTATATAAATATACAGTAATGCTATTTGTCACTGGTTTGCATTAACAATCAGAATCAAGTATGCATCTATATTTGCAGGTCTTATGCACAAATTAAATTGGTGCTGTCCCAAGTTCAGGAGCCAATACAAATGCCAAAATCGTATTCAGTGATTATGGTGAGTAACTGTGTAACCTGCTTAGAACTGTATCTTAGGCCTGTAGTCCCCATGCAAATATAGCCTCTCATACTATATCTCATAGTATACCATTTCCTGCTGCATTCAATTAGGGAAAGCTGAAGTCTTCCAACCAAGATGTGATCTAAATTTCTTTATTTACAAGGAAATCACTGGTTAGAAAATTCCTTAGCCTTGGCAATTAGTCAATCAAGTTCATTAGCACAGGTTGACATATTTCCAGGACTGGTGAAATTTTAATTGGGTAGCAAGGAGGGGAATACTCAAGCTTTAAGGAAATTCTCATTCAAAATGTTCTAACCTTCCAGCTTCTCCTACGTTTTCCTTAAATCTAACTTAGAGGGATAATCGAGACCATACACACAAGAATTCAGCCTGGATTTTGGAGGAAAACCCCAGCTAAGTACACGAGTGTGTTTCAGCTTTGCCAGAAGAAAAATAGTTATGCATTATACATGGACCATACAGACATTTTTTGTAAGCCTTACTTTAAAATGTTTGAATTTTCAAAGTTAAAATGTTCCATGTGTTTAGCATTTCTTGTTCTATTAGACTAAAGAGAAGTGGTTGAAAATTCAGTCTCAGCAAACGTGTGGTATATTCCAAGAATGTTTGATATATTACGATTTCTGCAGCTATAGTTTGTAAACATGACTTTTATACTCATTACTGGTTATAGTTAAAAGGTCATTTATTCAATAAACATTTATTGAGTACCTACTGTATGCCAGGCCCCGTTCTACGTACAGGAGATACAGCAGCAAATAAAGTTCATATGTTAAAGGAAACAGACCATAAATGAATTTATAAATAAATATAATGGCAGGTAGTGAAGCAATTGTTCTTCCCGTTTCATTTAGGGAAAGGGAATGTGGGAGGGACTACTTTTTTAGAGAAAAACCTCTCCCTTGAAGTCTCATTTGAATAAAGATCTTAATGAGCCTTTTACTGATTTGGGGAAATGCCCCAGGCAGACAGAGTGGGCCAGGCTTTGTTGTCGGGAGTCCCTGGAATAGCCTGAAGGCCAATGTGGCTTGGACAGGGTGAGAGATGAGCAAAGTGGAACAAAATGGGATCTTACGTGAAAGCCCCATGTCATTTTCTGGATGTTCAAGCTATGATAATTGCAAGGAAAGTCTGCTATCAAACTACAGTCTCCTCATTGAGTTTCACATGAACACACACAAAAATGGACATTCTCTGTTTCCCCTCTCAGGACCATTGGCTTTTACATTTCAACAGCTTGAAATGCTCTTCCTTACTCCTCTTCCTATCAAACTCCCCCAGGTTTAATTTAAGCTCTGTTCCCTGTAAGAATCCTCTCTTAACTCCTCCAGCTGACATTGAGTCAGTCTTCTTTGTGACTGAGAGGGTCTTAGCCTAGGACTTCCTTGCCATAGATAGATCTTTACAGGAACTCTGAAACTGTATACAAAAAATTTTGTGGATCATTCTGTATGTTTTTCCAAGGGTGTTCATGAATGCCACGAGATTTTCAAATCAGTTTGTAACTTTAAAAGGTGGAGGACCACCAAGCACTCATGGCCAGTCCTTTTTGAAACATTAAATGTGCACGCAAACTATCCATGTTTCATTAGACTGAAGATTCCAATTCGATAGCCCTGGAGTGAGGCTTGATGCTGCTGGTCCTGGGACTGTACTTCGTAGCAAGAAACTAGAATGTGGTCAGCACATGCTTGTGTACACTGGCAAGGTGCTCTCTGCACTTAGGTAGATCACAGGTTTCTGGACAGCAAGGTCACTGCCAATACTACTTGGCTTTTCTCCCAAGTAGGGACTAATAGAAAAACAGCCCACTGTTGGGCCTGACAGGTGTTCTACAGATATTAGTGTCAACTAGGCTTCTAAGGTTATCACCAAATGTTTAAGGCTAAACCTTTCCAAAATGCACAGCAGAATCTCAAAACCCTTAAATCTTCCTGAAGTGCAGCTTTTTCTTCTCTTCCAGTAATAGAGTCCCATAACATATTGAAACCTATATCCATCAACTCTACAAGCGATGGTAGTTAGCACAGGAAATGAACTCATTTGGAAGAACAATTCACTATATGAGGGCATGGTTTACTCACTGAAGATGTTCAACACAAAGAAATAACATAAGGCACAGGGCATGGTGGCTCATGCCTGTAATCCCAGCACTTTGGGAGGCTGAGACAGAAGGATCACTTGAGGCCAGGAGTTGGATACCCTGAAAAGAAAGAAAGAGGCCAGGCACAGTGGCTCACACCTGTAATCCAGCACTTTGGGAGGCTGAGGCAGGTGGATCACGAGGCCATGAGTTCAAGACCAGGCTGGCCAAGATGGCGGAACCCCGTCTCTACTAAAAAAATACAAAAATTAGCCAGGTGGGGTGGCAGGCGCTACTCAGGAGGCTGAGGCAAGAGAATTGCTTGAACCCAGGCGGCAGAGGTTTCGCTGAGCCCAGATCGTGCCACTGCACTCCAGCCTGGCCGACAGAGTAAGGCTCAATGTCAAAAAGAGAGAGAGAAGAAATAACATAGGGCATCAAAGGAACCAGGATAAATCAAACCACCAGGCCCTTGAATGAGCAGATCCTAGATAACTGTTTAGAGCCCAGCAGTGAAGTCTCATTTCAAAACTGCAGAGGGAGAGAAAACCTCAGAAAGGCAAGGAATAATGTAGAAAAGTAAAATTAGGGTTTTGGAATAAAACTGCCACCTCAAACAACCTGCCACTCTATATTTGCACAAACTATAAAAGAAGTTATTTATTGGGCCATGTGGAAATAAAGTGCTTTTAACAGCAGCTAACAATAGATCACGTGAAAAAAAGTTACATATAAGACGTGTAAGGAATGTCTTTATGTGTTCAAAAGGAATTTTTCATGTGGTATTTTATAAATATATACACACACATTATTTGGACTTATAAAATACTATATGTAATGAAAACTATGCATAAATATTTATTTTAAAAACCATTTTCTAAGTAGGCCAGAAACATTAAAAATTTTCCAATAAATTAATATATAAAATATATACATTAGTGCCAAATGGAACATATATTTTGAAATATGAGCCCCAAGTAAAATGCTCAGGAATCTAAGGTAGAATCAGGTATCTGCCAAAGGAAACTTTGGACCAGTTGTCTTTTGAAGAAGGGAAACAATTCTGGGTCTCTTATCTTCACGGACTGTTTTGCTCGTCAAACTTCTAGCATCACTTCAGCCGAGTTTCGTATTTGACTTCTAACCTCATGGCCATTTGACCTGCCAACTATTATTTTTCTTTGAGGCTTTTAACTCTCCACCCAAGTATTTTGCTTCCAGAACAGTTGTGTCCGTTTCCTTTTCACTTCACCTTAACGTCAGCCTGGTTTTACAACGTCGGCTTAAGGTACACCCTCTAAGGTTTCAGATAGACCCAGGGCACTGCGGTGATGACCTGAAGCTGGTATCTCTCGGCAAAGTCAAGGTGCCTGGGAGGTTCTTCGCGTTGTGCCAGGATTTCCATCCAACCTGGGAGTCTCGGGGCATAGGCCAGACCCCGAGCGTCTGACTCCCCAGGGTCCCAGCCCCTTCCCCAGGCTGATCCTGCGGGCTGGGACCTCCCAGCCGGAAAACACTGCCCTTTCCTGTCGCCTACTCCTTCCACAGGCCGATGACTCTCAGAGGAGGAGGAGACGGAGACCGATTAAGAAAATTAGCATTCATTAACCCGGTTCGAGCTCAGGCCCCCGCGGAGGGGAGGGGCGCGCCAGGCGGCGGCGTCAGGGTGACCGGCGGGCGCAGGTGCCGCCCCAGGCGGAATTTTACGCTCCCGGGCCGGCAGCTGCACCACGAGACTTGCGCCTCGTCGCGAGTCTGGGGCAGCCGCCAACAGCTTGCCCCTACTTTAGGCAAATCCCTTTAAAAGACCCCGAGGGAGAAGACACGCCTCCCCCTGGACTGGAGAACCTGTAGCGTCTGCAGTTCGTCGCCTGTCCGGCTGCTTAGCCGGTAGCCCCGGCATCTCCAGGGCGCTAAGTCCACTCTCCGGGTTTTGGCTGCAGCTCCGAGGGGAGCGAGCTGGAAACTGACAGAACGCGACCCTCCCCCTCCGCGCTCACCCGAGCCCGGGCTGCGAGGGACCTGGGGAGCTGCGGCCGGGCCGGGGCGGCGCGCTCAGGTGGCTTCGCTTCCCTGCGGGTCACCGCCCCCCACGCCGGAACCTCGCACAGCTAGGTCTGCCTGTTGGGATCAGGAGAGGTGGGCGCACGAGGTTTACTGCGGGAGTCCGGGGTGCGGGCGGAGTCCTATTGTCCCCATGCACCCGGGCGGCAGCACCTCGGGGTCCCTCTTTAAACCGAGCGTGTGGCGACCTTTCTTTGTGCTAAGGGAGCCGAACGCGGGTTCTTCTCTAAGGGAAGTCGCCTACTTGGAGATGGCGCTGGGGAGGTAACAATGGGCGCCCATTGTCCTCCGAGGGTCCGCCGTTGACCCCCCCTGCGCGCGCCCGGCCGCCTGTTGGCCCCAGGCCAGGGCACAGGTACCGCGTCCGGGAGGGTCGGCCCCGCCGCCCGCGCCCTCCGCCCCGCCCCGCCCCTGTCCGGCCCCGCGCCGCCGGCCCCGCCCCGCGCCGCCCCGCCCTCCGCAGGTTCAGTCCTCGCGTCCGGCCGCCTAGCGCTCAGTCGCGCGCACCTTCTCTCGCGGCCGAGGGGCTGCGGCGCGGGGCCAGCCCGGAGACCGGGCCGCGGGCCTGGGGAGCCTTCACGCCGTCTCGGAGCGGAGAATGCGGTGAGCAGGCGCCGCGCCGGCAGACCTAGCTGGTTCTGCACGCACGGGCAGGCTGGTTCTGCGTGTGCCCGCGGGGGGCTCGGGGCAGCGGTTGAGATCCTCGGCAGCGGCCGGTGAGTCGGGAGAGCCCAGGGCTCCTTCCTCTGTACCTGTCTGTGAGTCTGTCCCGCCCGCGACTGCTTTCCGGCGTGCGCTGGTGTTAGGCTGGGAAACCAGCAGAGAGCCAGGATACTGAGGGCATCGCTTTCCCACCTCGTGTTCAGAGGACCGAAGGGGACGTAAAGCAAGCCAGGAGGGGGTCGGGCGGCCAGGCCGGAACGTAGAGCTCCTCCATTTGCGCCCACCACTTTTAAGGGTGGGGCTGCGCGACCGCATTGCACCCTCTGAGCTACTGACTGAGCCATTCTGGGCGCTTGTAGAATTTTCCATAGGAGAACAAGCCTCACTTCGCTACCGCGCCCCTCGCGTCGTGGATTGGTACCAGGGCCGCACATGGGTACATCGCACAGCTCTGCTGTGGCATCGCTCCCCTGGTACCCTCTCCTTTCATAACGGAGAGCATTGTTAGTGGGGCGACAACTGCAGATCTGGCTATTGACTTTTTTTGTTTTTTGTCTTTTGACCGTGACAGCTGAAACGTTTACAGGGTTGTGGGGTTCCCCCGACCTTTCTCCTTGAAACTAAGTGCCTTGACACAGACAAATATCAGACATGTGAGGACGAATGACTCTGGCCATTTTTTCTTTATGAATTATTATGCTCTATCCCCCTCTCGACTTTGGGAGGCATGTGTTTCATCTTATAAATAGAAAGTAGCATATTTTTTGGCAGGATCTCCTTCATACTGTACAGTCTAGGAGAGGTCAGTTTAAAAATAAATACGCACTTGAATGTTACATTACCGAGAGCCAGGCTGTGGCTGGGACAAGCTGCATGGACAGCAGCATCAAAGCCGGGAGCGCAGCTGTGTTGAAAGGAGTAAAAGCCCCAGAGTGCAGCCCAGGCTGACAGTCAAGTAATTACATTTTGTTAAAAAAAAAAAAAGGTGGGGGGGAGGGGGGAGCGAATTAAAATGAGAGCGGGAATAGGATTGTGAGGAGGGTATTGCAACATGAATCTTTCCAGCCCGGGAGTATTTGGAAGAGTGGGCTGCCGGTGTGTGCTGAGGGTGTAGGGGGGCTCTAGGGAGGGAACTGATAAATGCGTTAGGGAGACAAAGATTCCGTCCCCATCCCCCCCAGATCTTAGTTCTCACAATATCCAGGAGTTTCTTGGGAGTACTGCCTTTTAAACGGAACAAAATTAGAAGAGCAGCAGATGTCTGTATTTTAATAGCAAAGCCAGTCTTAGGGACTTCCCCTTAACATCACAGGGAGAAAAAAAGACTCGCCAGGAACCACTGATGATGCCCTAAGGGTCTTGTCCCTAAGACAATTTAAAAGGCTCCTGTAATGTTCTAACTTATACAAGATCTTTCATCTTAAAACCAGGAAATGTACCTTCTCTTCCTTTCTGGACAGTTCCAGAAGTCTATTCTTTCATACCCCCTGCAATTTGTATAAGCTCTTATTGGCAGTTAATAAGCTACACAGGTATGTGTGTGATGCATATCCTTTTCAGAATAGATTTAGACACTCAGAAATAAGTTGGAGTAGTTGTGAAATATTTAGCACTTTCACGTGAAATAAATGATAAAGGTCATTTATATAGTCAAGGAATGGTTGAAAGTTCTTCACGAAGTCTCCCGAAGAATGCTGCTTTCCCAGTGGGCCTCACCCATTGAATAAAACAACCCGTCCCTGGGCTCACGGATAAGAACTTTAAAGGAAAAATTTGGAAGCGTTTCTGGATCCAAGGCAGTTTCTGTTTTCCAGTGGTATCATCTGCTAGAGATTTACATGATGAATTCAATGATTAGAACATGGTGCTGAGGCTGTGGCAGCAGCTACAGGCTTGAAATAAGATGAGCTCCTCTTTCCCTCCATCTGAGCAGTGAAATTGTCTCGCATATCTCTATGTAACAAGTAAAAGCAGCTAGAGTAATAAGTGTGGCACACTTTCTGCTTTTTAGTGTACATTTAAGTGTGGTGCACGATGAATGATACAAAGCTGTAACAGTGATTGCAAAAGAGCTCACATGAGTTCATTTGCTCTTTCTGTGCTCCAGCCTTTCCTTTAATGTGGTATTTTGTTTTATGTCCAGCACGCTCACAAAAGCTGTGCTTTTTCACTTACAAAGTTTCTGGTATTCAACAGTGTTGGGGATAAAATTGCTTTAACCTATGTCACCCAAATATTTTTTTTAACCAGGCCATAGATTTTTCACAAATTCTTTGCCCATTACCTGTAACATTTATCCAGTGGGTGGAATATAATTCATAACCTAGAGACCTCCAAGAAGACTACTCTGGTTGTATTATTATTATGAAGATTCTTGCCTTCAGTCTGATTTTATCTAGGCCCAGTCTCATTCCTTACCAGAATTCTTTGAACCTGTTTTTCTTTTCATTGATTGAATGAATCTATTTTTAAATGCAGTATGTTTGCCAGAGAACAAGTATAGCCATTTTAAAGTACTGGATTCAGCCAGCCACAAAATCTGTATGTCTCGCCAGGCAGAGAAGACCAAGAATTCTCCTCATATATTACATCGCTCATTACTTTGGATGTTATAAGCACTTCCTAAGTGGAACCTGTCCTACGTGTCAAGCACTCTTCTTAGCCCTTCGTCTTGATTATTTGTTTCTACCAATCATCTTATGAAAGAACTATTTGTATCCCCATTTTACTGGCGTAGAGACTTAGGACAGACCAGTTGTATAACTTACCCAACGTTGCAATAAGCAAAACACCTAAACATGCATGTGCAGTTTATCAACACAATATGTGCAGGCATAAGTGGCTAGTCCTGTGTGAAAGTCAGCAGCTCTTTGGGTTAAGGGGATGGGGAAAAAAAACACTTTGAACTTCTGAAGCCTCCCTGAGTCAGACTGCCTGGGCACGTGTCCTACTTCTGCCACTTAACACCTGTGTGATTTTGGGCGAGTTACTTAGCCTGTACCTCAGTTTATCCATTGTAAAATGGGGATAATACCATTACCCTGACAATTAAAGGAGTTAAAAAAAGATGACGTACTCGGAACAGTGCCTGACCTAGACTAGGCACGATAAAAGGTTGAGGTTTTCAGTGTTGCTCTTGTTTCCCTAGGTACTTAATACTGGTTCCGTCATTTAATATTCATAACTATTCTTTAAGATAGATAACTACAGTGGTCCCCTCTTATCCATGGTTTTCCTTTCTGGGTGTCAGTTACCCACAGTCAACCACAGTCTGAAAATAGGTGAATACGGGACAGTAAGATATTTCGAGAGAGAGAAAGAGACCGTAGTCACATAATTTTTATTACATTGTTATAATCGTTCTATTTTATTATTAGTCTCTTACTGTGCCTACTTTACAAATTAAACTTTATCACAGGTGTGTGTGTGTGTGTGTGTGTGTGTGTGTGTGTGTGTGTGTGTATAAATAGTATAGGGTTCAGTACTGTCCAAGGTTTCAGGCATCAACTAAGGGTCTTGGAAATATGTTTTGAGGATAAAGCAGACTATTATATTGCTGTTCTTCAGATGAGAATACAGGCTCAGAAAGGTTTAGTGACATGGTCAAGATTACACAGCTCAATAGCAGAAGCAGGGTTTGAACTCAGGTCTCTTTCACCTTATACTAAATCCCACACCCCCACAAGCAGGGAGGAGGGGCAGAGAAGTTGTGAAATCTGATTTTTGTTGCGACTTTTGGCCTCTGGCAAGGACATAATTTCATATCACCCTGTATCTCACAGTTGAAGATGACAGTAATTGCCAGCTTTCGGAATACTATGTAAATTATTTTATTATTAAAGATGGTTCAAGCCCACATATATGGCAACAGCTTTCTCCTACAGTTAACATAAAGCAGTTTAATTTATGCCATAAACGAAGAGATTTACTAAATGTGGGGCTCTCTAGTGAGAAAGCAAGCCAAGCCACAGCCAGGGACAAGAATTCTGGGGGCTGGGGATGTAGTGGAGCTCTAGTGTAGACCATGTGCTTGCTTCAAAGTTCTGGGAAGTCAGGGGTTGCAGGGTCCAGTAACCACGTCTGGACAATTCCCTCCTTGAAGGCAGGAACTGCACTACCTGGGCCTTCAGTCCTGGCACTCAGTGGGTGCTTTAGTCCATGTTTGCCAATGATGTTGCTGCAAGAACTCAGCAGAAGGGGAGCTACACGTAAGGCTGACAGAAAGGCTCTGGGGTTCTGTCCATGGCAGAAGTCAAGCCTTGTTACAGTTCTGCATGTGCCCTGGGCCCTGCTAGATAAGAAAGGTAGAACAAGAAAGCCTTTGAAACCTCGAGAGATGTCCTGGAAAACCCAGAGGGCCTGCCTGGCCTCCGCTGCTTTGATGCTGTGGGTTTGTGACTAGCTGTGGGGGTCAGCTCCAAGGACTTCTCAGACTGAAACAGGGTTCTGGAAAGGACAGCCCGAAATAACTCAGGTTGCCTCAAAGCCGAGGGTTACAACGTTGGAGCTGTCCAGTTCCTTTTGAAATCTCCTGTCCCCACCCCTCAAAGGCTACAAAACAAAACAATACCCCACAAGCCAGAATAAGTAGCCATGTAGTTCTAAAGCAATAGTCAGGTATGTTTATTTGACAACAACAACAAAAAAGCTTTCGTTGGCCTCAATACACTTCAGTGCCAAGTTTCATCAGAATCACATGATGATGGACTGAATTCGACAATACTTCTGTTAGAAAAGCAGTTTCCAAATTTTAACCATACAGTTTTATAATACAAAGCATGATACTGATATTTAAAAGATTACTATTTCTAAATGGCCAAGTAAACTGTGTGGAAGATGATGAGTTCCAAAGTAGTGTTTGCGTACTCCTTACTGCTTGCCTAAATCATGAATTAATAGAATTCTAGAATCCCAAATTTAAAACTCTTTAAAAAGGATTTTCAGTGAATTGGGTTTTATTTCCATGTTAGATAAAGTTATTAACCTTCTGGCCTTTGGCCCTTTGTTAAACCGTGTTGCAGAGATCCCACACCTGCAATCAGATAACAGGGCACCACCTAGAGTGTACTTGGAGCCATGAATGGCATCAGAAGAATATTCTGTGGGACCCCACTTTGATGAAAGTCTCTTTCTGCAGGACTTTTCAGAGCATTTAAAAAGCCCGTGTATACAGTGAATCTTCACAGGGAGGTAGTGTCTGGAGTTTCTCAAATAGTTTTGCCCACTGAGCAGCTGCAGGACTAGGCTGGCAGGAAACACACTCTGGGAAACACAGAACAGAAGCTACATAACTGCAATGTGCCCTAAAGAGCTGGAGGAACCCAGGGACATTTTAGAGAACCACAGGCGTTACAGGAAGAGAGCCATGAGAACGAACCAGGAGATCCTGGAAAACACTGATAAAACTAATGGAGAATTAAGTGAGGGCAATCAAAAGGGGTGTGTGTGTGTGTGTGTGTGTGTGTGTGTGAGTAGAGATTAAAAAAAAATACAGATTCTGGTCTTAGCTCTGACCCAAATTGTATAACTTTGACCTCTTGAGGTTTTCTTGTTCTCATCTGTAAAATGCCACCATTTGTCAGGAGATGATCTCAGATAATCTCTAGCTCTAGAATCAGTGAGCCAGGATCAGTGGCACCTATTAGCTCAGCTATCTTACTACTAATAATGTGAGACTCTGGGTTGAAAACCAGACCGGAGCAGATCTCTGGCAGAGCAGCCTGAGCAAGCGTGAAAGGCAGGCAGGGAACTTCAAAGACAGGCCTCTGTTTAGACAGTTTCCACATTCGGGAATCCGTCATGTTCTAGTAACAACCTGAAGGTCCTCTTTGTAGACACATCTTGCCAATGATAGATCACTGTCGTGAGTTTAGTTGAAAAAGCTTTTCTGTCCAAATACATCATAATCATTTAGGCTACACAGAGTTTTTAAAACAAGCAGAGGCATTTTTGGTGAAACGTGGCTTTGCCATTCAGAATGTGTTTGATTTCCTTACCTTTTTATTTATTTTTTTTTAAACTTTTGTTTTGCCAAGGGTCAGTTCAGACTTAAAACATTGATTTTAACATAGCGGGAGATGAGGCTCTAAGCCCTTGGCTGACCGGCTAGTCACAAAACAAATCCTTCCCCTTCTCTGGGCAGGCTCCGTCCCATCACCTGTGAAGAAATGGCAGAGTGGAAGGGTGGGGATGGGAAGTTCTTGTATCAGAGGCATTTCCATAGGGTCTCTGTTGTTAACATTTACTGCATTTAAATTGTCTTTTTAAAAAACTTCTAGGTTCAGGGCTACATGTGCAAGTTTGTTGTATAGGTAGACTCATGTCATGGGGTTTTGGTGTACAGATTATTTCATCACCCAGGAACTAAGCATGGTACCTGATCATTACTCTTTCTGCTCCTCTTCCTCCTCCCACCCTTCCCCCTCAAGTAGGCCCCAGTGTCTGTTGTTTCCCTCTTTGTATCTGTTTGTTCTCATTTAGCTCCAACTTATAAGTGAGCACACGTGGTATTCGGTTTTCTGCTCCTGCATAAGTTTGCTAAGGATGATGGCCTCCAGCTCCATCTGTGTTCTTTATTGAAACAAGTGACTCCCTAATTAGACTACTGGCTCCTTGAGGGTAGGGACTGAATCTAGTTTATCATTCATCTTTTCTGCAATAGGACTTAATGACAAAGTGGGCAGTATAGCCTGGTTATACTATCTGATTCTTCCTGTAGCATATCTTCTCAGTTGTCAAACCAGAAATCTTTGTCACTTACCTCGCTATGTTAGTCAGGGTTCTCTAGAGAGACAGGACTAATAGGATAGATGTATATATAAAGGGGAGTTTATTAAGGAATGTTGACTCACATGATCATAAGGTGAAATCCCATAATAGATCACCTGCAAGCTGAGGAGCAAGGAAATTAGTCCGAGTCCCGAAACCTCAAAAGTAGGGAAGCCAACAGTGCAGCCTTCAGTCGGTGGCCAAAGGGCTGGGAGCCCCCTAACAAACCACTGCTGTAGGTCCAGGAGTCCAAAAGCTGAAGAACTTGGAGTCTACTATGTGAGAGCAGGAAGCCTCCAGCACGGGAGAAAGATGGAGGCCAGAACACTTAGCCAGTCTTGTCCTTCCATGTTCCTCTGTCTGCCTTTATCCCAGCCACGCTGGCAGCTGATTAGTTGGTGCCCAGCCAGATTGAGGAGGGGTCCGTGTCTCCCAGTTCACCGACTCAAATGTTAATTTCCTTTGGCAACACCCTTGCAGACACACCGAGGAACAATACTTTGCATTCTTCAATCAAGTTGACAGTATTAACCATCACAATAACTTATTTAAGTCCTGCTGTAGTAAAGTTATTCCTTCCCAGGCTATAGAGCATGCAAGGGAAGTCACCCCCAGTCATTTGGTTCTGGTGATAGAGATCATCTGAGGGCCCTGTGGAAACAGGTCAAGCCCCTGCTGGAACCATCTCAAGATCTCAGCGGAGAGGTTGGCAACCCCCACCAACACTTTCTCATGCCTCAGGGGTGACTGAGGCAACTTGGCACCCATGTGTCCACTTACAGCATGGAGTGAGGGTCCTTATATTTCCTAGTGCTACCTAGACCTCTCGCCAGCTGTTAACAAATAAATAAATGTAAGACATTTATTTATTTGTTATATTTGTGTCAGTCTCTCCACAGTGGACTGCATCATTGCCGTGGCCTCAATTTCTAGACTAGTGCCTGGCACTTAGTAGGCCCTCCATAGATATTTGTTGTTGAATACATGAGGGACCAGCCAGGGGCCAGGAAGACATGTGGAAGGCTTTTTTTTTTTTTTTTTAGACAGAGTCTCACTTTGTTGCCCAGGGTGATGGAGTACAGTGGCACAATCTCAGCTCACTGCAACCTCTGCCTCCTGGGTTCAAGCAGTTCTGCCTCAGCCTCCCGAGTAGCTGGGATTACAGGTGTCTGCCACCATGCCCAGCTAATTTTTGTATTTTTAGTAGAGATGGGGGCGGGGTTGGGGGGGGTTCACCATGTTGGCCAGGCTGGTCTAGATCTCTTGACCTCAGGTGATCATCCACCTTGGCCTCCCAAAGTGCTGGGATTACAGGTGTGAGCCACTGTGCCCAGCTGTGGAAGGCTTTCTAAAGCCAGCTTCTCATGTGTTGAACTGGTGAGAGGCACATGTACATGTCACAGCATCAAACTGGAGCCTGTTCTCTTGCTCTCAGTTGGCTTCAGAATGAAATGTCTTCAAAAAGAGTGTTGATTTTTGGCCTTCTATAAAGTTTAGTGTAAGTTTATGCTGGTGATGGGGCTTTGTTTTGTATTCCCCATGGGCTCACCCAGGGACAGGGTCGCTTTACTTACCAGCCTGTGGGGCGAGCTTCAGGGAGAGGTCTCTCAGGGCGGTGCAGGTAGTAAAGCAAGGACTTCTTTCAAATTCCTTTTTCTCAGAATGGGGAATTAGACTATTGGATCCAGAACATTTGGGAGCTTTTCACACTTTATTTAAAACAATCAGTTTAGGCAGCCAGATCCCAAGGTCCGAAAGCAATAAGGTTGGAAGGAATCCCACCATGATCTTCCAGCTTATCTTCCTTATGCGGCTCTAGCTTTTTGAAGTAATAAAAAATGAACATTGCCCCTTCCATTGGGCTCATTGCCTGCCAGGTGCTTTGCCAAGCACTTTATGCTCATTGTCACCCAAGAAGACTCCTACCATTGCTGTTTCCACTTCACAGATGGGGAGACTGGAGCTCCCAAAGGGAGTCGATAGCATTGCTCAAGACCCTTAATTTAATAGGAGGGATGGGAAAGGAGGATGAAAATTGTATTCGCTGGTAAAAAGTATTCTGATTCTGAGGGTAGTCTATTACTTTTTTTTTCTTTTTTGGAAACTTCCTAGAAGCTAGATGTTTCTGCAAATAGAATCACAGAGCCCTTCCATTTCATAGATGGAAGGGACCTTATCTCAGCCCCAGTCTCATTCTGACATGATAAAACCGAGGCCTTAAGTGCTTAAGTGACACAGAGTATGAATCTTCCTCCTTGGCCCAGCTCTCTGCCAAACTTTTTTAAGCCAAGGAAAAGAGCCTGATATATAAGCAGATAATAACATAATTTCTTTGGTTAAAAGGAGAGATTGGCCCTACTTATCAAATATTTAAAGAAAATAACAATGTGTCCTTTTGTTTTTTGTCTTCTCTTACACATCACCAATTCTGGCGGGGCCTGTCCAGAGACCTTCACATGGCTGTGACTTTTCAGCCACCTTGTGCTGTCAGCTCACAGTAGGCTTGCGGTCCAGTTTATAAGCACCACCAGCCAGAGCCTGCTCCATTCTATGCAAATACGATTACATAATAATTATATTAATATATAATAATTTAAACCCCAAAGCAGGACTTTCTATTTATCATTCAGTTCATTCCTGTGGGTTTCATCCGGCCCCAGCTCTGGGTTCAGGTAATTGTGGGTCTCCTGTTAATCTATAGATTTGATAAGTGCATCTCCTGTGTCTTCAAAGTCACTTGCCCTATCAATAATATTCCTTTAAGTCTTGGCTAAAATCGGCCTATGACAAGTAATCGACCCATCTATCAACTGTGTCATGTATGTAAGCAGAGTGAGGTCCCAGTGGACTTTTTATCAGTGCCTACTGAGCATATATCGCCTAAGTGTTCAAAACCCAGACGTTTACTGAAGATCGATATGATAGTAGTTACCAAGTAATTGTCTCTTTTTGGAAAATCAAATTTCATTTGCAAGCATGCATGTGTGCGTATTAATTACTCCCTGTCGTTTCTTCAAAGGTTCTCATAAATGGTTTCATGATCAGAAGGAGATAAGTGATTGATTTTTAGGACCTTAGGCTGTTCCTTACTCAGCAAGCCTGGAAATCTGGACTCTCAGGCAGTATGAAGTCCTTTCCGATGATTACTGCTCCTCCCTAGCCTTCCGTTTCCCTTTGACAGAGTTAGCTGTGCCCACTCCCTAACCCTGCACCCTCCAGATAACCCTACACCCTCCAGATCCCATCACTTCCAGGTCTGCCACTTTGAGGTTCATTCCATTTACTTTTTTTTTTTTTTTTTTTTTTTTTTAAACCTTAAGGTAGAAACAAAATTGAAGTTGAATAAGAGAAGGTAAAAGTCCTCTTTGGTCTCAGCTTTCTTTTCCATAAAAGGTAAAACCAAATGAACTTAGAGTGAACTTTAAATGGAAGTGAAAGGATTTTCCTCTTAAAATCATGCATAAGGTAAAGTAAGTAGGTCACCAGAGAATTTAGGAGAAAAAAATGTTAGATTGTATTTATGTCTTAAGGTCGGGGGCTACTATAAGATATCCCAAGTTGGTATTAAAACACCACTTTAATCTCACTTATATAGCAGTTGTAATTTTCCTTACTCGGGGACTTCCCATTTGTTCCCAAGGCTGGAAGAGCCACAAGGGGAGATAACAGATGCATGTACATGTGAATGAGAAGATAGCCCAGCCCTATGCCCCATTGACAGGGTAATTAACCTCTGATCAAACTGGTGATAGGAATCCCTTCCAATTGTGGAGGCTGTCCTCAGGATAGATAGGAAGCATTTTAGCTTTATCTGCAACAATTTTATTGTTGAGTGGTAACAGGCAAAATTTAAGGAGAAAACAGAAGTGGTTATTTGGGCAATTGGATTAGTTTCCCCTCCACCCTATATTTCAGTAATCTGGTTTCTCATTTGGGGAAAAGATAATGCCCATGTTTCCATAGCACTGTAGATTTCACACTCCACTCTGATAACCTGTGGTTATTATAAAGTTTGGGACGATTATCTCCAGTTTACATGAAGGTAACTGGCACCCAGTATATTGGGGCTTCTTACAGGGCTGGCTCATAGTTTTGGCCCAGTTCTTTCCCCACTAAGGCCAGGAACAGCAGTGAGATAGCTGTTCGGTTGGCTCATACAATTGGTGTTTCGTTTGGTTTGGCAAATGTTTTGATAGCTTTTCTTCCCGCTCTACGTATCTGATCTGTGCTAGTCACACACTGATCTTCCAAACGACCCTTTTCTGTCAGCTGTCCATTATAGTTTCTTGAGGCTCCCTTGTACATTTTAGGCCAAATGAGCCAAGTTCTCCCTTAACACATCTTTTGAAAAGAGAGGAGAGCAAGTTTGTTTCTCTAGGGCCTCATTCTTTAAGTAGAGCAAATGAGTTTGAATTCAGGGGACTGTATTGTCAAACTTTCCTTGAGTCTTACCTAAGATACTATTTACACATTGCAGTCAGGGATAGGAGTCCAGGATGTCCACAAATATTTGCCTTAATCGCAAAGATCCGTATGGTCCTGTAGAATTATTCCAGCCTGAATTGATACACTGTTAAATTATTACCCTACATGGATACGGGAAGGGTAAAATGCTTTACACATAGAAAAATGAAAGATAGCCTTTGCCACAGAAGAGAGGAGACAGCTTCTTGTTGCATGTTTTTTGTTCTGTAAAAGTCATAAAAAGATTCCATCTTGCATTTTCAGCAGAGCAGGCAGGGTTGAAGAGGAAGAGGCACAGCAGTCTCTTTCAAGCTTTTTCATTTGTTTATCCATTCAACAACTTTTTTTTAGTACCTGCTATGAATAAGATCTCCTTCTTTCTCCCAGATGACAGCCTGTTGGGGGAAGAGTTAAATAAGTAGTGATAACAATCCAGTGTGATAGTTGGTAGGTTTGAGGTGTACACAAGATACTATGGGACCTTAGGAGGCCATGGGGAACTGGCAGGAGATCCAGCTGCAAGTGTGGGCAGGCCCCCCAGATTGCTGAGGTGAGCTTCACAGCTATTTTATCTTATCTCCAGGCTGTAGGGGAAGGCCTGCCCTTAAAACCCTTGAAAGGGGTTTAAAGCAAAGAGTGATAGGGGTTACAGGAGGATTCTAGGTAACTCACTCTGGTGTAGATTGGAAGATAAGGTGGAGGGATAGGGGAGGGAGGAAGGGAGGGAAGCAGGTGAGGGGTAAATGTCCTTGTGCAGGAGAAAGATCTGATGGAGCAGAGTTGAATGAGGAGAGACAGTCCAGACAGACTGACAGGACTACAGGACTTGATGTAGAGAGGGAGGCAGGTAGAAGGGTTGGGATAATAACTAGGTTTTGGAATTGAGTAACTTCTACCATTTACCAAGAAAACACAGTGTGGGAGGCAGATGCCTAGGGCAGGCAGGAAGAAGAAAGATGGGGAAATCACATCTGGGACAAGGTTTATGAGTATCTGAGAGAAGAAAAGTAAAGAAGTCTGGAATGTAGGGGAAGGAAAAGGCCAGTGCTTCTCAAAACTCTCAAGGAAGAGCCACGGTCTTTTTGTTTCCATTTCCAATCCATTATACAATGCTACTGTGCATTAAGAATATGCAGCTTGGGCCACACACAACCCCCATGCAAGCTCAGCAACATACAGCTCCCAAACTTTTCAGTATCCTGTTCAGTGAGAAAAAAACCTGGTCACATGCTTGATGTTATGGCAATGTCAAAGAGAGCTTGCTTTTAACTTCTATACTTATATCTCATCATGGACTGCATGAATCCACTTTGAGTAGCACTGTTCTAGACTTAAGTAGCTGCATGTGGGTTGAAGGTACTGATTTGGAAGTTATCCCTAGAGGTGGTACGTGATTGCTGGGGCATTGTTGAGGAGCAGGGGATGGGCAGCCGCCATCCAACCCTATGGAAATGCCAACATTTAAGACGGGTTCAAACTTCTTCTGTAAGGGCTCAGTTAATATTTTGGGCTTTGAGAGCTAGATACAGTATCTGTCACAAACTACTCAACTCTGACCTGATAGAGCAAAAGCACCTTTACAGGGATTTTGCAACTTCGACACTACTGAGATTTGAAGCCAGATAATTCTTTAGCAGCATTCCTGGCTTCTACCCACTAGATGCCAGGAGCATACCACCCCCAGTGATGAAAATCCACAGTACTCCCAGACATTGCGAAATATCACCCCCAGTTGAGAACCCCACTGAGCTGTAGACAATACATAAATGAATAGGCATAGGTGTGTTCTAATAAAACTTTATCTATAAAAACAGGTAGGAGGCCGGATTTGGCCCACCTACTGTAGCTTGTAGACCCTTGACTTAAGGGATGGTCAGAAGAGTTTATTCAGTAAAATTTGAGAGCCTTCTGTGTCCCCAGCTCAAGAGAAGGCTCTGTAAGCGATTCAGCATAAAGAGGAGAGTTTTCTCAACAGTAGTGCTCATTTATAGCCCTTTTGCTTACCTTATTCTGAGCTCACCACCCACCTGGAAATATCTGGCATTAAAACCACAAAACCAGAAAACAGGAAAATAACAAATCACGTAATACAGGCCGTCCACAACCCCTAAGAAAACCCCTAAGCAAAGCAGAAGCAAGGCTGGATTATGTGAGGTGCATTCGTGTAGACTTCCTTCAGGAAGGAAGTGAGTCTGGAGCAGGTCTCAGAGGATGTTGTGAATAAAGGCTGATGGTAAGAAGGTGGGAGAGCTCTCCATGTCGGGAACACAAGGTTCTCAGCTTCAGGTTAGGAGGGAAATGAGGTGTTTGTTAGGAAGCTAGGGCGCTATTGTCCCCAGTGAAAGCTGTGGGATTGTTCATGGTCGCATGCAGTGATCTACTTCTGGGAAAAGAATGAACAACATTTAACACTATTTTCTAAGAACAGGATGTTTGTTTTTTCTCCTTGAGGATCAGGGGGACTTTGTTACTTTGCAATTCTAATCTTTTGACTTTTACCACAAAGTCAAACCCCATTTGGGATTATTTTTGACAATAGCAAAAATACTGAAAAGTCCTAGTGAGTTAGATATGGAGGGACCAGTGCCTATGACCCTTTCTGTTCGTTCTTGGTTTCTGACAAGGTCAGGTTAGCATCCCCACCTCTCATCAATGTTGAGCTCTTGGTGCTGTCAGACCTCAAGATACACAGTCTTCATGTCGGCAGTGGTTAAAGAATGCAGGTATGGCTGGAATCCTAGCTCCTCCACATTTTGGGTGATTGGCCACAGACATTGAGCATACCTCTTAGGAAGCAGTCTTAGATGAAGCCTGAGTATTACACGCCTGGCCCACAGAAAGCACTCCTGCTAGCTATTAGTCTTTTGAGAACAAAGCATTTCAGATTTGTCACTTTCCAGAGACCCTCTGTAGATTTGCTCTAGGGTTTGGCCTCTAAGAGCAAATCAACCTGGCTCTCATGATGGAAGGTCTTGCAGGGGTTATGGATTTAACACTTGTGAATTTGAAGTTCACTGTGGGCCATGTGTTGTGGGAGGCAAAAGATGAATAAGCTCATGCTCACAGAAGAGCTTTCAGCCTAGAGGGAAATCATGCATTCAACAAATAAATGTGTACTAACATGTATACAAATAACGCAGGGATGTTTGCAGTGGAAGTAGATCGAGAGTAGAATGATGACCACCAGATTCCAAATATAGCCAGTGCTGGTATGATACAGAAAAGCCATGTTTCACCCCATCCAAGGAACATGGATCATTGTAGAGGGCCCTAGCAGGGTGGCAGAACAGCATGAAAATCCTGTATTTGTCCCTTTACCCCATCAGAGAACTAGAATATTCAAGGGCCCTCCATTTGAGAATGTGGCATAAAGGCAAATGACTAGGAACTTTGCTCTCCAGGGTAGCATGGGTCAAGTGATCATAATCTGAATTTCTGGACGTTGTCAGCTTAGTAATTGGGATCATTTGAAATGACCATTACCAGAACTGGAGAACTGCTTAGAATAATTGCTGGCTTAACAGTTACTTTGTGAGCAACTAAGCAAGTTCCTTGCTTTTGAACAGAGATGAGAATGAATATCCTGGCTGAATATTGCTGAAAACTTCAAGTTCTCTTCCTGTATTGATACTGACCTTGCAGCGTCACAGACCAAGTCAGATCCATTAGTTAAGGAAGCATATGAGCAATTCACAGCAATGGCCTTATCAGAGATTCACATCCACAAAACCAGAGTGCCTGCCTGGGTGCTTCTGACCAGCTCGGGCTCAGTGTCATGTAAAACTGGTTTTGATAAATAACCAGGCGTGAGAGGACTTGCCCTCCTCCTGCCTTGTTGTAACTGCCAGAGATCAATGTCCATATTGAGTCTTCCCCAGTAACTCATTTTTATAGGGAAAAAGGCCCTAATGGCCTCTTTTCAAAAGTGCAGACTTGGTACTATGTGAAGTGGGCCTTCTGTCTTCCAATCTTGCTTCTAAAAGATCTTTCAAATTAGATCCTATAAAAGTGAGATATGTACACAAATTAGCACTGAGTCTCCCATATAGTATTTGTGGGTCTTTATATAATTAGGCTTGTAAGAGAATAGTAAATTCAAGCTGTAGCTGAACCACAAACGTGAAGTTCCTTTATAATGGAAGGTGAGATGTATCAGACTTTCTGAGTGGGTCTGTAAAATACCGCCTGCTCATTCAGGCTAAATTCATTTGCATGACAGAGCTCAGCAGCTGGGAAGCCAGCTAAGAGTTTCATAGTCTTGAAGCTTAGAGCTATGTCCTCAGTTTAGATGATATGGGGAGAGGATAAGAATCTAAAAATAGAAAAGGCATCTTCTTATCTTCTCAAATGGGTGGAGTTAGACAGACTGAAAATATGAAAAGCATCTTCTTTAGGATGCTGGTTACTGGGTGCTTCTGGTTACACTGATTTCTGTCTTAGAAATTGAGCATTGAACTTAAATGAAAATCTAATACTGTGGGTTATTATCCCCTTGAATTTCAAAATTATTTGATTTGGAGAAGCACTCCTACAGAGGTTTGTAAAAGGATTTATATGAGTGCCCACATTTTAGTAATATTTTAGTGTTTCTGATCCCAAAGATTGGCTGGTCATTTCTGTGTTAGTAAGAAGACTGCCATGTTCAAACAATGCCTCTTCGAGGGAAAGTCTCTATTTGTTTTTCTACGGGAAAGTGACTTGGGACCATAAGGAAATTGTCAGTGATCGGTTTCTATATAGGAAATGTGAACACCTCCCTTCATACACTGTTGGGGAGGCGCAGAGTGACCACCTTCTCCTCTGTGAGATCCTCATCCCATGGCCATACTTGCTGTCCCCTCCTCACGCCAGCCCATTCCATCTTTTGAGAAACCTGAGTTCTTATTTGGAGAAGCCAAAATCTGTTTTTTTTGTAGTTTCTGCTTGGTAGCTCTAGGGTCTCCCAGAACAAGTTAATTCCTTTTTCATTACAATCAAATGAATCCTTCAGATCCCTTAAGATTAGTTTTCCCTTTCTATGAGTTTTCTTTAAGCTGCTCTATTCCTTCAGCCTCTTCTCACGTGCCAATCAAGCTCCTTCACCTCCTCCCATTTGCGCCGCTCTGAGCATGCAGGGACATGTTCCAGGTAGCCTTTATCCCTTCTAAATGTGGAGCCCAGTGTCAAGTTCCGGGTGCTTGGCACAGTGGAATGATTATCTTCTCCTGGTTGGCTGCAAAGAGACATAGCCCACAGACGGTTGGGGGTAGGGAGGTGGTGGAGGGTACTTGGCCGAGTCATCCTCCTCCCCTAGGACTGTTGGTTCCAACATGCAGGCATCGTCACTGGATACTCTGGCATAGGGCTCAGATGGTGCAGTGGTGCTGTGTCTGGCTGCATGGATGCGACTGTGCTGAGGCAAAGCGAAAAGTGATCACAAGCTGGAATGTCCTTGAAGGATGTGACAACTAAGCCAGAAATGGGAAGTCGGATGCAGGCTCACTTCCTGCAAGGAGGAGAAAAGAACAGAGCTGCAGGTCCCCGGGGACAGTAGCACCCTTCACCCCACCTTCCCGTTTTTATACGTGCGTGTTTTAAATTAACACTGCAACCTGTTTTGCAGGATGCAAATGATTTTTTTTACCCTTTCTCTCGTCTAAGAATTCATTTAAAAACAATTAGGCAGACCAAACATTTCTATCTTTAAATGGAATTTTTAAAATATTCCAACTCCTTTGTTCTTTTCAGAGTCCTGTGAGTTGCCAATGCATCAACTCTGAGTAATTCAGGAACTGAGTTTTCTGTCATTTTTTTAATAACCCCTTGATTTTCCGCTCCTCCTGGCTGCTGCCCCATTTTGGCATTTTCAGCATCATTCTGTTTGCCAAAAGGATGGGAAGAAATGAAGCAAAGCAGTGCTTCAGTTTTTTTTTTTTTTTTTTTTCTTAATTACTTATTACTGCTGTGATTATTTCTATTATTATCATCACTGTCATTTGCGCTTCAGTCAGTCACAAGAAACTAGAATTATCTAGCCTCATACAGCCTGACTCCCTTCCTTATCAAAACGATGGCTGTAGCTTCCTCTCAGGTCCTTCTGTGTATTGAAGCCCTTGGATTTCTCACAAAACCTGTAAGGAAGCATATCCATTCTCGGCAGCACCGTGCCCACCTGTCTGCCTGCCACATGTTCTCTCTGACCTTGATAGAGGGTCAAGAGGCTGACTGGCGAGCTGGACCCTTTTGTTGAATCTTTTCTCTCTATTGCCTTAGGAACTAGAACCTTTGTTTTTAAAGGAAACTAATTTCAGAGACGAATATTATCTCCAGCGTCATCTAGGAGGGGAAAGAGGAGCAAACCGTGATCCAAGAACTAGGAGAAAGTTTGTGGAACTAAAAAGAAACCAGGAACGTTCATGGAAAGTTCAAATCTCAGGGTCAAGGGAAGGTTTTTGAGAAAGGGCTATGTATAAGAACCTTTCTATTTGTCTTTTAAGACTTGGGAAAGAAATGCAAGAAAACTAGAGAGCCAGGCATGGTGTGACTCATCTGTAATCCTAGCTACTCAGGAGGCTGAGGCAGGAGGATCACTTGAGGTTCAAAAGCAGCCTGGGCAACATAGCAGGACCCTGTCCCTAAAAAGTTTTTTTAATTAACTGGGAATAGTGTTGTACACTTGTAGTCTCAGCTACTCAGGATGCTGGGGCAGGAGGATGGCTTAATCCCAAAGGTTCAATGCTGCATTGAGCTGTGATCATGCCACTGCACTCCAGCTGGGGTGACAAAGTGAGCCCTTGGTTTCAAGAAAGGGGTTCAAGATGAGGAAAGGAGAGGCCCAAGTGAGAGTGCCCAGCACCCTCGGATGGCTCAGTGCCCACAGGTTAATGCCAGTGTTAGAGTCTTGACTGCTGAGAAACATAAAGCTACAATTCTCTCATCTGGGTTGTGGAACACCCAGGAGGGGTCATTCCCTAGTTGTATCTGGTGGTTCGCTTCCGGCCTGTAAGCGCTTCCTGTTTAGCTCTTCCTTTTCTTTCTTCCTAACATCCCTTCCTCCAAGCAGGTTCTTCTTCCTTCTGGGCAGAACACAAAGCCCTGGGGTTCCCCTGACTCACGCTGACTGTTCTGATGCATTGGTCATCTACCACCGGTCTCATAGAACCCAGGTGTCGTCTTAAAATGATGAAGGGGGATAGGATTTCATATCATGGCATATAGGGCCATTCTATCATGAGAGGTTGTGTGTGTGTGTCACTAGTCACCCCTGCTCAAGGAGCTGTCCTCACGGGCCCAGGCCACTCCACTTGCCTGTACTTCCCTCCTCACTCATGCCCTGGCTGGAGCTCCTCCTGCATCCTTGCGCTCTCCCGCCTGTTGAGTTTTCTCTTTCCCTTCCAACTACAAAAGTTTCTCTTCTGAAATTTCTTCCCTTTTGCAAAGTAGAGATCCATGCTGCCTTTTTGGTGAAGGCCTGATCACAGAAGGAAAAAGTGATCTGTCCCATAGCCAAGCTCAGGGAGACGCAGTTCAGGCCTTTTGTGAAGTCTTCATATATCTGCACACTGCCATCGCAGATGCTGCCTTTGGACACATTTTCCTGATGTTTGTGTTATGATCAGTAACTCATAGATTCAGAAGGCTTTTTAGGACCTAACAGCCATGTTCAAAATTGACTTTCCAAGAAAGCATGATCTGAGCCCTACGTATGCATTCATTCACATGATGCATTTCATTCGCATGGTTTGAAAATCCAAAATCATAAAAGGATATATAGTGAAAAATTTCTTTTCCACCCTGTTCCCCCTTCCATCCACTTCCCCTCTCTGTGGGCAGTCACTATTATACATTTCTTATGTGTTTCCAGAAATATTTTATAGATAAGCCAGTACAGATATACATTTTGCACCTTTTTTTCCTTTGATATGATATACATCCTTGGGCTCTTCTCGGATGAGCATATTAAGGGCTCTTCTCGAATGAGCATATTAAATGCTTCTTCATCCTTTGTTAGATCTGAATAGTATTAATTTGTATGGATGCACTTTAATTTTTCGAACCAGTCCTCTATAGGTAGACAATTAGGTTGTTTCCATCTCTTAACTGTTATAAACTGTGCTGGTTTCAACAGCCTTGTTATTTCTCATATATACGATTGGGTAAATCCCTGTAAGTGCAATCTAAGGTCAAAGGGCATATGATTTAGTTTTGATAGATACTGCCCAACTGCCTGAGTTTGGACCTGTTCCTATTTCGACTATCAGTGGATGTGTGGGGCCTGTTTCTAATCCTCATCAGCCCAGCACATTGCCACACATTTGTGTTTTAAACAGGCTTTGGGATGCACCCCTTTCATAATTTGAGAGCAGAAAGAATTCCCAGGGAGGGCGCTCATCAAATGTCATGTCAAGACCTCAAAGCTTTGAGCCCAGCCACCTGGCTTCGTGCTTGATAGCCATGCAGCCTTGGCAGAGTGGCTGGACATCAGCTCTGCAGTAGTATTCTATTTGTAAAATGAGGATAGTAATAGCCTCATGTCTCCTTCAGGTAGTCCATGTCAAGGGTTGGAACAGCGCTTGGTACATAGGGAAGCCCTTGAATGCCTGGACTCAACGAATCCTCCAACCTCAGCCTCCCAAGTAGCTACAGGTGTGCGCTACCACACTCAGCTAGTCTTTTTAGAAAAAAGTTTTTGTAGAAACTCGGCTGCCCAGATGATGTTCCTGTCTCAGCCTCCTGAGTAGCTGGACTATCAGTGGGAGCCCCCATGCCCAGCTAAATTTTTTTTTCATAGAGATGGGGTCTTGCTGTGTTGCCCAGGCTGACTGCAAATTCCAGGCCTTAAGTGATTAACATTTTTCTTTTTTTTAAATAATTGCAACACCCTACTCTGGGACCTGGCCTTGCATAACCCTGCATCCATCAGCTGACCCCAGGCAGCCCTGGCATGCCGTGAGTTGTGGTGGACACACTATCTTTCCATGGCAGCTGCCTTCCTGGCCATGTGCGCTGAGGACACCACTCCTGTGGGCAACTGTTCCTCACGCCACCCAGCTGCTTCTGCAGGCAGTCAGCCAGCCACATTGTGACCAGAGGGCAGGAAGGCCACCTCTGAACAGCAGGGGCCCTAGGCCAGGACTAGGCATTGTACACTCATACAGGAAGGAAGTTCTGATGTTTAAGCAGGAAGAACCTGGGCTTCAACTTTAGTTACCAAGACAAGACCTAAATTAGAAAACCATGAGAGAGAGTGTCAGGACCCATGATCATGTCACTGTTGGCAGCTCCAAGGTCAGCCTACTCTGCGTGAGTATAAACCTCCTCACACTTTTCTGCGGCCTCCCCACACCCAGAGCCAGAATGAGGCTGGCGCTCTCCAGCTTATTGTTTTCAGCCTTCTTAGGCCTGGGTTGCTGGCAAGAATGCTGACACACTGAGCTAGCTGCTTCCCAAACTGAGTTAGCTGTTATCAAGCCAGTGGGCAGTGGAGCACAGTCCTTGTCACCTGCCACTGGTAAATGAATTTAAAACTCTTGCTGAAAGGAAAGAAATATGGGGCAGATGCAGACAGCCTCCAGCTGCTACAAAGCAAATGTGACTCCCTTCAAAACATCAGCTAACCCACCCAGCCTTTGGAGTATTTATTTGCAGTCTCTGCAGCCAGGGGGAGAGGCTCCTGAGGGAAGAGGTCATGGCAGAGCCATTTGGGGAGTTCCTGCCATGGGGAAGGGTTTAATTTCTCTATGTCAGCATCAGAGGTAAAGGATTATTTTCAAAAGATAAAAACATCTCATGGGTAAAAGGACCTGACATCCCCAGTGCCTTCTTACAGTTCATCCCTCCTAATCTTATCATATAGTATGTGCAGGGAGGATGTGTTAGCTTTCCACAGTGGTAACAAACCACCATAAACTTGAGCGTTTACAACAACATTTACCATCTCACAGGTTCTGTGGGTCAGGAATCTGGGCAGGGCTGAGTTCCAGGATCCCACTGAGTTGTGATTCAATGTGGGCCAGGGTGGTGGTCTCATCAGAGGCTCAACTGGGGAAAGATCCACTTCCAAGCTCCCTAACATTGTTGGCAGATTTAATCTCCATAGGCCCTTCATATTGTAACTGCTCACCTCTCCACAGCCAGCAAAGGGAATCTTTCCCTTGTCAGATGGAATCTGCTATAATGTAACCTAATCAGGGAGTGACCTATCACCTTTCCCACACTCCCTTGGTTAGAAGCCAGTCACAGGTTCTACCCACAGAGTGAGTGAGATCATCTAGGATGATAGGGCATACATAATCATGTGAGTAGCAAACGAGGGGATCACCCCATTAGGTCACCTAGTCAGAGAGGTAGGCCATGTGCAGTAGTGGGGGCTGTGCACAAAAAAAGGGGGGTCCACCCCCCTTAGGTCACCAAGGCAAGGAGGTGAGTTGTGTGCAACAAGTGCCATGCACAACACCTCTTATCTGGGGGCTGGAGACTTCAAAGGATTCCTATAGAAGGATGCTGTAAACCAATGCAGTGGGAGCTGAGAGTGTGCTCCTCTAAGGTATTTTATAGGAGGATGATGAGCCAGCACAGTAGCGAGAAAAGCTGACAGGGTATACAGCTGCCGTGGTACAATTACACCAGAGGGGTTCTTCTCCCTCAGTTGTTTGTGGGATCTCAGGCCTGAGGCCTACTTTCCACAAGAACTGGATGCAAGGTACTGCAACTACTTTTCAGGAGGAATAACTCTTGCTCCAAGCCGGCAATGCAGCAGGTACTGAGCACTGCCGTCTAGGTCCTGACCTGCCATATAGCGTCTGCCCTTTCAGGCAGGGGTGCTACGTCCTGGGTCATTGGTTCTGGTCTGGCTGTTTTTCCCATGTACTTGCTTCTGCTCTGTGACTGCTATAGGCATTCTTCCTACTACAAAGTACTATATGGTTATATATAAGGATTATATAAATAGCACTAAATGTCTGTACAGCTCCAACTACAATCCGTTATGATTATATATATAAGCTAGATATAAGTAAGCAATAAGTTATACTTCAGGCAATAATTGTGCCTGGGGTCTGCATAGCTCTCCTTCCTCGGTGCCCATGTTGGGGGTTACTCACAAGCAGTTTTATTCTTTTCCTCCCATCTCGGGATGCCTTCAAATCCCGACATCCTCGACAGCTCAGTACTCTCTGCCACAACCTGATTCCAACTCTAGCTCTCTTGATTATTGGCTATATGTTATTGAGAAAAGGTGACTTTCTGGGGGAAGGGCTTATCCTGAATCTCTATTTTCTTATCTGTAAGAATGTATTCCACTAAGATTTTGCAGGATGGTAGCATATAATAGTTGTCACTTACTAAATAATTCCAGCACCTTTCCTTGTAGGACTGTTCATTTTATTGCATTAACTTATGTACATATGGAATCCAACAATGAAATATCATTAATCTTGCCAGTGTACACATCAAAGCAAAAGGAAAATGTATTTTAAAACAAACCCAGCTATATTTAGGGAGCTGAAATCACTGATTCTATGCTTACAGGAATTCTTAGAATAAAGGAAAAGGACTAAAACCTTAGACGTGTTCATGGCCATATCTAAACGGTACTGGTGTCAAAGATTTGGGATTTTTAAGTCTTTTTCTTTCTCCTTAAATAAGACTAAGATGAAAATTTTTATCCAGTTGTTGAGGGGAAACAATAAGGTAAGTTTGGGTTTAGCTGGAACTGGTCCTGCCATTATTTACAGGTTCTTGTAAAAAAGGGAGGCCCTAGGGTCTTCAGATTATAACCTGCTTTGGTTTCTTCTCCAGGTTTTTCCTGGTGGTGGTGAAGACTGGATGATGTAACTGGCTCTCTAGGAAGCCTCACTTGGCCGTAGCCTCTGGAAGGTTCTCTTTGACCCCATCTCAATTCATAGTGACTTCTGAAGCCACTTGAGAAAAATGATGTGACAGTTCCTATCAAAAAGGATTTTTCAGAAATATATACCATCTGAGAAGAAAGTGGCCCTTTTTCCCTGCTTGCAAAATAGACATCCTCAAATTCCAAAATGCCAGCCAAGACCCCAATTTACCTGAAAGCAGCCAATAACAAGAAAGGAAAGAAATTTAAACTGAGGGACATTCTGTCTCCTGATATGATCAGTCCCCCGCTTGGAGACTTTCGCCACACCATCCACATCGGCAAAGAGGGCCAGCACGACGTCTTTGGAGATATTTCCTTTCTTCAAGGGAACTATGAGCTTTTACCTGGAAACCAGGAGAAAGCACACCTGGGCCAGTTCCCTGGGCATAACGAGTTCTTCCGGGCCAACAGCACCTCAGACTCTGTGTTCACAGAAACACCCTCCCCAGTGCTCAAAAATGCCATCTCCCTCCCAACAATTGGAGGGTCCCAAGCTCTCATGTTGCCCTTGTTGTCACCAGTGACATTTAATTCCAAACAGGAGTCCTTTGGGCCAGCAAAGCTGCCCAGGCTTAGCTGTGAGCCCGTCATGGAGGAAAAAGCTCAGGAGAAAAGCAGCCTGTTGGAGAACGGGACAGTCCACCAGGGAGACACCTCGTGGGGCTCCAGCGGTTCTGCCTCTCAGTCCAGCCAGGGCAGGGACAGCCACTCCTCGAGCCTGTCCGAACAGTACCCCGACTGGCCGGCCGAGGACATGTTTGACCATCCTGCCCCCTGTGAGCTCATCAAGGGAAAGACTAAGTCAGAAGAGTCCCTCTCTGACCTTACAGGTTCCCTCCTCTCCCTGCAGCTTGATCTTGGGCCCTCACTTTTGGATGAGGTGCTGAATGTCATGGATAAAAATAAGTAATAGGATGCCAGCTTTTTTCCTGTGGGGTAAAAGGTACAAAAAATAAACCGCAGTTGAAGAGAAAGGCTTCCGGAGCTGTATTTGCAGTTTTGTGATGGGTTTTCTAAAATAATATTCTTACAAAGTATTTTTCTACCTGTTATGCTCTGTTTGCAAAAACAATTTAGGAAAAAAATAACAAAGCAAAACCTGTGTTGGCAAATCAGAGCCCACTTTCAGCAGGCATTGGTGATGTTTGGCTCATGTATTGTTTGCAGACACACAAGAAATCTGGCTTGGCCAGGATTGGCACTAGCTATGAAGGGCTGGGCGAGTCACATTAAGGAACTTTACAGCACTCCTACATCTTCTGAGCAAAAAGGAAGTCAAAATTTATTTAACACCTAAGCCTTTTTTCTAGACTCTTTTCTATATATTGCTTGGGCTCACCATAGCGAATTCTCCAGTGTTAAAAACTTTTCTGTTTTCACATTTGAACTTTATGGGTTTTGGGGATTTTCTTGTAGTTCTTATATATCCCTATATATTATATCTATATTGCAAATTTTGACTGTCAGCTACTTGTTGGTAAGACACAGGCGAAGTATTACTGTAACTAAGTTATTTTTAAAGTTAAAATATATTTTTACGTGCCTTTGGCTTTTTATTGCAGAGTCTACATTTTATAGATCCCACATCAGATGTTGTCACTTGACTTGTTTCCATTGGGATTCCATTGTAAGCTGTGTATGTGTGTGTTTGGAAAAGTGTATTCATACTTAGTTTTTTTCTTTATGTTATCATACTTTTAACAGCAACCAATAATGGATTGTAAAGTATAAAGGCACAGGTTATTCATGATGCTTCTGCAGAGACTGTGGGCTACACCACGTAATGTTATTTGGAAATATAGGTATATTAGTACAGTACATACTTGCATTACATAGGTACTTCAAGCAACACAATAAAGAGTAAATGATAAAGTGAACTTGCTTGTTTACAGTAATAAACAAGACCATAAGAGTCTAAGTCTAGCTAGAGAAATTGCTTCTCTGAAATGTACATGAGCCTTTCAAATAAGAAATGATTATTTCCCTCTATTCTAATTTTGATTACTTCCTTATGGTTTGAGAGGCTAGAAACTGGGCCTCTCTACTTTAGGATAAATGAACATGTCAAATTTTTTTCTTTTTAATGTCAATACTGATCCACCCTCTCAGTGCCCATTTCTGAGCATCTTCCGAACTTGAACACCTACAGCAAACTCTTGCAAGTCCAGTTTCATCCCTGTAAGACAAATGTCTGTTCATGCAGCAAATGCCATATAGACAAGATTAAGGCAGCTAAAGCAGGGGCAGTAGAGAGCACTTACCCCACCCCAAGGTGGATGTTGGTTAAGGAAACAGGATCAGGAAATGTACACAGAGATTCCTGTCCCTTTGCCAACCACTCCTTCCCCCTCAAAGAAAAACACTTGCACCCAATAACTGCCAGCAACTTCTCTTAAACGTATATTTCTCCTTGAAATGTATCTTAGAAATGACCTCCTCCCAACCACTTCAACAATTCTTTCTTTGGGTTTGGGGTTCTTGCAATTCTATCGTCTAAAATAACCTTTGGACTGCAGGTGAAATGCAATTAGGATTACTAACCCGGTAGACAGAACGAGTTCCCCTAGGCAGGGGTGTCCAGTATTTTGGGTTCCCTGGGCCACAGTGGAAGAATTTTCTTGGGCCACATGTAAAATACGCTAACACAAACCATAGTTGATGAGCTTAAAAAAAACTACAAAAAAAACCAATGTTTTAAGAAAGCTTAAAAATTTGTGTTAGGCTTCCTATGGGCCACAGGTTGGACATAGCGTGCCTTCCTTAACTTCCCAGTTGTATTTCATTATCCATGACTCTGCAGTGTTCTTTTTCTGTTGGACCACACCCATCACAGTTCACAGTTCCAAATAGAAACTTCCCAGTCTATTCTAAATCTTGTTAATGAGGAAGAGTCCAATGTATCTCATTATTTGTAGCCAATTTTAGACTTTTTCAGTATCTCCCCCCATTTTAATTAGTATTGACCATATTCAGTCTTTCATTTTGCTCTTCATCTGTAGCATGACCTCAAGGTAAATGTTATTTCATGAGAGGAGGAAGAGCGCGGCTGTGCATTAGCTCTTCTCCCTCTCTGGTAAGTACTGGGGAGAGAACAGCCCTGCCAGTACTGGGTTTGTTTGATGGAGTCTAAATAATTGAACATCCTGCCTACAGTTAGCCATTTTAGTTTCTGGAAGTCCTTTCATATATTTTTTCTATTAATTGAATTAGGTGTAATTGAGATGGCAATAAATATGCCCCATTAGAAAGAGGAAACAAAGCTACATCCGGCCTACAAATGATTTTGTTGAGTCACTTCTCCCAAGGCAGCCTTTCCAGTGCCTAGTCCCTTCCCCAGAGAGCAAATGGACAGCTGGTGGTGCCTTTCTTTCCTGCAAAGAGGCACTTTAGACTCACACCTGCTGTGAGCTGAATTGATGTTCTCATCCTGTGAACCTTCTCCCACTTTAACGTAATTTATATTTACTTGTTTAAAGAAAAGGAAACCCAAGATGTACTTGATTTGCAAACTGAAAGCAAATGGCAAGCCACCTGTGACCCAATAACCGGAAAAGAAACCATGCCATTTGTATAAACAGAGACCCTTCTTGTTGGGGAAGTCAAGGCTCTTGTGGTTGATTTTCTTTTCCCCTTAGTGAGAGCTAACAAAGGACAAGCTGTATTATTTCTACCTGAAATTATCTGCTTAAAAAGATTAATATATCAGGATACTTAGCTCTTCACAAACATGAAGTCATTCATACATTTCAGTGAGTCAGAAATCATTGTTAACAGCACACACAAAAGACTACACTGGTTGAACAGCAAAGAGAACCCGGGTCTCCAGAACCACAGTTTAGTCCTTCTATATTACTGCAAGTGACCTGTTTTTTCTAAAGGTTCTCTGCAAATGAAGTCCTGGAATGGAAAAAAATCCCTAAGTCCATGAATTGATAAATATTTTAGAACAGACAAAAGAAAATACTGAATGATACAGCTCTAATCCTCCTGTTAATATGAAACCTGGTGAGACAATCATTTTACCATGAAATATATAAACACAATAGTATGAGCTAACGTGGTTTTCACTCCAGTAAGAGTTTTGCTTTTGGAAATTAGGTTAACAACCTAGCCCCAAATCTAGCAATTCTCATAAACAAAATCCGATTTTAGAATTAGCCTCCCAGATTAATCTGAATGATTGACCTATTTTTTCTTAGACAAGTCAATACATCATAGAATCAGGGTTATTGGGTGCTGCCCTGTGTCCCCACCCACTACAGAGCCCTATCTAGAAAAATTAGGGAAGCTTCCAGATGCCAAATGGAAGCTTCAACACTATCAACCCGGAGGGGAAACCTTCTGGTTGATTTGGCTGTATGAGATTCAAGAAGGCCAGAATACCCCAAATTATTCACACACGTTAACTTACTGGTACTGGCTAAGCAATACATGTATTTCCTAAAAAAGAGATGATCTTTCTGGTAGACTTATGGACACACTTGTTTCATCTGACTGTAAATATATTGCATGCTTTATTCTGATGGTGCACTATTTCATCCAGCAAGCTTTTCATCTGAGAATGTTTAACGTTGACCTTATTCTTAGAGCAAGTAGATCTAAATATTTTTCAGCTGAGTTGTTAGGGAGTCATTATTCTGTGGTAAAATGCTGCAAAAAACGTGGAAGAATGGAAACTATGCTTACTTTATGAAGTGATGTATAACACAATGAAATCTGTTTTACAACTACTGTGCTGCATTTAATTATCTTCCATTTTTGCTTTAAAAAAATTCATTAATGATGTCACTTCCATTGGCTTCCAATGGAGGTCAGTAAATCCACTCTCTGAAGGTTAGCCAAATTTCTTTCATGGAAAGCAGATCGACACGGGTGATAGATAAAAGCATCTGCCCAAACCAAAGCCGTTGTGCAGAATATAGTTAATATTCCAGAGACTCATCATGCAGACAGAGATGTCTGCCATACATCAAAATGAGCAAAGCTGAGTAAGTGAAGTGGATATTATGCTCACCATAAAGTGATTATTGGAGTATGTCACAAAGTATGCACATGATTCATTGCCAAAAGGATTGGGAAAAAAGAGCTTTGAGTTGGGAGGGAGAAACATTAAGCAGTTTCATGGAAGAGAAGGACCCAAAAGGTACCTTGAGGGGCTGCTGAGATCATTTTAGGGAGAGGGGACATTCTTGGAAGGAAAAGAGTATTATGAGCAAATCAAAGGATAGACTCACATCCTAGTACTGTTTCTACTCAAAACAGTCCAGGAATAGGATTGGAGTAAAAAAATGCCCACATCTAGGTCTGAAAGATTGGGACCCATTTCTAAGACTCCAGTGGAAGAAGAAAAGATCCTGGAATCAGACTGCTGAACAAGTGGTTCCCAGGGTAGATGTTTGTATAAAATTAGCCAGCATTTTGTGAAAGCTCATGCCCAGTCTATAGTGCCCATTCAGAGACCTGAAGGCAAGAGTAGGGACACCTCAATCGTGAGGCTGATGTGAGGTGCTCAGGGAAAGTCATTTAGGAAGATGAAGGAAGTGAGAGGGGCTAAGTGTCTCTGAAACAGCTCCAGATGAAGCAGGTTGGCATTAACAGTCCCTGGGCTGAACACACTGGATAGCTGTCCCACCAGCAGTATCCCCAGAAACTTTTTTGAGACGGGTCTCACTGTCACCAGGCTGGAGTGCAGTAGCACAATCACGGCTCACTGCAACCTCTGCCTCCTGGGTTCCAGTGATTCTCCTGCCTCAGCTTCCTGAGCAGCTGGGACTACAGGTGCCCACCACCATGCCTGGCTAATTTTTGTATTTTTAGTAGAGGCAGGATTTCACCATGTTGGCCAGGCTGCTCTCAAACTCCTGACCTCAAATGATCCACCCAACTTGGCCTCCCAAAATGCTGGGATTATAGGCATGAGCCACTGCGCCTGGCCCCAAGAACTTCTTTCAACCCATATTTTCCTAGGCTGGCTTATACTTTGAGTGTCCCCAGGATTAAGGAAGAAAGCTCCCCAGGAAACAGGAAAATCCAAATGTCATTAAAGTGTCTCCTGGGTCATTAGAACCCAAGAGGGCCAATTCTGGCATATAACGTAGGAAAAAATTCAATTGAGTAGAAACAAGCAGCCCCGAAGTTCTCTCAAACTCCTTGAAGTCCATACTCAGGAAACTGAGGCTCAGAGAGGAGCAGAAGCCCCAGACTTCTGAGGACCTGCCTCAGAGAGGTGATATCTGGACTGTCTACCCCTCAGGGAAGCTCACATTCAATCCCACTTTGAGTCCTTACCCAATTAGGCATGTCAGCAAGATGGTCTAATTAGCATAGCACAAAGTCCCCAACGTTTGGCACCACAAATAGCCACCAAAATACAGATGGTTCCCAACTTAGGATGGTTCTAAATTGAAAACACATTTTCTACTTATATTTTTCAACTTACAATGGGTTTATTGGGATGTAGCCCCCATCATAACTCAAGGATCATCTGCAGTGAAAAGATTCTTCCATTACATTTGGGTCTTGAAAATCCCAACAAAGAAACACTTTGAGGTACTGCTTCCATAGAAAAATTCCCATCTTTGAGTGTAAATTGGTTCAGCTATTGTGGAAGACAGTGTGGTGATTCCTCAAGGATGTAGAACTAGAAATATCATTTGACCCAGCAATCCCATTACTGGGTATATACCCAAAGAATTATAAATCATTCTATTATAAAGACACATGCACACGTATGTTTATTGCAGCACTGTTCACAATAGCAAAGACTTGGAACCAACCCAAATGCCCATCAATGATAGATTGGATAAAGAAAATGTGGCACATATACACCATGGAATACTATGCAGCCATAAAAAAGGATGAGTTCATGTCCTTTGTAGGGACATCGATGAAGCTGGAAACCATCATTCTCAAGAAACTAACACAAGAACAGAAAACCAAATACTGCATGTTCTTACTTATAAGTGGGAGTTGAACATTGAGAACATATGGACACAGGGAGGACACTGGGGACTGTCAGGGGGTGGGGGGCTAGGGAAGGGATAGCATTAAGAGAAATACCTAATGTAGATAACAGGGTGATGGATGCAGCCAACCACCATGGCATGTGTATACCTATGTAACAAACCTGCATGTTCTGCACATGTACCCCAGAACTTAAAGTACAATAAAGAAAATTCCCATCTTTAAGTACCAGGAAATGTGCATTAAAACTCCAAAGGATGTCATTCTCATACCCATGGCCAGCTTTGTTACAAGTGAAATAGGCAGAACCTGCATGGCCATAGAAAAACAGTACTGCTCAAAACAATTTCTTCTACACTCATCTTCCCCAGGGCTGGAAAATCCACCTTTGGAGATGGGTTCTTGTTTGGGTGAGGCTTCCTATTAGGCATGGAGTCCCCCTAGAATAATTCCAGGAGTAACAGCATCTGCAGGCCACCAACAACGACTGTGAACTCACTCATCAGATGCCCCCTGTGGGAGCACAAGTCTCTAGCAACTGGCCTGGGGCAAGGGAGCAAGACAGACCAGGAAAAGCATGAAGAGTGAGTTCATGTAAGGCATAATTTTGCCTGGGACAAAAAAAAAAAAAAAGGGTAGTGAAGCAGTGATGAGCTTTTCTAAGAGATTTATTTGAGAGCAAATGTGGCCTTCACAAGATATAATGAAGGTTATTGTTGGCTGATCTCCCTAGTGCCAGAAGAGTACATGCAACTGTTGCAATCATACCTAATTTTGAATCAAGCAAATTAGATGGTACAGGAGATTAATATAAAACTCTCAATGACTGACATGTTTCCAATCATCCCATAGGACAGAAGGCTTCAAGACAGTAATGCCTTTGACACCAAATGCTCATGTTTCTAAGTCACTGTCTGGTCTTTCCTCTGCTTCACACCCCGCACTCTTAACAATAGCATCTTAGTGACATGATTTCATTGAGGAGATTATGATTTTCTCGTGAAGTCTCCTTTGTAAGTTCTTTCTGCATTCTAAGGTAAACCAATAGCAATGCCCAGAAACAGATGAAACTTCAGGAAGCTTGAAACGACATTAAAAATTACATATTGAGTTTTTCAGAATAAGCAGTAATATTCAGACACAACTTTGTACAGTAAGCAGGGGCATTGTTAAAAGTAGGAGAAGGTAATTGGTAATTATCTTCCAAACCTGACTCCCATTGCATGAAAATTAAATTGGGACAGGACTAGAAACAAGAAACAAAACACTTGTGGCGTTCCGGCAGATTTTTCACCATAAATGGCAAGAAGAAGGGCAGACAAACACAATCTTAGATATTAGATTAGCAGCCAATAAAGTTCTCCCATCCTAGTACCAGACCATGGCTCCTATGACTAAATAAAGCACTGTTTGTGAAGCTCCACTATGCAGTAATTTCCTTTTTTAAAAAAAAATAAAATAAAATGGTAGGTTCACCGTTGATTAAAATTGTTCATTTTCAACACAGTTGGTGCTTTGGACTTCATAAACATGTTGAATATTCATCAGGTACCTTAGGTAATGGAGAGGAACAATTGTGAAAGTGTCATGATAGCAAAGCACAGACAAGAAGCAGACCTGGTTGTGTAAGACAGGGGAAGCAGGGCCTTCTTACCAGAGCCCACACTCCTGGAGACTCTTCTAACCAGAAGCAAATAAAGTATTCAAAGTAAAATGGCTCCCAGGAGTGGGGTGCTCACCCCTCTAACCAGCCATGAGATTAAAATGCATGGGAGAAACTCTTCTTTCTTCCTACCCGGATCATCTGAAACCTCACCTCCCCAGGGAGACTCCTTGGCCCGCTAGTCCCCAGCTCCTCCCCTCAGTCGAAGGTCATGGGGGAGGAGAGAGCCAAGGGTCTAGATTATGGCATGGAGGGTGTGATCCTGCCAAACATGCCCAGCAAAAACACCTTTGTGTCTCCTGCCCATCCAACAGGTGCTCTTCTTGTAGGTCGACTCCACTGTGTAAAACATCAAATGATATATTATGAACAATACTCTTGAGGTCAGTGGAATAATGGGCCCCAAAGATAGGAGATTCTAATGTCTGGAACCTATAAAATCACCTTACTTGGTAAAAGGGACCTTACAGATAGGATTAAGGATCTTGAGATGGGGCATTATTCTGGATTATATGGGTGGGCTCTAAATCTAATCACTATTGTCCCTATAAGAGAGAGGCAAAGGGCCGGGTGAGGTGGCTCATGCCTGTAATCCCAGCACTTTGGGAGAATGAGGCAGGCAGATCACGAGGTCAGGAAATCAAGAACATCCTGGCTAACATGATGAAACCCCACCTCTACTAAAAATACAAAAAATTAGCTGGACATGGTGGTGTGGGCCTGTAGTCCCAGCTACTCGGGAGGCTGAGACAGGAGAATCACTTGAACCCGGGAACTGGAGGTTGCAGTGATCCAAGATTGCACTACTGCACTCCAGCCTGGGTAACACAGTGAGACTCTGTCTCAACAACAACAAAAAGGTGGGGTGGCAAAGGGAAATTTGACAAAAGGAGTAGACAATGTGACTACAGAGGATGGAGTGATGATGTATCCAGAAATCAAGGAATACCGCCAGCCACAAAAAGTGCAAAAGGCAAGGGACAGATTTCCACCTAGAGCCTCTGGAGGGAGTACCGCTTTGCTGACAGCTTGATTTCAGACCAGTGATACTGATTTCAGACTTCTGGCCTCTAGAACTGTGAGACAATAAATTTCTACTGTTTTTAGTCACCGAGTTTTTAGTAATTTGTTAAAGCAATTATAGGAACCTCATGCAATACTCAAGCACTAAAATGCAGAAAAATGGAGAATGTTAAGGATAATGTGGTAGACTGAATTGTGTTCCCTTAAAACTCATATGTTGAAGCCCTAGCCCTTTGTGGGACTATATTTGCAGCTAGGGCCTTTGAAGAAGTAATTGAGGTTGAATGAGCTCATAAGAGCGGGTCTCTAATAGGATAGGACTCATGTCGTTATAAAAAGGGGAAGAGACACTAGGAATGCACACTTAGAGGAAAGGCCATGGGAGGACACAGTAAGAAGGTGGCCATCTGTAAGCCAAAGAGAGGTCTCAGGAGAAACCAAACCTGCTTGCACCTTGACCTTGGACTTCCTACCTCCAAAACTGTGAGAAAATCAGTTTCCATTGTTTAAGTCACCCAGTTCATGGTATTGGCAATTGCAGCCCTAGCGAACTAATACAGAGGGTTAACAGGGAAGACCCCTTTGAAGAGTTAGCTTCTTTAAGGAGATAAGGCCAGGGTGACCCCATCTCCCTGGACCTTAGTCTTCCTTGTAAGATGAGGAGTTTACACCGATTTAGTGGTGCTCTGGCTGGTGACAAGGAAGAAGAGAACATTCCAGGGACAGAAGCAGCAGGAGAAAAATCTGGCCCTGCACTAACATTACCAGAAAGCATCTCCTGCTACAAGAGCACAAGAGAAAGCTGCTTTCATGTGGCACATGTTCAGGCGGGGTAACACAGTGTCTAATCAGACACAGGTGTGGTACCTGAGCCCACAGGCTAAGTCGACTACCTTTAGGAGGGTCACCGTCACTCACAGTTGATTGCTGGGGGTAACCTTAGTCAAGCATATTCATAGTGGGCAGACTTAGGGCAGATGGAGGGAAATAAAGTATTTTAAACAGGTTTTGAGGCTTGTTTCCAGCCCTAGACAGCATTTGATATGGGCAGAGGCCAGATTCAATCTCTGTCATCCAGATAACAACGAAAGAGAAGCAGAAAGACTGCAGAGAGGATGCTCGGTTGTTTTTAGGGAGATCGTCTTCCAGGATCTCTTTGCCTAAGAAGTGTTTCTTCCACACAGATGCCAGGCAAAGTTGAATAGGCCTTCCTAGTATGCAGAGGGCAAATTGAAGAAGAGGCCAGAGGGTTTGCTGAGACCCAACAGTGATGCAAGGGGCATTTCAATACCATTCAGGAAGCCAAGTGACAGAGAGACAGCCAGTATGCTGGAGGTGAAGCCCCACCAGGCAGTGCTTCCCACATCGTGAAACACAAAGAAAATTATGACATTGGGACAGCACTATGGGGAAATAAAAGAGCTGTTGTGGCTGGCCCAGGCCCCACCTACCTGCCACAGGTGCTGAGGGTAAAGTGCCTCTGTGGCCTCATAGCACATCTGACACCCAAGGTTTGCATTATGGGAAGCCTCTCCTCAGAGCACATCATCTCACTGGCCCCTATTTACGGGACTATGCTGCAACTCTCCTGAGGGTTCCAAGTCCTCTCTGAAGGCACAAGTGGGTGAAGAAGTCAGGATACCAAATGTCGCACCAGGTGAGGCATGACTGCCCTAGTGGCAGTGAGGGGTAGCAGTGATGGAGCACAGCAAATCGTTTATCTCTAGCAGGAGAGATATGGTTTGGCTGTGTCCCCACCCAAATCTCATTTTGAATTTAAAGTTCCCATAATCCCCACGTGTCGTGGGAGGGAGCCAGTGGGAGGTAATTGAATCATGGGGCGGTTACCCTCATGCTGTTCTCATGATAGTGAGTTCTCACAATATCTGATGGTTTTATAAGGGGTTTTCTCTCTTTGCTCTGCACTTCTCTCTCCTGCTGACACGTGAAGAAAAATATGTTTGCTTCCCCTTCTGCCATGACTGCAAGTTTCCTGAGGCCTCTCCAGCCCTGCAGAACTGTGAGTCAATTAAATTTCTTTCCTTTATAAATTACCCAGTCTTGAGTATTTTTTCATAGCAGCATGAGAACAGACTAACACAAGAGGTGAACAAACCTGGAGCAAACCCAGGAAAGCCTGGGAGCCCCAGGAGCCAACTGGTGATTTAAGAGCGAGCGAAAGTATTGAGTGTGACAGAAATAAGAGAAGGAGTAGAACTGAGACTCTGCCTTTGACTCCATGACAACAGTCTTTACCAGTCTCACTGACTGATGGGGCTTCTGCAGAGAATATGCTCAAGCCCCTCGCTCTGAAAACCAAACACAGCTTTGTCTCAAGTCTGTGAGCCACTTCCACAACCTCAAGAGGGGCGTTTATAACAATGTCTCCATTTGCTCACCTCACATTCACTGAAGTCACTTTCCTCTGGATCTACCGCCACCATTCACTGAAGCTGTGCTCAGCAGTCACCAATGAGCCACTTTCCTAAAGACGCAGATGTTCCCCACCTCACCTCCCTTCCTCCTCTGCAGCACCTGACTCTCCTGGGCACTGCTCCTCCTCACTTTCCTTCTTTCTGGTTTTCCTTCTCTCTCCCCAACACCACCACTGTGAATCCTTCCTGGTTCTTCTGCTGCTGACCCCATTGCTACCATGCACCCTGGGGTCATTCTCATTCTTCTGTTTGGTGATGTCTGGTTTTACAGCTTCAACTGCAAGCTATTTACTGATGACTCCTGAATCTCTATCTCCTGCCCAGATACAACTACTGGGCTTCAGACCTGAATATTCAGATGAGCTCTGAACATCTCTGCTCGTCTGGCCTATCAGAACCCCAAATTTGCCGTATTTCAAATTGAGTTCACCACCACCAACAATATGCTTCCCTCCTCCTCTTCCTGTGCATGTGAGTGACAATACCGTTCAGCCAGCTTTTCAGGACCCATCCTGGGAGGTGAGTCCTTTTTTCATGCAACCCTCTTCTTTTGCCTCCTAAGTATTTCTCATGTCCAGCCTCTTTTCACCAGTCCCACTGCCACTGAATTCATTCAGGTCCTCATCATACCTTGCTTCTATTATATAGCAACAGATTCCTAACTATTTCACTGTCTTTAGTATGACACCTGCCAACGTTTTTTTTTTTTTTTTTTTTAATTTTGTAGGTGATGGGATCTAAAACTATTTTTTAGATACCATGTTAAAAAATATTTTAACCTTCTCTAACTGAATATCTAAACCCATAAAGTCCCAAATTCACAAGCTTCAGAAACTCTCCTTTACCATATAAAGCCCAAATTCCTAAGCTGGTAATACCAGGCCCTTCATGAACTCTTTGTGCTAGTGGCACAACCTGAACATAAAATCCAATGAATAAATGAAAGTCGAACACTCACTCTGCCCAACACCCCAATTCATACCAAGAAGGTAGAATTAGATCTATGCTGCTAAGGGTACAGTGGGTTAGCTGTACTAATCTGTTCTCATGCTTCTAATAAAGACATAACAGAGTCTGAGTAATTTATTAAACATAAAGGAAAGAGGTTTAATTGACTCACAGTTCTGCAGGGCTGTGAGTTTTCTGTCTCAGAAAACTTATGACAGAAATGGAAGCAAACACATCCTTCTTCATATGGTGGCAGCAAGGAGAAGTGCAGAGAAAAGGAGGTGAAAAGCCCCTTATAAAACCATCAGATCTCATGAGAACTTACTAACAAGATAACAGCATGGAGGTAACTGCTCCCATGATTCAGTTACCTCCCATTGGGTCCCTCCCATGACACATGGGGATTATGGGAACTACAATTCAAGATGAGATTTGAGTGGGGACACAGCCAAACCATATCGTAAGAGGAAAGAAGATAAGCAGCCTGAGTGGGGTACTTCATTCAGAACCTCTTCCTTTAAAGCTCAACTTTCTTAAAACAGAGATCAGCTATCTCTTTTCCCTTCCTAGTAGCTGATGGGATAATATTGGATGGAGGCCTTCTTATTGTTGGAAAGCAGCATCCTTTTTTCCTTCTCTTAGAAAACCAAGCAGAAACCATGTAGAGTCCAGGAGAGAGCATCTGAACATGTCATCTCAACTGCTTCTGAGTTCAGAGGAGGCAAAGGTTTCTTACATCTTGTCCACAGATTGGCCCAGGTTCGTGACCTGGAATAGGCACTTATGTGAGGTGTCAGTGGGTAGCATGTTCTTTTCCTGGCATATTCCTCAGGAACTTATGGCAGTAGCAGGAAACCAGACAGGATTTTCGTTTTTAGGATCTTGCCTATCTTATTCTTTGTAGATGTGACCAGCCAGGTCTTCAAACTGCCACCAAGTAGGCATTAACCATTGGGCCACCCGACATTATACTGGCTCTCCTAAAAAATATGTTACATAGCCCTAATAACCTAGAGCTCCATGAGGACTGATTCCACTGCAGTCACAGTGAAAAAACAAATCAAGATGTAGCAACAAAGAGGAATCAAAGCATTTAGAATATTTATATTCTTCTCTTAAAGAACTCCAAAGGAAATCTAACTCATAATCCATAGCTCTGCCAGAATTTTCCTGAAGGGTGTGGTACAGAAGAGGAAGAATGGCTATGAAGACTTATGCATTAATCTTTTGTATCTGCTGTATTGCATAATAAATTTGCCTATAATCACACAGAAGGTCTTTGCCTTGTGTTTTTATTCCCTCTCACAGTTATTGTAAGAGCCACCGATCCCAACAGTGCCCACTCTAAGTCACCACACTGCCTAAAGGTCCTTACAAGGTCTCCATAGCTAGAAGATAAAGTCCAAACAAACTCTTGAAAATGACACGAAGTCCTTTTGCCTTCTGGCCTCAATCTACACATCCTCTCTCACTCATGCCACCAGCCACACACATTTAGCTTCTCCGTCATTTACCACTGCAGACCTCCCAAATACCAGTCTTTTCAGCCTCTGTGTCTTTGCATGAACTTCTTCTGTTTTCCTAACCCATTAAAACCTCGGTCACTTCTATGAAGCTTGTGTTAGAATCAGTTGTTCCCTCCTCTTGGGCTGCATTGCACTTTGCAGAGGCCCCTCAATTCAGTGGGTCTCTCACAGTGATACAACCAAGTTCATCCTCCTGGTGAGAGGGCACATTCCTCCATCCTGACTCTCAGCCCAGCGCAGGAGCTGTTGTTGAATGAAGAACGAAGGAATGACTAAACAGATAAAAAGCAGACTAAAATTAGTGCTTACCAAACAAGAATTTATTAGTCCACAATAAATGGCTTATCAGGGATCTTACTGGGTACAAGAAATGCTATAAGTTCTGAAAAACAGTTTTGAAAAAAGAAAGTGCTATGCATTTTACCAATGTACTAAAATGTCACAGAGACTAATAGGACTGAAGCATTTTTTAAAAAAATACATACTTACAAATATTTCTATGGATCTGGATTGTTTTTCCATATTTACAAGCTTTAGTTATTTACCTTATACAAGAAAATAGCCCTATAGAAAGTTATTATTGTTTGCTTCAATAAGATACAGCCATTACAGGCTTTTAAAATGTTGTTGGCTTAAAGGACAAGAATGTGACTTGGATCCTGAAAGCACTTGGAGTTCTGAACAAGCCTAAACAAACATTTTTAATCAGTATTAGAGCTTTAAGAAAATTTTAATCTGCCACTTAAGGAACACTAATGTACAAACTGGCAAAAAGGAAAATAAAAACCTGTCACCTTTCCCACGCATTATCTAAATGTGCTAAAGCAAACGCATTTCAGATAGCCTGCCCTGCTGCGCATGAACACATAAAAGGATAGGACATCATCAGCGACCGAGTGTATATTCTAATTGCTGTCACCAGCTATTTCTAGGACAGCCAAATACGGTCAGAAATCAGGAAATATAAATTATCTGTGAAAACAAATAGGGACAACATGTAAAAATTGGCTATAGTGCCTCCTGATCCAAAGGAAAAAAAAATGGATCTTAGGCTTCCAAATATTTTTAAATGAAATGTTATTTTAGTTCAATAGCTTTCTATGTCAGAATGTAGACACATAGGGATGAATTACACCTATCATCCCCAGTTATCTCATCCAGCACTGCAGCTGTCACAAACCACAGGACACTTGATCCACAGGCAAGTAAAGAATCAAGTTCTAACCACAGACACTCAAGAGAACACAAATAAGGCATCTAAAAGAATTTCCACTTGTGCCAACCTGGGCATCTCGATGTCCTTAGCATACTGTAACCTGATTATCCAGACAAGATCTGAGAATGAAAGCAAGTGGTCTTGGACCCTCTCCTGTATCAGATACATAGGCCTGTATTTCGTGAGTTTTGTCGTTCTTAAACACAAGGACAAATTCTGTATAAACATGCTGCTTGTACATTAAAACAAAATGTATACCAGTTGTGTTTATATGTGATATGTGCATGGTGTAGTGTATATGTAGAGAGTGAGTGTGTGTGGGGAGGGTATGAAAGAGAGTGTGAGAGAATGTCTGACAGGCTAAGACAGGCAGATGACCAAAGAGACAGAAAGGCAAAATTACCTGCTTGGAAAGAAGTTGAGGGCTACAATTATTACAAAGCACAAAGTGATTTTTGAAAAGGAGGAAAGAAGACCCTGAATGAGAAGAAAACATATGGGAAAGTACCAATGTGAAGAAAGACAGGAGAAACTACAACAGCAAGTGAAAGCAAGAGTGACTTCATAGAAAAGAAAATGAGGTGACACCAAGCTGGGCATCTTTATGGTATGTGTCCCTGGAAAACATTTTCTGCCAAGTCCCTGCCTATATAAAGAATTTGATTTTTTTAATGTTTTACAAAATTCAGAGGCCTGAGTCATGATTTATCAATGAAGACTTAGAATAATGGGTAAAGAAGAGGTATTTTTGTATTGCTTATTGTTCAGTGTAGGGGAAGATTTTTCATAGTGTCTAGGCACCATCACTTTCTGTGCAGATGCCAGAATCCTCTGTGTTTTTTGTTGTTGGATGTGCTAATTCCACATTTCTCAATGGGAGAAAAGGGTAGCAATGCTGTTATTACAACACTGTGGCTCTTCAGCGTTTATTTGTATTGAAACAGATTTTCTAGCCTCTGCATTTCCTTAATATCATTTATTTAATGCGGGTTATATCATCATTCATGATGCTGTGTCATCCCTGCTGCCACCCAGAATCCTGGCTTCCAATGATGCTCTCAAGGGAGGGCGGGTGGTTACTGTGTTTTGGAGATGATGACCGCAAAGTCAAGTCTTGCCCAGTGTATGCAGGAAAATGTGAATGTTAATTCGTTTTCTGAGAATGTTAAATTCACTGAAAATTTATGGCATAAATATAGAACAGCACATTTTCTGACCATATCTTCTCTTGAACTCCCTAGGGTAATTCCGGCATTCCTAGAATGTGATTTCTTTCAATGTTGACAGAACAGCACCTTTGCCTTCCACACACTATCACCATGGGAGGTGGGGGGAGCCCATGGGTAGAAAAAGAAGAGTGGTCCTATTTGTGTAAGAAATGTCCATCTCTCACCAACATGGCCTAAGCACAGAGGGTACATGTCAACACCTTGATATAGGCAACACATTGGAGGGCCTCAAGCAGAAGGGTCTGCTAGCATTGCAGAGCAAGTGTCAGATGTTCTTTGGGGACAGACAATGCTCTGGAAGAATGCTCAGGGAAAAGGTTTGACTTTCCTGGTGCCAGTGATGGGAGAGGCACAGGGGAGTGGGTGAATGATACCACCTTCACTGCCTGAGGTGCTGTAGAATGGAAGCCACTATTTATTTGGACATGGAGGTGCAAAACTCAACACATGGACCCCACATGTGGCTCTAGTCAAGGGCTGGGTGGCAGTGGGCCAAGAGAACCTCCGAGCCCTGAACTTATGGCTTTTATGTAAGTGAGTATCATCAAAATCAGCATGTCTGTACTTGCCTGGTGACTCAACAAGAAAAATTGGGCTATTCTAGGAGCAGTGGTTCACCAGGTCACCCACCTGGAATCAGGGACAGGTCAAGGACCCCAAAATAAACCCACAGATATAAATTGTGAAGCTCCTTGGGGCATTAGGTCAACCCCACGAGGGTTGGGAAGTGATACTGGTCCCAGCTGAGGGTACCCTGCCCAGATTGCACTGCTACTCCAGCTGTTCCCAGAGGAACTTTGGGAATGTTAAAGGAGGCACCCCTGAGATGCAGGGCCTGGGACAGACAGCCAGGGTCCAAGGCCTGTACTGACATGAAGGATGACCAGCCACTTCTGTTACCAATGGAAAGAGTTATAGAGGAATCCGAGGTATAGGGCAGTTAAGCGAAATGTCCAATATGCAGCTACTAAGTGGTAGAATCTGATCTGAACCCAAACATTCTGACTCTAGGGCCTGTGCTCTGTGCTGTTAAACTATCTAAAAAGATGATGGACTTTGTAGTCAAACAGTTCAGGATTTGAATCACTACCCTGATAATTACTATTCTGTGGCCTTGGGGTAAAGCAGAAATAACAGTACCTACACTCCATTGGATTGTTTTGCAGGGATCAACTAACTTCTTCTATAAAGGGCCAGATGGCAAATTCTTTAGGCTCTGTAGTCCATAATCTCTGCCGCTACAGCTCAATTCTGCAGCATAAAAGCAGCCAGACAATGCATAATTGAATGAGTATTGCTGTTTTCTAATAAAACTGTACAAAAATAGATGGTGCACTGAGTTTGACCCACAGTCCTTAGTTTGCCAACTACTTGTTTTGAGAACTAATTCAAATCATACCAATAAAGGTTTTATAATAGTTACCTGCACTTGGTAAACATTCAATATATATTAGTGCTATTATTATACCAACAAAATGTCTATACTTTACATTTGTTGGTTTAAGGTTCTGGTGTGCCTGCCACTATTTTAGTCTAATTATTTTATAGTTACATTGTACATACTTGAAGGAAAATGAGTGAATAAATGTTTCATTGCTCAAATTCTTCCTTATTACTGTTATTTTTTCAAAACTTTTTAGAGTTATTTTCCACAGAAAACCATCATTGTTTTTAAAATATGTGAGTCAAAGGAGCTAATGTCTCTTAGTGTAACTTTATATTTTTAAAATAAAATGTTTCCATTGCTTCATATTTCTATTTCAGTAATATAAAATTTTATATGCTACAAATCAATTTTTCAAATCTACATAATGTTTATGTAATGCATAATCAGTTTTATCATCACTTATTAGTGATTCCCAGAGTCATTTACAGACACCATTGTTTACCGGGAATCTACACAACATCTTTCTTTCATGAGCAGCATTTCTTGTCTTTGGAAGATGATTTTTTTCTCCATTTTATTCCTTTGGTTTAAAATAGCTACTATCAGTGTCAACTGGTCCTGGGGGTGAGCACTGGGTCCAAGCTGTGAGTGGAGGGTTAGTTGTTTCTGCTGGTCTTGTTTTCAACTATCAGGAGGATGCCTGTCAGACAGAATGGAACCAACAAGTACAGAAAAGCAGAGGCGAGGGATGGTGAGACAAAGGCTTATGATCATTGACTTCTCATCCAAATTAGTCCTGAGGTCCAGCCACAACCCTATCCTCCCATGGTTTGGTTATGAGAGACAAGAATTCCTTTTCCGCCTAGGCAAGTTTCCCTTTTTGACTATGGCATCACCCTTGAGTGATGTGAATCAACTCCACTTGGGTTATCCCAAGGGAAACTTCATCTGCTTCTCACCAGATGTGTGGATTTGGCATCATAGAAAGTAACTTTTGGAGAACAAAGCTCACTCAAGGGCAGAACTCAGCTCAATGTTTTACAGTTCTTTACTCCAGAAGACCAGATGGAAACAACTGACCAGACATGGTTTTTACAATTATCTTTTATAACTAATATGACTGGGAACGTTGCATTCAATTAGGGGAAAAAAGGAAAACTCTAAGTTGTTATAACTGGGCTAACGGATATCATGGATTATCTTGTAGCATGTGGCCTATACTCAGGGTTGTGTAGTAAAACATAATTTCAGAAAAACCTAGTAAAAACGAAGCAGAACTCTATAATTTTTTTAAATTTTGTAGTTCTTCCATGGTTTTCAGGGATTCATCACATGGTCATTCAGTAAGCAGATAACAAATATGACGACGCATTTGGGACAATGGTCCTAGTTCTCCCTGTATCCCCTGAGCAGATTGCTAATTTTTAGAGATTAACTTACTAGGTTTCCTTAAGGGTGAGAAGAATCCAAATATATTTCCATCTGCTGTTAAGCAGCAGGTGTGAGGGAATTATCAAGACCTCTTGGAGCCAGAGATTCAATCTTGGGTTCAATCTCTACCTAGACTATTTAAGTAGACTACTCAAAATGTTCTGAGCCTCAGTTTCTTCTTCTGTAAATTGAGATGGTGAGATTATCTGCTTCACAAGGATGAACAAGATAATATAAGCAAAAGGAAGGACATAGAATATTCTTAACCACTTGGCTTTAAACAATCTTCTACAGTGAAGAACTACCTTAATTTTCTAACCATCCAAGGGTGACAATCATTCACATATTAGTACAAGTTCATCAATTTATATGCTTCTTCCGGGATTAGCCCTGAGGAAATGGACACTCTAAAGAGATGGGGGTGGGGATTATTTTTGGAAGTGGGGTACAGAAAAAGGAAGGAAGAATTTGATGGCATTCCAAGGGAAGATAAAATTGGACATTTAGCAAGTAGGAAGGAGGCATCTATCAACAGGATGAATGAAGGGTTTGTAGAGGAAAAGGCCCCATATGAATGTAGGAGAAAAAGAAGTTGGAGTTCTTCAAAGAACAGCTTCATGGTTTTGTAAGAATGAGCTCTGGGGACTGGGCTCCTGGCACTCCAAGAAGCCCATTACACTCTCTACGTTTCCCTCATGACTGAAAGGCAGGCAAGAGTTCCTGTCATACCCTCTAATCATCAGTGCATCTATGGCAGGAGAAAGACAGTAGAGATTAGAGGGACTTACCTGGCTGAGACCCATCTCACCAGAGCCAAACCTGACCCAGAAAATTAGCAGGCCATCCTCAGGGCCAGCTGCGGTCTGCCAAGCTGCAGATGCTGCGGGTGCAGGGTTTCCTGCAAAGCACTATTGTACCTCTCTGCCAGGAAGTGCCTTTAAAAGTCAAAGAAACAGACCAGACACCTAAGTTCATAAGAACTAACAAGTGTCTAATCCTCGCAGTGGCTTGCTTGTACAGCTGGAGCGGGTGTGTGTGACATCTCCCCCATCCACACGCTTGCCAACAGTAATAATACTCAAGAACTGTTTCATGAAGGGCACAGAAGGGAGCCAAACACCGCCAGGGACTTTTTACAAAAATGATTTGAGAATGCCCTTCCTCTCGGGAGTGCTTGGTCCAGATACATTTATCTTACTAATATTCCTCTGTCAGACTAAATTTCAGACGACAGAACTCTACCTTCCAGAATCTTCCACACTGTAACTGCCTATTAATTACCTTTGCTTTGTCAGCTGGCCGCACACCCGGGGCCTAAATGTTTAGTCTGCAGTTTGTATAATCATTCTCCTGCTTCATAATTACTCCCCAGAATTACTTAGCTCTGAGGGCACCACCACAAATTGTGTGCTTTTCATTTTCTCATAATGGCTCATTATCAGGTCTGCACCCATAACGCCTAGTTCAGGGTTTGAAATGAATCTGTATAGCACTGGTCCTTTGGGCAAGTTCCCAATTTTACAACCGCTTCTCAGGCTCTTCGGCCAGGAAGCAGGGGAGGGGGTTCTAGGAGTAGTGAAGGATAAGAGACACCCTCTTTGTTTCTACTGTGCACATGGAATAAGGAGCTTCCACACATCCTGAGGCAAGAAGATGTCACCACTCCATTTTCCAAACAGACCCTGACCAAGCTGGAGTAATGAGCTTGGAGGAATCTGTACCATGGCCCTGCATACTCACCTGTCAGGCCTTATCTTGTGCTGAATTTCAAGAAGGATGGGCCTGCCCATTAGGAATGGACTCATGGCTTCAAGGAAAAAGCAAAGAGGGAATCCTAAGATGGTTCCGCAGGAAATGGAGATTCAGAGAGTTACCGTGTCAGAACAGGTCTTTCATGGTGCATGGAGAAGCTCCTATCCCACCAATCAAGATCCTCTGGAGTCCAATGCCCTAGCTATTTCCAGCACAGTCTCTAATTATTCACCATCCCAAAACCTCACATTATCCAGGTTGACTTACTCATCTCATTTTCATGGATCTTTCACCACCTCTGTGATTACACTTATGACTTCTGCCTACCTAGAATGCCCCTTTCAATACTCAATTCAAATCTACCTCCTCCAGGGAGACCGTTTCCTGCCAGCCCCAAATAATTTCTTGGCTCTCTGAAACAACTTCATACATTCCATTTATAAATTAACTATGCTCAGCCTTCTGCCTCCCTATTGTTAAAGTGTCCTTCATATTTTTATGATTACTTGACTTTGCATTGTTTTCTTTACAAATATAATTTCCTTGAAGGCAACATTTTTGTCTTCTAGTTCTCATCTTTCACAGCATCAACAATACTCAAATAATGTCTGTTTGATTTAGTTCATCAGCTGCATGATAACCCGAATATGTGGGTTCTTTGCCCCTCTAGCAAAAACCAGAGTAAGAAACAGTGGATCTGTGATTCAGCCACTTTAGCAACAACACTTAGATGTTTAATTCATTTATTATGAATCTGTGATATAATTTCAAGAGCCGCATTTGTTTTCTTACTCCTGTATACTAACTGTATGCCTACTACCAGAATGTGTAAGCAAACTTTTATTATTATTATTATTTGGCTAGATCGAGAGCCAACTTGCTCTCCATCTTGTGAAAAGAGGAATTAGTCATGGTTACTGAAAAAAAAGGAGAACATATTCAAAGTAAATATCGGTGTATGAGATTGCTTTTCACTCAAAATCTGAACACCCACAGCAGCCTGAATTTGTAAATATTTACTGTCACTTATGTAAAAAATATTGACTTCCTAAGCTATATTGCTGTCAAAATATTTCTTTCTCACACCCCTACCCAGAGTTTTGGCCTATAGCTGGCAACATACTCTCTGTCTTAGGTTAACCTCATAGCAAGGGTAATGCTTTGATACACTAATATGGTGAGAGAGAGAGAGAAAGAAGAAGAAACTTGAAAAAATAAAAATGGCAACATAGCTAATGATAAAAGTGCTATTTCCAATAGTGTCTGAAGTCTTCTATATGAGTTAAAAGTGAAACATCAACCTAACCAATGCAAAAGCTTTACCAAGTCTGAGCAAGGATGACTAATCTCTGAAGCTGTTTCACAACTTACACAGGCTTCATTCTGCTCAAGTGTGGGGAACACCCACCATCCCCACCATAGTCCGGGACCACATTATGGCCTTGTACACTCATTCTCAGGACCTCACAGGGAAGATTATGGCAGAACTGGAATTCTCACTAAGGGCACACCACTCTGAGCCCAGTTGCACACTGTACCCTGTCCCATTCCCCTGCCCCTGTCTTCTGGCTCCTTGAGCCTGCATGAACAATGTTTATTTTCATGTTGAATCAACCTGGGTTCAGAACTTGGCACTCTTTTGAGCTTCGCAAAGAAATCCACCGACACAAAACCATAAGAAACAATATCACCTTCACTGCCGATGCTATGGAAGAGTGCGGGAGAGTGAGGTACACTGCCTATCTCACGGCCACTATTTATCCTGTCAAGTACTTCCATTTTCCCTGAAGGCACCTCCTAGGCCACGTGACCACTGTGAGTTATTCTCAGAGTCCAGCCTGTATGTATTATCCAGTCTCAAAGCTGCTTCCACATTTTCAGGTATTTCTTACTAGCAATAGCCTCTCTCCTCACTGTCAAACTTCTTAGTTAATGTTCTGTTGCTATAACAAAATACCACAGACTGAGTAATTTATAAAGACATTGGTTTCTCACCACCATATGGTGAGAGAACAAGAGCCAGCTCAGGTCTCTCTTCCTCTTCCTATTAAGCTACTAGTCCCATCATGGGGACTCCAGCCCTGATGACCTTATCTAATCCTAATTACCTCTGAAAGTCCCCACCTCCAATCGACATATGAATTTGGAGATTAAGTTTCCAACACATGAAATCTGGGACCAAACAATGTTTCCAACATCCAATGTTTAACACAAAACCATAGCATTTTCCAGCTCCCCCTTATCGTGGCCTAACTAAAACTTTTCATTTTCTGAAATGCTAATTCTTCTTCCTTGTTCCTGTGGAATAAAAGAGCCAAGATCAGGCCGGGCGCGGTGGCTCAAGCCTGTAATCCCAGCACTTTGGGAGGCCGAGGCGGGTGGATCACGAGGTCAAGAGATCGAGACCATCCTGGTCAACATGGTGAAACCCCGTCTCTACTGAAAATACAAAAACATTAGCTGGGCATGGTGGCGCATGCCTGTAATCCCAGCTACTCAGGAGGCTGAGGCAGGAGAATTGCCTGAACCCAGGAGGCGGAGGTTGCGGTGAGCCGAGATCGCGCCATTGCACTCCAGCCTGGGTAACAAGAGTGAAACTCCGTCTCAAAAAAAAAAAAAAAAAGAAAAAAAAAAAGAGCCAAGATCTTCTAAGTAACAGGAGAAGCCCTTCTGGTTGGATTGGAGGCAGGGGCTCCTGAGACGGCTAAGGGGAGTCAGTCTTGCTCCCTCCCTCTCTCCCTGGTCCTTCTATTTCTACCTCACAACCCCAGCTTGAATCCTTGCAATCTCAATTGGATATGACCACAGAATTTGTAGGGCTTAGTGTAAAGGAGAAATGTGTGGGGTGAGTCCCCTTGTTAAAAATTATGAACAATTTCAAGACAGCAGCTACAGCACCTTAAACCAAACACGGGGCCCTTTTGAGCAAGGGGACCCCGTGGGACTATACAGGTCACATGCTCATGAAGCCAGCCCGAATAGGAACAGTCACAGGAATTGTAGCCATTTACATGAAATGTGTGCCATTTGTGACTAATTACTGTGCAGCACAGTAACAATTGTGCATTTCATAATTATGTAAGTGAAAATATGTAATCATTGTATAAACACTGCTTTGTAATAATACAATGCAAGGTATTGTTTTCACTAACTGCAGGGTTCATTTTGTTGAATGGCATACTGACTACAAAACCAAACCCTGTTCGTATGCAGATAGCAGCATTTGGGGGGACCCTGTGGCAGTGCATCTACTCACAAATTTTAATTTGAAGAGGCTACGAATGATGTGACTCAAAAAGGCATTGCCTTAAAAAGCCACACCAACCATGACTCCCAATAATAAATTTAGGAACTGAAAATAAATCTTCCATTTAATTCAGGGCAAACTAGCTAACTAAAATTATACTATGGGTCATATTAAAAGAGGTGGTTCTTTGGCTTTTAGATTTTATAGACCAGTAAAATTTCTAAGAAATTTAGAAGATGAACATGAAGTTGACACATTTTAATTTTGCCATGTAAAGACATCAAAAGCCATCAATTCGTTAAAAAAAAAATTATGTCAGAAAAATAACAAAACAAAGATAGTTCTGTAAATTAAATGAATTTAATATCATGAACAAATCACACTGCCACAGTGTTTAGGTGAAAGTTTCTCCTCCATTAGCATGCTGGGCAGACTGACATTTATAAACTATGGGTCTAAGGGGCAGTGGCTAAAGGAATGTTTATATAGAGGATTAAGGCATAATTTTGCTTTAACTTGGATGATTCCTTAAGGCCAATTCTCTGCTTTGGAGATTCAACTCATTTTGATACTGTCATCCTTTTCTCTGTTCCTCAGCTCCAATCCTCAGAGATCTGGTTAAACCTGGCCCAAACCCCAAATCTGTGTCTTTGAACCCCAAGAAGACCATCTCATGTTCTCTTGAATAGCTGTGCCTTGGTTCTCTCTTTGTATCCATGTTCCTATATTCACCCGGAATGTCTGGTTTGAGTCCATTCATTGTTTCCATTAAAAAAAACCCATTCAGTTCAAGCACTTCAGGATTTAGTCAACGCCATTGAGATTTGCTGGGTGTATGGGCTTCAGCAATCCTCCTCAATCCACCTACATTCTCACTTTCCCCATCCTTTATCTGTTAGAACAGCTAAATGCTCTTCCTCTTATAGAACAATTTTGCCCGCAAGCAGTTGCCTTGAGTATTTAGCATCTTCTACCACAGAGGACCTTCCAAACTAACAGGATTTTCTCCCTGAAGGGATTCTGATGGGTTTAATGATTTCCCTGTTCATCACTTATCATTAAGCAATGCCACATCCTCAAGGAAACTTTCCCTGATTCCTTTAGCTTTCAAAGATCTCCTTCTCTTCTGAATTTATGCATTGCTAAGGGTTTGCGCCTACATCACAGAATCCTTTGTCCTGTGTACTTTGCTAGAGTTTCATGTCTATTCGTCATGATCCTCAATATGAGAGTCAGGACAGTAATTCTTATACCTCTAGTCATGCATTCACTGAGCAAGCCTTTGGATGTCCACTATGTACCAGGCACACTTAATACAGGTGGCAGCATCTCTCCTTGAGAAGCTCATAGCTTAGGAAGGGGCAGAAGCATATGTATAAATAGATGAATTACAAAACACTGTAGGGAGTGCTATTCTAGAGTTGTGAACAAAGTGCAAAGGAGCCTCGGAGAGGAAAAACTCTACCCAGTAGAGCTGAAAAAAGCCTCTAAAAATACATAAGAGATTACAGTAGATGGGCATTATGCATAAGCACAGAGATACGAGAGAGCAAATTGTCTAAGGAAAAATTTAAAAGTTCAGTGTGACTAGGGCTTAGAGTTTCTTGAGCAGATGGAAAATAAAAAGGTTGCCAGGCAGGGTATAAAAAAGCCTTCTGAATTTCTCCTAGCTCCTAGTCTATTGCTGTGCCTAATAAATAACAGTCTGTGCCTAATAATAGAATATCACGGTAGAGCATTTTACCATCTTCAGAGAACTTTTACACTCATGATTTAAATAAATGATATCTCCTTCAAATTTACAGATAATAAAATTGAGGTTCAGAGAATTTTAGTGATGTGCTTCAAGTCACCCAACTAAGTAGTATCAGGTGAGACTCTAATCCAATTACCTCTTGTTATTCTAAATCCAAAACTCTTTTCACCACTCAGATCATGAGTGAGCCGGTCCATGGCTATCATCATTACAGTCTTATAGAGTGAAATGCTGTACAACTTAATGAAAAGAGAATGAGCTTTAGAGCTATAATTTCCAAGTTCAAGTCACTTACAACCTGTGTGACTTTAGGAAAGTGGCAGAATCTGAGCCTCCGCTCTATCACTGCCAACATTACATGTCAAGTCTCTTTTATAGAACCATTGATGAGACCAAAGCATACAATCCCTTCACAAATTCACAATATATTACAAAACTATTTTAAGTGACTGTTCCAGAGGAAACTTTAATTGCATATTACCCTTCAAAAAATAAATATAGACTTATTTTAAGTCTACCAAATATTTTAATTTTGGCCTAAGTCGTCTGATGTGCCCTTAAAGCTGTTCATTCTTCCTTATTTTTCCTGGACTGTCATTTACAGGCTCAGCTTTATTTCTAAAATGAATTCTAAACCCACCTACATATGAATCACTTGCTGTCCTCATTTCACACCGCAAGGTCTATTTTGGAGGGTGGAGAGGGAGAATGGACAGCCATTACAAGCTCCTGTAAGAATTTGCTATTTGCTCAGATAAAATGGCTCCTTCCTCCATGGCTTCCCTTTGAAAGAAATTGGTTGAGAAACACTCTTTTCCAGGATCTTTGGATCATTAAACCACTGCCACTAGGGTGATGAAGGGTGGTGGGGTGGGGTCACAGGGAAATACCATGCAAATGTCAGTCGGATCTGTCAACACCCACCCCAGCACTTCTGCAGCCCTTCCAAGTCAGCCTTCTCTCCAAGTGTTGACATCCAGAAAAACCATGCAATCGGCTTAAAATTAAAAATTACCTCAAAGACCAAAACAATGGTGGAGTAAACAGTGAAAATAAAATAGGGACCCCATGATGCACCAAAAATCACATGGTCAAATATTATATTCCCCTAAAACTCCTTCCCCAAACAACTAAGCTCTTCAATTAGTACCATCTAGCATGGAAAAAAAAAAAACCAAAATCACAGCTTACAGCCCGATATTTTCCACTGAGCCAGCCACCCTCCCTTTTTTTTCTTCCCTGAATAGTGAAAGCTCTGTTTGTTTCACAATGCATTAATTCTTGCTGCTTGCAAGAAATTATTTTTGGAGGTATCATATTTTAATATAAGTTTCCATGAATCTTTCCACATGATTCCCTTGCATTGAAGCACTACCCTCCCAGCCAAACTCACCCAACAATGCCCATACTTCATACACCCTCAGGCCTGAGACAGGCTAAACACTGTGTCCACTGCCTGGACCACAGCCCTGGGTGCTGGTGGGGAAGGAGAGAACGTTTGCAACTGATCTCAAGTGTCATGGTGGTTTTCAGCTGGCAAAAGCATCTGAACATAGTTGTTGCACTTTTCATGCTCATGAAGGGATTTTCCAAAAATCTAAGCTATGTTTTGAAATCTGCATTATTATAGGGTATATCTCCTTCCCCTTCATTCTTTCTCCAGCTCACTGCTTCTCAAATGGTTTGGAGCAGAACTTTTTGAAAACAGAGCCAGAGGAAAGACCAGCTCATTTTGCCAAAGATTAAAACAAGAGGCTGATTAAAAGAAAAGTCACATTATATTCTTTCACATTTTGGTTAGCCTAATTATACCCAATTTTGTTTACTGACTGTTCTCCATTCAAAATACCAGAATTAGAAAGGCTGGCTGCAAATACAAGAAAGTCAGTCTTGAGGCAGGAAGGCCCCCCAAATACGCTATCCACTCGGCATGAAAGTCATTGACTAGTACGTTTCCTTTTTACACTTCTAAATTCCATGTAATTCTATCATTACATGAAAAATACATTCTTCTTTTTTTTTTTTTTTTTCTATTTTCTATATACCATACTTCTACCTGTTGGATCGGGAACTTAGAATGATCAGTGTTTAAATTCACTCATCATTTTATCAGGTTAGTCTCTGAGCTTCAGTTTCCTCTCCTATAACATGGGAATAAAAGCAAGGTGATAGGTTGAGTTACTGTGATGATTAAAATAATTTTGTAAAGCCTATAACACACTGACTAACATATAAGTGCTCAATAAATGAAAAACATCATTACTATTACCATTATTACTAATAAGGCAGATCGCTCTACTGTGGCTTCCCCAGTGAATGACACTTCCTGATATTTACCCCATGGTAAAGTTCTCTTCTGCAATTCAATCTGGGCTTGATGATGTGACTTGATTTGGCTAATGACACTTTAGCAAGGACAGGCTTAATGTAAGCACTTGCAAAAGGGGTTTGTTTTCTTGGGAACCTCGTCCTTGGATCCCAGCTGCCAAGTTGTGAGGAAGACTAGGCTATTCTGCTGGAGAGAAGCCATATGAAGATGCCCTGGATGAGACACCACTCAGAGAGAGAGGCCACCTGGAGAACTCAGCTGCGCTCCCACCGATGCAGTCAGCACCACAGAGAGCACAGGAACAGCCCATGGAATTGTGATAGCTAACTGAAACACCTGGGAAGGAAAAAACATTTCCCCCACCCCACGCACCTCACCGCCACCAACGCACACACAAACTTAGAAGATACCTTTCACTCAACCGATGAAGACAGCCAGGCAATACTAAGACATGGACTTTGGAGTCACAACAGCCATTGGTGGACTCAATTACAAACTATATGACTGTGGGCAAATTAATTTTCTCTTAGCCTCTGTTTTATCATCCAATGGTGAGAATAATAGCAGCTATTTTCATAGGGTTATTGTGAGGATTAAACAAGATAATCCACATAAAATATTTAGTTCTGTGCTGGGTGCAGGGCTAGTGTTTAAAAAGTGTAAGTGATGTCATTGTTTTCATTAAGGTAGAAATAGAAGTATAGCAATGTTGTTCAAAATATTAGGATATCTTGTTAATAACAAGTTGGCAGAGGCCACTGCCCAACTTTTTGATCCTAAGGACATGCTGGGCAGCTGAAGCCAATCAATATCCAGGTCATGTCTGCTATGGTAGCTAACTTAAACAACCATGATGTGTACACTCCTTTCCTTTAAAGAAAATTTTGACTTTGAGTTTTTACAGGTGCTTTCTATTTAATCACTGGGGCCTTTATTCAACCACCTGTCCTTGTTTTTCTTTTCCACGGTGAAGAAATAATGCTAACTCCAGCAAACCTGATTTTAACGCCAGGAATCCCACCCAGGAGAGAAAGGACATGAATTGCCCTTCGATACACGTATTACTTCATTCTCACACTGCTATAAAGAACTGCCAGAGAGTGGGTAATTATATAAAGAAAGGAAGTTTAATTGACTCACAGTTCAGCATGGCTAGGGAGGCCTCAGGAAACTTACAATCATGGCAGAAGGTGGAAGGAAAACAAGATACCTTTTTCACAAGGTGGCAGGAAGGAGAAGTGCCTAGCAAGGAAGGAAGAGTCCCTTATAAAACCATCAGATCTCGTGAGAACTCACTCACTATCACGAGAACAGCGCGGTGAAAACCAACCTCATGATTCAATTATCTTCACCTGGTCTCTCCCTTGACACGCGGGGATTATGGGGATTACAATTCAAGATGAGATTTGGGTAGAAACACAAAGCCTAACTGTATCAACCCACAATGAAAGAGTTCATCAGAGCAAACAAATCAAAACTGAAGTTTGGGGATATTTAATTTGCCATGTAACATTAGAGGAGTAGGCACGGTTTCAGCCCTAATCAAAGGCCAGGATTTTACTAAAATCCAAGCATTCCTGGAACCACATAGTCAAAAGGAAGGGAAATTAAGAGACTATGTTAAGACAGGAGGCTCTAGCAAATGCAGTCAGTGCATATTAGAAGGCACCTGAAAGAAATCAGGCTTAAGCAGAGGTAGTCATAAACCTCAAACATCTGTTCCATGGCTCATAATCCTGTACATCTTTAGGGGAAAGCATAGTGTTACCATTGCTGGCGGCACAGGCCTGCTGATAAGGAATAACTGGGTGTTTTTCAGGTGAATACACTATTCCCTGAGTGATTTGGAAACTTTTTGTAGGGAATTGGTAAAATGGGTTTTCCCAGAATCCTAGAACAGGAAGGATTATTGAGTCGATATTCACAGCCCTTATTGTTTTGCTTGGAATGTTTACATGCTTTAGAACTTCATAGTGGCTGACTCTCCCTCTGTGTAATTCTTGTCTATCACAATTGGGCCATTTGCTGCACCCCGTGGACTCCTGGCAGGCAGACCCTGTGTTTCTCTAAGGCAGCCCCTCCCTTCTCCCATCCTCTTGGTAGCTTCTGTCCTGCCCCGGCTCTTTCTGCCCAGCAGACCCTTTCATATATCTGCATATCAGTTCACGTGAACTTCCCAATCAATATCCCTAGGTACTTAGATTGCCAAGGCAACCTCTGCTCAATTCAAATTCACCCAAAATACTCTCAGTTTAGCAAGTGAAAGGGAAAGATGTGGCTGGATTAGAACAAAAGTAACAGATGGGCTGGTACCACCAAGAAGCCAAAATTCCTACAAAAAAAAAAAAAAAGGAAAAGATGCTGTGGATCTTGTGACTGCAAAGAAGAAGGCAAGGCCTGAGAGATGCAAAGGAAAAGAGTGGGCAGCCAACAGCAAGGAACAGGAGCAGGAAAGAGAAAGGCTATCACAAGCTGAGAGAGGGCAAGGCCCACACTTCCACCCACTTCCTCCTCCAAGCCCCTGGCAGCATCTCACCAGCAAAACCTCTGCCAGCTCCACACTCTAGCAGCCAGCCACACCCTGGCCACCAACCCTCTGCCACTACTTGCAAGAGGATGTTAGCTGAAGCCTCCTCTGATTTAAATGTCAGGCCACTGGTATGTGACTCCAAGATGTAGAACTGATAGTAGGACTGTCAACTTGGGTAATTTAAAAGGTGACACCACCCAGGAATACCTTCTGGAAATAGTATAGTGACCTCAGCAGAAAAGACTAGAAGGTGTAGTTGGTTGGACCCAGCAAGAGAATCTCTTAAGGACCCATGGCCAAAGGAGACCAGCACTAGACCACCAAGCAAGAACGTTCCCTATCTTTTCTTGATCTCCTGCCTCAGCCCTGGGTCATCGAGACAACCTAGGAAGTTAAAGGAGAATGGTAAACATGCTCTATAGAAATACAGAAGGTAGGTATGCCTTCCTTCCCCACTTCATACACGTTTCTAGGAGAAAGCCAGCCTGCACAGGGGAGAGCAGAGCTTCTACTCTAAATGTTACTATTATATGGGTCTGGGCATTTTTATTACATATAAGATTTTGTGTGTGTGTGGCTAGATGTAACTAGAGGACTTTTTCATTATTATCTAAGAATAACCAAAAAGAGGATGTCTTTTTGAGATTTTACCCAAAGTCAAGAGTCAGGAGAAAGGGGCCAAGATGGCATTCACTGGAACGGTGATGAGAAAAAAATGACTTTGTGATTATACCACATTAAATCCTACTTGTTCAATATATCAGTCAAATGTTCATTGGGCCAGGCACTCTCTGGTTAGCACCTCTCTAATCAGATCTGGCTGGGGAGCGAAGACATGGAGAGACAGTTCAAGCGGGAAGATCAGGTTGGTGAAGTTTGGGGACTTCTGTAACTGCTGGGGTACGGTGACCCCTTCTTTGTCTGCTCCACCTCTATCCCCTCATTTCTCCAAGATCTGTTGCCTACTAATGTCAACCAGCTCCCATGACCCTAAATATTGCTAACCAACCACAGGGACTGAGATCAGATTGTCTTAAGATTTTTTTAAGAGAGCCCTTCCTTTAAAATAAATTGCTGGAATTTTAAAGGACCAATACAAAGCATTCCTGTCTTACTGACCTATATTCAGAACCAATAGAAAGAAGCGGAGATCAAAACATCAGTTTTGCCGGGCGCGGTGGCTCAAGCCTGTAATCCCAGCACTTTGGGAGGCCGAGGCAGGTGGATCACGAGGTCAAGAGATCGAGACCATCCTGGTCAACATGGTGAAACCCCGTCTCTACTAAAAATACAAAAAATGAGCTGGGCATGGTGGTGCATGCCTGTAATCCCAGCTACTCAGGAGGCTGAGGCAGGAGAATTGCCTGAACCCAGGAGGCGGAGGTTGCGGTGAGCCGAGATCGCGCCATTGCACTCCAGCCTGGGTAACAAGAGAGAAACTCCGTCTCAAAAAAAAAAAAAAAAAAAAAAAACAACATCAGTTTTATTACTGGCAAAGCTACTGGAGACTGTGACTTAGATGTGAGGACCAAATGAGTATGCCAGTGTTACATCCCAAAATTAAGTGTATCCACAGCAGCACTGGACAGCCCCAAGTCTCCTATGTAGGAGTCCTCTCAGGGAAAACTACAGTACAAAGGAATCAAAGAGACCTGAATACACGGCCTCTGAGGCAGGCTGTTCCCAAAGTTCGAGGGCAGAGAAGACTTAGCCCTCATTCTCAAGCATTGCTCCCAAGTTCCCCAATCAGAGAAGTCACTCCTCCTCTGGAGAGGAGGGAATGAGGGGACAGAAGTGTAAAAACTACCAAGCTCCTCTTACAGGGAAACAGGAGAAATAGTGACTTAGTGTGCCCTTGCTGCTGCCACCTGTCTTACTATTAAGCAGATCATTGCTGTATTTCTGCGGTTGGAGAGGAGAAGGAAGGTGATGATGCATGTGCTCCATGCTCCTTACCTTATGGTGAACCCTTAGCCAGCTCAGGAGACTCACTCCGACTAAGCCTCTTTGGAAAACACCGTCTTGGGTCTCCTGGCAACAACACTGTGCATGGACTCAGAACATGCTGCTGCTGTGACTCATTGATACTCTGATAGATTTCATTTCCGTGGCTTGACATCCAGCTCCCTGAGTGTTACGGGTGCCCACAGCTTCCTCTAGCCCAGCGTCCTGCTGCCCCATCAACTCCTATGCACAGCCTGGCCCAGCACAATCAGTAGACATCTTTGTGCCTGGGAGCTGCACCCTACCTGTCACCCAGTGCTCCCTGTGGGAAACCAGTAAAAGTAGGGCAAGTCAGCTCCCTCTGCCTCAGCTTCATTCAGAAGCAAGATTCACCTGCCGAGCTCTAACCTCCCCCGGGTTATAACTGAGCTGTGGCCCTTCTCTGGTATCTAAAACCACCAGTTGTGCCTTGCTTTGAACTGGCTCCATGTATAGCAATTCATCTACTTGCTTGGTCAGAAGAACAATTCTTAAAAGAGGCCAAAAATGAATGACAATGATGTTTACTGACTAGGGAAGAAGAACTGAGGGCAGAGTTGTGTGCATTCCTATTCCTGAATATTTACTTCCAGTTCCCTTTAAGCCAGTAATTTTTAACTGGGTCACTGAGAGGCAAGAGAAGAGTAATAAATTCTTCGGATAAACTAATGAAAGTTAGAGATGCTCTCTCTCCAAAAGTGCAAGCGTGCACACACACACACACACACACACAAATATATGTGTGTGTATGTATATGCATATATAATATTTAATATATAAAATATGTTATATATAAAGTATTATATATGTATGTGTGTGCATATGTATTTTTATATATACAGATAAATTATGTATTCTATATAAATTATAGACTCCCTTGAGGTATGTACACACATGTACACACACACACACACACATACCAGAATAAGAACCCCTGCTTTAAATCATGCTGAGTTTTAGAACCCATATGGGGCATTAAATATAGTTTGGTACAAAACAGGATTTCAATTGAACTAAAAAAAAAATTTGTCTTTTCATAAATTGATATCCTATACTCTTTTAAAGGTTTAAATAAAGATAATAAATAAAGACAACACAAACCACTTAAAAGATAGGAAGAATTAATTGTATCCGCTACAAGGTAAGTAGACTCTTAAATTATTTAAGTCTGAGCTTCTGGGCAGCCAAGGTAAACAGAGAAACATCAAGCAAAGCAACCAATTATTAAGAAATGTGTTAAGCTTTTAAAGAACATGGTCCTTCTTCTTAAGGAGGAACGAGTGATTTTTATTAAAATATTCAGAGGCTGAAGGCCAGGGCAAGGATACGTGATGGGCTGTGTGTTTCATACTATAAATGGAGGTTAGGTTCTACGGGCGGCACTTAGTATTTGTGATATAGAAATACATAACATTGCTAATAGGGAAACACAACTAAGATTCAGGAAAAATATTACAAATGAGCTCTGGGGAAAGTCCAGTTTGTCAGGTGAGGGGCTGCCATCCTGAGTCATTTCTTTCAACAGATTATTTGGGTCCATCCAGAAAGAGTCCTGGTCCTCAAGGGAGCCTTCTGGAAGGCAACTGAATGCACTTAGTCAAGTTTCATCTTGAGCAGGATTTCTTAAGAGTACAAAGATATCACAGCCAAAATGCACTCTCAATTCTTTAGAAGAATCAATGCTGCTGGTTCTGGAACCACATCTTGAGAACAAGCTGCTGAATTTACATTTCCCTCAGGACCCTAAAGCATCCAGTTTCATTCCAGCTGGTCTCTTACATTCTTCAAGGGAATTCCTGGGAATGCACTTTCATGAAACAAGGCTCTGCCTGCTAACATGGATTCAGCTGCTACTGAAAAGAGACCATTTCCCTCCACCTTCTCTGAAAGCCACTGAAACACAGCTGACCTGCTTTTTCCTATGACCTGACTTAGCCTCCTCCACATTTCCATCAGGAGTAAATACGTAAGAAATCACCTACAAATAGGAGACAAGCCCTACAGTCTGTGAAATTACCTACAATTGTTCATATTTTTCCCCATAAAATAATATTCTTGCAGAAATTTGCCTGCAGAGAGGATAGTCTTTCTAGTTGAAACTCCTGCCCGTGAAGGTTGCTGGTCCATTGGCTTAACAGAACTTTAGGGTACCAGTCAGGAGATCACAAGAAATATCCGTCTTCAAGGGTCTGCTACGGTAAAAAATAACACCTACTGAATATCATCTAAGACTCACATCTCTTTAGGACAACAGCATATTAACATGCTTATTTAACAAACACTATGTAATGTTTCCCATATACCAGGCCCTGTTCACATGTCACTCATTTGCCTCTTTTAACAACCTTCTGTGGGGACAACCATTATTATTCCCATTTGGCAGAAGGAGACATTGAGGCACAGAAAAGTTTAGTTGCCCATGTTATTCTGCAAGTAACAGAGGCAAGATTTGAACCCAGGCAGTCTAGTTCCAGGGACATGTTCTTATTCACTATCCTAGTGGTTATGTAGTTCAGCTTGTATCAATCTCCTGGAAGGCTTGTTAAAATGCAGAAACTGGGGCCCCGTTCCTGGAGATTCTGGTTCAGTGTAGGGTCGGGGTCTGAGAATTTGCTTTGCCAACAAGGTCCCAGGCGATGCTGATGCTGCTGGTTCTGGAACCACATTTTGAGAACTACTGCCTGTACTCCCTAAGGCATCAGTTAAACACCTCCTGGGCCCTCTCACTTGCACACTCTACCTGCATTGTTCTTAGTGAACCCTGATCGTTAGTATTTCTTTGAATTTTCTCCAGGCGATGCTAATGTGTAGCTACGATGAGAATTCCTACTCTGCTTAAAACCACTAGTTCTCAGTCTTGGCTGCACATTGGATTCAGCTGGGGGATTTTCAAATCTGCTGCCTGGAGTCCTAGCCTCAGATACAGTATTCTGTTTTAATTGGTATGGCCCTTAAAAGTCCCTAGACATCATGTTTTAAAAGATTTTACAAGTGATTGTAATGTACAGCAATCGTTTGAAGATCACGGCTCTCAACTCTTTTCACTTTTAGAAGCCATCAGTTTGCTGATAATTTCCAGGATCCTCAGGGATCTTCAGTGATCCTCCCTAAAGTGTGATGACAAAGTTAGCCCAGGCCAGAAATTCGCTGCTGGTGCAAGACCAGCTGACTTCCAATAAATGTTTCTACTTAGGGCTACAGATTTCTTTTTTTGTTTAACTGAGTTAGTCTTCTCACTAAAGGGCCAAGTTATTCAGATAATAATTTGATTTTGGCAGAATGTTGAAATTCTCTGTCATTGCCTTCTCCCAAATTTGGAGTGGTTTGCATTACAAAAGGATTCTCTGTTTTATGAAGAAATTTCTGGCAAGTTTTCTTAAAAGGACACTTAAAAACAGTATCTGATTTGCACTCACTCATAAATTAAGGCCTCAGCCTCTAAAAGATTCTACAGCCCTTGACATTGGCAGAAGCATCTTTCAAGACATTGCTTTGTTCTCACTCTAAGGTCTGATCACTTCCCCTCTGAGTTCCTGTATTAATTCCACTGTCCATAATGCTGTGATGACTGATAACACGTTCAGACATCACTCAGCTGTTTGACCAGCTCTCTGTTACAAAAACAGACATGGACAACATTAAGAGAACAATTCAGGGGATAGTTTCTTTTGCTAGGGAAAACCTAGTCCAAGTTATTCATTCATTAGTTTTCACAAACATTTCTTAATATAATAAAATGGATTTTGCTCATCAGATTATGCTAGCAGAGTTCAATTCACTTACATAATTTTTGAACTCACAGTGATATATTTTCCTGGCACAAACCTGTAACAGATTACTTGAGAGAAAATTTAATAGATAGCAGCTTATCACTTTTTTCCCTCAGCTTTATTGAGGTATAATTGGCAAAAAGAAATGTATATATTTAAAGTGTTTATCATGATGTTTTGATATATGTATATATTGTGGAATAATTACCACAATCAAGCTAATGAATTTGTCTATCAGCTCATGTAGTTACCTTTTCATTTTTCAGTGAGAACACTTAAGATCTACTCTCTTAGAAAATTTCAAGTATACAATACACCATTAACTATAGTCACCATGCTGCACATTACATCTCCAGAACTTACTCATCCTGCAAAACTGAAACTCTGTACCCTTTGACCAACATCTCCCCACTACCACCCCCAGAACCCCTGTGTTAGGTTCCAGTCCAAGCTGAGGTCTGCAGAGAGTCACTGGGGTGGCAGGTAGCTAAAAGAACACTCAAGAGACCACAGGCAGGTGGCATGGCTTTATTCGGCAGCTCACTCACACTGTCGGTGCCGCATTTATGCACCTCACAGACAACAGTGGCTCAGAGCCAGGTGATGAAACTTCCCATGTTATGGCTACATAGCTATGATTATATAATGCACAGGATTACGTGTCTGCACTCCAGTCCTACTCTGGCATGCTGTGCCAGATGTATACCTTGGCCTATACTTGAGTACAATGCAGCCATTGTCCTTACACAATGGAACCACCATTCTACTCTCTGCTTTTCTGAGTTCAACTTTTAAAAATTCCACATATAAGTGAGATCATACAGTATTTGTTCTTCTGTGTCTGGCTTATTTCACTTGGCATAATATCCTACAGATTCATCCATGTTTTAGCAAATGGCAGGATTTCCTTCTTTTTAAAGGTTGAATACTATTCCACTTTATATATGTGTGTGTGTATACATGTGTGTGTATATATATATAAGTATGGGGTATATATTATTTATATATACACACCATACTTTATCAGTTTATCCACTGACATACACATAGGTATCTCTTGGCTTGTCTTCTTTGGATGAGAAATGTCTAAGGTCTTTTGCCCATTTATAAAATCAAGTTATCTAGGTGGCGTTTTTGTTGTTGTTGTTGTTGGTTTTGTTTTTTTGTTTTACTATTTAGTTGTTTGAATTTCTCATATATTTTTAATATTAAGGCTTTACCAGATATGTGGCTTGCAAATATTTTCTACCATTGCATAGGTTGTCTCTTCACTATGTTGATTGTTTCCTTTGCTGTGTAGAAGTTTTTTAGTTTGATGCAATCCCACTTGTTTATTTTTGCTTTTGGTGCTGGTGCATTTGGGGTCATATCAAAAAAAATTATTGCCCAGACCAATGTCAAGAAGCTTTTGTCCTTTATTTTCTTCTATAAGTTTCATGGTTTCAGGTCTTATATTTAAGTGTTTAATCCATATTGATTTTAATCCATATGGTTTTAGTGTGGACTTGTCATACGTGGCCTTTACTATGCTGAGGTACATTTCTTCTATACCTAATTCGTTGAGTTTTTTTTTATCATGAAAGGATGTTGAATTTTGTCAAGCTTTTTACTGCATTTATTGAGATGATCATGATTGTTATTCTTCATTCTGTTGATGTGGTATATTCCATTGACTGATTTTTATATGTTGGACCATACTTGCATTCCAGGAATAAATCTCACTTGATCATGGTATGTATGCTTTTAATATGCTGCTGAATTTGGTTTGCTTATATTTTGTTGAGATTTTTTTCATCTATGATCATCGGAGATATTGGCCCGTAATTTTCTTTTCTCGTAGCATCCTTTTCTGGCTTTGGTATCAGAGTAATGCTGGCCTTGTAAAATGAGTTCGGAAGTGTTTTCTCCTCTTCAATTTTTTGAAGAGCTTGAGAAGGCTTAGTTTTAATTTTTCTTTAAATGTTAGAATTCATCTGTGAAGCCACCTGGTCCTATGCTTTCCTTCGTTGGGAGACATTTTTAAAATTACTGATTCAATATCCTTTCTCATTATTGGCCTGTTCAGATATACTGTTTCTTAATGATTCAATCTTGATAAGTGATATGTTTTAAAATTTACCATTTTTTAAGTTATCCAATTTGTTGGTGTATAATTGTTGCTAATAATTTCTTATGATCCTCTGTAGATCTGTGGTATCAGTTGCAATGTCTCCTTCACTTATAATTTTACTTATTCAACTTTTCTCTCTTTCTTCTTTGCTAGTATAGCTAAAGGTTTTTCCATTTTTTAATATATTTTCAAAAAAACAACTTACATTATATATCTTTTTTTGTTGTTTTTCTAGTCTATTTTATTTATTTATGGTCTAATCTTTGTTACCACTTTTCTTCTGTTAAATTTTGGCTTAATTTGTTCTTTTGCTTTTTTCCAGTTTCTTGAAGTATAACACTAAAATTATTTGAGATCTTTTTTTTAAAAAAATAGGTGTTTATCACTATAAATATTCCTTTTGAAACTGCTTTTGCTGCATCTCATAGGTTTTGCTGTGTTGTGTTTTCATGTTCATTTATCGCCAGTATTTTTTTCTTTTAATTTCTTTTTTGACTCATTGGTTTTTCAGAAGGGTGTCACTCAAATTCCACATATTTGTGAATTTTACAATTTTCCTTCTGTTATTTCTAGTTTCATATCATTGTGTTCAGAAAAGATAATTGATATGATTTCTGTCTTCTGAAATTTGTTAAGACTTGTTTTATGACCCAGCATTCTCTTTGAGACTCTTAGACAATGTCCCATGTATTCTTGAGAAGAATGTTGAATAGAATGTTCTGTATATGTCTGTTATGTTTCACTGCTGTTAAATAGAATGTTTTGTATATATCCATTTAGTCCATGGTGTTATTTAAGTGTATTCTTTCCTTGTCAGTTTTCTGTCAGGGTGATCTATCCATTATTGAAAATGGAGTACTGAAGTCCCTTACTATTACTGAATTGCTATCTATATCACCTTCCAGTTCTGTTAATATTTGCTTTATGTACTTACATGCTCTGATGTTGGGTGCATACATATTTACAATTATTACAGTCTCTTGATAAGTTGACCCTTTGATCATTATATATTAAATAATAACCTTTCTTGTCTCTTGTGACAGTTATGATTTAAGTCTATTTTGACTGATATAAGTACAGTCATCTCTGCTTTTTTGCATGAAATATCTTTTTCTATTCCTTCATTTTCAGGCTATGTGTATTCCTAAAGCTAGAGTGAGTTTCTTGTAGGTAGCATATTCTTGGATTTTTTTAAAAAATCTTCTTTTGATTAGAGAATTTAATCTGTTTACATTTAAAATAATTATTGATAGACAAGACTTACTAATGCCATTTATTTAATTATTTCTTTGTTTTCCTTCAATTATTTTTTCTTCTCTTGGTTTCTTCCTTTTTGTTTTGATAATACTTTGTAGTGGTATGCTTAAATTCCTTTTTCTCTGTCTTTTGTGTATATATTAGAACGTGTGTGTGTGTGTGTGTGTGTGTGTGTGTGTGT
>NW_022436984.1:10980025-11069845 GCF_009761245.1 Sapajus apella | reverse complement strand
TGTGTGTGTGTTGGGGGTTACCATGAAGCCTACCTAAAACATCTTATAGTTATAACAGTCTATTCTAAGCTGATAATTTAACTTCAAATGCATTCAAAAGCTCTACACTTTTACTTCTCCATCCCCATATTTTATGTTAGTGATGTCAAAATTTCCATCTTTTTACATTGTGTATCTATTAACAACCTATTAGAGATATATAGTTAAAATTTATCTTTGAACAACACAAATTTGAGCTGCATAGGTCCACTTAAATGAGGATTTTTTTCAATAAAAGCAACACCGTGTGTACCTGCCTCCTCCACCCCTTTCTCCTCTGCAACCTCTAAGACATCAAGACCAACCTCTCTTCTTCCTCCTCCTCCTTAGCCTACTCAACATGAAGACAACAAGAATGAAGACATCTATGCTGATACACTTTTACTTAATGAATGGTAAATGTATTTTCTCTTTCTTATGATTTTCTTATTAACATTTTCTTTTTTCTAGCTTACTTTATTGTAAGAATGCAGTATATAATACATATAAAATATAAAATATGTGTTAACCAATTGTTTATGTTATCAGTAAAGTTTTCAGTCAACAGTAGGCTATTAGTAGTTAAGTGTTGGGGGAGTCAAAAATTATATGCAAATTTTTGACGACATGGGGAAGAATTAGTGCACTAACCTCTGCATTATCCAAAGGTCAACTGCATGTTTTTTTTTTTTTTAATATTGCCTTTATTGACTGAATGTAACCTTTTGTTGTCCAGAATTTTTATCAACCAGGATTATTGATACCATGATTTGTGTATGATCTCCTTTAGGAATGGGATTAATATGTAGTAGTATTAACCTAAGTATGGAGCAGGATCACCTGGGAGTTTATTGGCAATGTAGATCTGGGACCCACCCCAGACCTTCTGAGTCAGAGTCTGCATTTTAACAAGATCCTCAGGTGACCCCAGAATGCACCCATCTTCTGTATCTTTTCCTTTCTTTTATGGATTGGAAAACAGATCAGAAAAGTTAAAGGACTCATCCTATACAGGAAAAGAGTATCTAGTAGGGGAAAAAGACAGAACCAGGCCTCCCTGTCTATGACTTTCTATTCTATCAGACTGTATTTCTGAACTGCTGTCTAAGCTTTTGTTTTATTTTAATATAAGGATGCACTTCCTCTTTATAGAGAAATTTCTTCAGACAATAGGGCAACTGCATTTTTAATACTTTGTCTTTTAACTTTTATACTAGAAAAGTGATTTATATGCTACCATTGCAATTTTACAGCATTCCAAATTTGACTATAGACTTACCAATGAGCAAGCATATGAATGCTTTTATGTTTTTGTGTTACTTATTAGCATCCTTTTCTTTAAGCTTAAAGAACTCCTTTTAGCATGTCTTGTGAGACAGCCATAGTAGCAAAGCTGAGGAAGCCCAGCTTTTGTTTGCTTGGGAAAGTCTATCTCTCCTTCAGTTCTGAAAGACAGGTTTTCCAGATACAGTATTCTTGATTGGCAGGGTTTTTTCTTCTCCTTTAGCATTTTGAATATTTCATCTTACTCTCTCCTGGCCTGCAGGCTTTCTGCTGAGATATCTACTCACAGCCTTATGGGGAGGTTCCCTTGAATACTGCAAACTGCTTTTTTCTTGCTGCCTTCAAAATTTTAGCTTTCACTTTTGGTAATTTTATTATAATGTGATGTGTCTTAACATAATCTTCCTTGGGTTTTCCTGTCTGGAGACTTTCGAGCTTCATGAACCAAGGTGTTCATATCTCTCTCAAGATTTGGGGAGTTTTCGGCCATTATTTATTTAAGTAAGCTTTTGCCCCCTTTCTCTCTTCTTTTTCTGAGATTTCCACAATGTGTATATTAGTTCATTTATTTGATGATGTCCCATAAATCTAACACGCTTCACTCTTTATTGTTATTTTTTCTTATTTAACTGGGTAATTTTATCTAATTTGTCTTTGTGCTCACAGATTTTTTTCTTCCGCTTAAGTCTGCTGCTGAAGCGCTCTCTTGAATTTTTTATTTAATTATATCCTTCAGTTCCAGAATTTCTGCATCTCTTTTATAATTTCTATCACATTATTGAACTTCTATATTTTGTTTTTGTCTTTTCTCTGAGTTCATTGAGTTATCTGTTTTTTCTTATACAATTATTTTCTATTAAAATATTATTTTCTTATACAATTATTTCTTAAACAATTACTTTGAATCCTTCATCAGGCAATTTATAGATCTCCATTTCTTTGAAATGGTTATTGAAATGTTTTTGTGTTACTTTAGTGAAGTCATGTTTCCTTGGTTTTTTTGCATTCTTTGAAGTCTTTCACTACTGTCTTCACATTTGAAAAAGTAGTTACCTCTTCCAGTCCTCACTAACTTGAAAAGAGAAAGACTTTCACTAGTCAGCTTAAATAGGGATTCTGGTGGTCTCTCAGAACTTTTCTATAGATGCCTCTGTTCCACTTCCCTTGTTCCCTCTTGAGTGGGATAGAAAAGTCTCAAGATTTTATTAATATGTTATCTTCTTCTGTGTTGCTATAACAAAATACCTTAGGCTGGGTAATTTATGAGCAATAGAAATTTATTTCTCATTATTCTGGAGCTGGGAGGTTCCAGATCAAGGCTCCAGCAGGATTGATGCCTGATAAGAGCTGCTCTCTGCTTTAAGATGACATTTTCTTGCTCCATTCACTATAGGAGAAGTCTCATCTGGCAGAAGGAATGGAAGGGCAAAAAAGAACTCCTATAAACCTTGACCCCTTTTATGAGTGATCATCCCATTAAAGTGGACAGAGTCCTCATGACTTAATCATCTCCCAAAGGCCAAACTTCCTAGTACTATTGCATTGAGGATTCAGTTTCAACATAAATTTTTAAGGGAACACCATCATTCAAATTACAGCATATTCCTTCTCTTGATCTTTCAAAACTGAGGCCAGGTGCACTGAGAGTCTCCTATTCATCTTCCCTAGGAAGTGCCTTGAAAAATTCAAGTTTAATCACCTCCTCCCAATCCGGAATCAAATCAGTTGTCTTCATGTGTTCATGCACAATCTGCAGAAGCTTGTGCATGCTATCCATGGGGGTGCATTCAGGGTACCAGCTATAAGGGCATGCAGAATGTTGGAAGCACACATGGGCTAGTCAGGGGGTCTGCAGATTATGCATTCTGTATGGTTTGTGGCTAGCCCTCTTGATGGAATTTGGGAGGTAGTTAATATAAACTGTGGCTCTTTGCTGAATTCCATACCCAGATTGCTGTGAGCTCTGCCCCTTTTCCCTGCTCCTAGCTACCACCAGATTATTCAGCCTTACTGACTCCCTCAGTGTTCTGAACTGGGCAAGGGAGAAGTGGATCTCTTCTGCAGTATCCTGCACAGCTGAGGAAGTTGGGCACTCACTGTTCTGACTTTCCCCTATGGAAAAAATAGGGCTAAAGTAGTCTCTCTTTGCACTGAGCTGTGCCACACTGGGGGAGGAGTGACACAGGCAAAGTAAAACTGTTCTTACCTTCTTTGATGCATCTCTTCTTGGATTTATTTATTTACTTATTTCACTCTAAACAAGGTGCTAGGATCTCTTTGCTGGACTCCTGAGCTCCCACAAAGATACTCTCACTTGTGGGTGGTTGACAAAATTAGTGTTTCTGTGGGAGGGATGAAGGTTGACTACTCTCATTCTGCCATTTTGCTGATGTCACCTGCGGCATTATTTCTTAGGAATGCCAAGATGCCCCCATACATTCAAAATTACAATATGGCAACTGAACACTCAGTTTTGGTCATATCTGTGCACCATATTAGTCTATAAAGCTTCTACATTTAAAAAAATTCCCTTGTCAACTATGCACATCTATATTCTTATCTAATTATATATTCTTATCTATATACTCTCTACACATCCCACACTTTAGTTTCTTAATCCTACTTTTTCAGCTTAGCATAGGATTGACAGATCTAGCAAACAGAATAAAGAATGCCCAGTTAAATTTGCATTTCATGTAAATAATTTTTATTGTAAGTATGTCCCAAATGTTGCATGTATTTTATCTGACAACCCTAGCTCAGAACACTTTCTGGAGGCTAAAGTACTCATGCTTTGTTTTGCCCTTCCTCAGCCAGCTTTTCCCTCATATTACTGGTGCCTACATTAACTTTCTATCCCTTTCTTTCCCCTTATTCATTCATCTAACTGGTTCATGGTATTTATGCTTGGGCTAAATCTTAGGGTTCTAGACTTAAAAAAGATAAGAGACTCAGAGATCAAGAGCCTCAGAACTTGGAGTTGGGAGAGTTTATAGCTCATGCTGTGATAGCATTTCAAATAGATAATGACTTTTGTAGGCTTGCATGAGAATTTACCAATCGTTTTGAACATTATTTCTCAAAGAAAGCAAATTTTGAGTTCCAAACTGAAATAGTAACTTAGTAGTAGAGATACAGGGGAGGGGAAAGATTAGAGAAATATTTAGAAGGTAAAATAGAATTTGGTGATTAGTTGTATCAGGCAATGAGGGAGGAATGAAAGATGACACCATATTAAAATACAAAATAAGAAAACAGCTCAAAAGCGAGTGTGTATGTGTGCATGTGAGCATGTGTGCGTGTGTGTGTGTGTGTGTGTGTGTGTGTGTGTGTGTGTGTATGTTTGAAGTAATCAGAGAGCTACGAACGCAGCCAGGACTTGAAGGGCCAAGATTTTGAAAAGAAGAGAAGAATATTGAGGTGAACAAGACAATCAGTGGTACTTTTCACCATTTATAATGGTGAATACTGTGGTACTTTTCACCACATTTGTCATTTTATAAGCATTGGTAGAGAAATTGAGAAGGACTTTCAGCAAGCATCTCAATAGAATGGAGAGACAAATAATAGAACTTTAGAGCTCACCAGGAAGGAAGATCCTAGATAAACAGTAAACCCAGACTTTCAGATAAGACCTCTGAAGGTCTTCACCTTAGGAATAAAGGTAAACTAGAAATAGACTGGCCCTTAGTAAGACCAAAATGTTGCTTCAAATCAGAATGGTGCCAGAACAGATTAAGTTGATCACTTTCTGTTCTAAAACCTCACTGGAGGAAGGAAACCTTATTGAGAGCATCAACTTGTCACTTAAATTTTTTCATATATAATGTCTGGCACTCAATCAAACTTAAAAAACAAACCATAAGATCAGACTAATGTCTGAAAAACCAGAGGGAAAAAGACAAAAGTAATTCAGATATTAGAGTTATCAGGCACAAACATGAAAACAACTGTGATTAATATGTTTAAAATGACAAGTATATTTTTCCATTTTATTCAAATCCCTGTCATATCTCATTACTACAATATTAGGAGTAGTTAAAAAATACTTTGAGAAGGATATAGAAAAAGAAGTAAGTTACAAAGCAGGTAGAAATATTCCATGTCTTGATGGCAACATATGGTATCTTGATTGTGTTGGTCTCACAGGTATACATGTTTGTCAAAACTCATTAAATAGAATCTTTTAAATGAGTAAAGTTTATTGGCTTATTGTTTGTAAGTTTTACCTCAATATATTTTTAAATTCAATTTCAAACACTAAATTTCACAAAAAAATTTAAAAATCAAATATTTATAAATGCTGATTCAAAACAAATGTAATCTTGAGAAATACCTAGCATGTCAAAGGAGGAAAATATGTCAATTAGACAGTTTGATGATATCAAAGGAGTAAGATGTGCATTCTCTTTCTCTCTCTTTCTCTCTCTGTTTCTCTGTCTCTCTCCACACAGCCAGAAATATTGTATCTTATTATGGCAGCTTTTCTATCTCACAATTGATACTTCCCATAGTTAAAATAGAATAAAGGTGACAGAGAACAAGCCATCTTAGGTTTCACACCATCTTAATAGGCACAGATTTTCAGTCCATGTTCTTCCTGTGCTCTATGGCTCTACTGGCTGCTGAGCTTTACCTAGACACTTGACTTTCTTCTTTGTGTAGTTTCGATAAAATCCCTTAGTAAATATTTTCAACCAAAACGTTGAGGTCCCCAACCCCACCTTTTGCCTGCACCTAGTATCTGGTCCCACTTCTCTCCTTGATTCTAATTCCATTACCATCCTAACCATTTCCTCCCTCCCAATGTTTAGCTGTTCACTGCTTTCTTAGTACTCTCTAATGCTATAGTCTCTGATGCAGGAGAGCAGGAACTTTCAGAATAGTTGGCACATTGGTCAACAAATCTCAGATTACAAAATAAATTTTAAAATCCAAGTCATTGCTTCAAACATCTGTTAAGATTTCAAGGTTACATAGAAAAATAAGACTTTATTTCAAACATAAACTTTAAAGTTTTAGAATAAAAACAACCAAACTATTTCCCAGAACAGGAAGGATTATTTTTCAAAAGTTGAGAAGCCTACCCGGTTTTCAAAGCACAGTGATAATGCCTTACCAACACCAATGTCCTCTGTCTAAAAAGATAGTATTACCCACCAAAGCATCATCAGAGCCAACTGAATTTTCCTCTTTTTAAATTATTTCACTCTCTTTTCTGTTATTCTCTTTTTCTATTTTTTTTTGTTATAGTCTCTCAAATTCTCATCATATTTCTCCTTCCAACTTTCTTCCTTTTAACTGGTTATGATATGGAATTTACAACTAAATTATCTGTTGTATTTCTTGAATATAATTTTTGGCATTTCCTGCCTTCACTTTAAGATTACAGATTAAAACTCAGTCACAGTATTTCCCTTTCGAGTATCTAACAAAATGGAAGACAGGGGAATTTTTAAAAATTATAAAACCTAAAAGCTAACGGGGAAGTCACTAGCAGCCACAAAACAAGAAAAGGGGGGGTTGCTTAATGCATGAACTCCAAAAACTGGCAAATAAGATACTGAAGATGGTGAAATGAAACACAGGGGGTACACAGCCTTGTTTCTTACTCCTGCCCAAACCTCCAGAAGTTGTACTTCTGAATTGATGAACTCAAACCTTGAAAGAAATTAACTGAGTCATTATCTTTTTCCTTTCCAAATGAGGAACTGGAGGAGAAGATGCAGGTGGGGAAAAGAGAATGAAATAGGGACTGACTCTACAGAAAACAAAGCTCCGCATCTGTACAGTCTAAGAAGCCAAGGCTAAATTTCCACAAGAAAGGAAAATATCCCTCAAGTAGGTCTTGCCACAGGACCATTAACAAAGTTCCAGAAAATGAGCAGGGCTCAATTCTTTAACAAACACTGGAAATAACCCAGCTGGGCTTTCTCCTTCTGTTGCTATTCTCTTGGTTTATAAAAGAGTGGGTAGAACACGAGGGTTCTCAGGCACCAACCTGTAGCTCTGAGGAGCAAACAGCATTGTCATAATGTTTTAAAAAATCAAGAAATAACCCTCCATACATTAGAGAAAATAGAATGTCTAGACAGAACCACACAAACATTAAAAAAATGAAATGGTATGGCAGGCAGTTATATAAATTTTATATGATAAGGAAGAAAGAGAAGAAAGGAAGGACAAAGAACTAAATAATAATAAAACATCAAGTACCCAAAGAAAAATTGCTTCACGCTATAGAATAACTTAATAAGTACTTGATTGAGCTAAAGCAAAGACTCAACGGCCCGATGATAACAATAACCTACCAAGATATAAAAAGTGATTGCATACTTGAGGAAGTAATGGGGGTCCCAAACAATCTCATATAAAAGTAATTAATATTTTAGAAACAATAAGAAACACAGTGGCTATTGCTGTAAATAAAATTACTGACATAGAAGTAAGACTTGAACTAATCATGGTGAATAACATTTTAAAAGAGATCAAAACATTTAGAAATGATGTAATAGACATGGTAGAGAGAAAAATATGATCTAAAACAAGGATAATTGGTGCCCTTGAGGTAACAAACCCAACAAATAAACAGAAATAAAGGCAAATTTATAGTGCAAAGGACATTTCCTGAGGTGAAAAGTTAAAAATAACACCTAAGGCTGGGCATGGTGGTGGCTCACGCCTGTAATCACAGCCCTTTGGGAGACCAAAGTGGGTGGATCATGAGGTCAAGAGATGGAGACCAGCCTGGCCAACATGGTGAAACCCTATCTCTACTAAAAATACAAAAATTAGCTGGACATAGTGGTACACACCTGTAGTCCCAGCTACTTGGGAGGCTGAGGCAGGAGAATCGCTTGAACCTGGGAGGCAGAGGTTGCAGTGAGCCGAGATGGCATCACTGCATTCCACCCTGGAGACAGGGCAAGACTCTGTTTCAAAATAAATAAATAAAAAATAATGCCTGAACATGCAGCTGTTTTTCCCTGGATTTTCCAGAAAAGTTTGATACAAAACACTCTACACTGAGCATAGCCAAGTTACATTATTAAAATTCAAAGATAGAGAAATAAGTCTTCAAGTAATAAGCCAGAAAAGAAAATCATGTACACTGGGAAAAAGTTAGACTTCCTCATAACAACAGTAAATGCCAAAGACAAAAAAAGTAATGCTCACAATGTTCTGAAGCAAAGAAGGTAATATCCAAGAACATCGTACCCAGCCAGAATGCCATTTGACTATAGCAAAATAATAGGCAGACTTTCTCAAACATGACAGCATTCAGGAAATAAAACATTCATAAGCATCTCTTGGGGAGAGATATTAAAATATGAATCAAAATAAAGAGCACAGAAATAAAATCATCCAAGTTTTTAAAAACTGATTGGCATTAAATTACATTTATATATTGAGCTAAATACTGAACTAATCAAACTAAGAGAATTATGGTTACAGAAAAAACATAAAAGTTACATTTTTAGACAATATAAAAATATTAACAAAATTTGGGAAGCAGTGGGAGAAAGTTTGAGAATGCTAAGATTGAAATGTGTAGCTGAAAAATTATTATTGTTTTATAATTTTTTTTTGAGATGGAGTCTCACTCTGTTGCCCAGGCAGTAGTGCAGTGGCACAATCTCTGCTCACTGCAACCTCTGTCTCCCAGGTTCAAGTGATTCTCCTGCCTCAGCCTTCCAAGTAGCTGGGACTACAGGCTCATGCCACCACACCCAGCCAATTTTTTGTATTTTTAATAGAGATGGCATTTCACCACGTTAGCCAGGCTGGTCTCAATCTCATGACCTCATGATCCACCCTCCTTGGCCTCCCAAAGTTCTGGGATTACAGGCGTGAGCCACTGTGCCCAGCCAAATGTTGTCTATTCTTCAAGTAAAATTATACTTTTTGCATTAAAGTATCTTCTGTAATTTTTTTTTTTTTTTTTTTTTTTTGATTTGAGACAGAGAGAGTCTCACTCTGTCACCAGGCTGGAGTGCAGTGGCATGATCTTGGCTCACTGCAACGTCCACTTCGACACTGGGTAATTTCTAAAGAAAAGAGGTTTATTTAGTTCAGGGCTCTACAAACTATACAAGATGCATAGCACCAGCATCTGCTTCTATTAAAGGCCTCAGGCTACTTCCACTCATGGTGGAAGATGAAGGGGAACCACTGTAATGTTGCAGAGATTATATGGTGAGGGAGGAAGCAAGAGAGCAAGGTGGGAGGAGTGAGGCTCTTTTAAACAACCAGCTCTTGTAGGAACTAATAGAGCAAGAACTCTCTCATTCCCTCCCAGGAAGGGCATTAATCTATTTATGAGGGATCTGCCCCCAAAATCCAAACACCTCCCATTAAGCACCACCTCCAACACCAGGGGCCAAATTGCAACTTGAGGTTTGGAGGAGTCAAACAGTGTACATGCATTAAAAAGATGGACTCTAAAATGATGTTCCTCTCATGATAACAGGGAATTTTTTTCTGAGCAGTAGGATTCAGAGTGAATTTTTTTGTCTTTTGAATTTGTTATAATAAGCACATATTTCTATACAAATAATATATTATTTTGTAGAGATGGGGGTCTTGCTATGTTGCCCAGGCTGGTCTAGAACCCCTGGCCTTCAAGCAGTCCTCCTGCTTCAGCCTTCCAAAGCACTGGGATTGCAGGAGTAAGCTACTTCACCCAGCCTCATATATTTTTTTGAAGCATAAGAATATATCAAGATAAATATTTCATACTGGGAAGTGAAAATATGGATGCTTGCTATTTTTTGTACATTTCTGTGTTGTTTACACAAAAATCCATTGATAAACTAGTTTCTAGCTTTCTTCTTTTATTGTCTTGATTTTTTGGGGGGAGTGTTGTTATTGGATACTTCCTGTATGGTTTTCTGGGTTTCAGTAGTAAAATTGTTGCCCATTTCTGGTTTAGATAGGGATTCATTTAGGAGAGAAAAGAAGCAACATCTGAAAATTGTTGGTTAATAATCAGTCAACTATATGGTACTTAGTTTACATTAGCAAAAAGAAAAAAATGGATTCTGGAAAGCTGATGTCTGAAAAAATATCATTTTATTATGAACTAAATTGTAATTCAACACATAAAACAAAGAAATTCTTTCAGTGAACAGATACACTACATAAGAAGCATTTCCCAGATACTTCATCTCAACATAGGTTAATGGGATTCTGTACCATAAATCTAGTCCCTTTCCCTAAAAGGAAAATGTTTATTGGCACCAAGAATTTACTATGTTCTATGACAGGAGAAGTACCAAGGCAGATGAAATTGAAGCACATGTTTTTAGTTGATATAATATAAACTTCTTTTTAAAAGCATTGCAAAAAAGAAAAAAAAAGGTGAGGGGAATACTGGAAATATTCAAGGTGGATTAAGCATACCCTCTAAATCAAAGAAAAACCCTCAAATTAAAGAGTTAAAAAATTAAATACTTTGTAGCAGATATATGTAAGTATATCCAATTTTTCCAAGACCAACTCAGAGTGGCATAACTTCAGTTTATAGGTTCAAATTGTGAATATACACACAACATGTGTTATGAACTTGGTCAGACTAAAAGCTCACATATGTGTTTTATACTATCCCCTCTGCCCTGAGTATTTGCTTTTCCATCATTTTAGAATATTGCATTTGTTAGGATTTTATATCTTGTTGAGGCAATTTTAGAAGGCAGAGAGGGGAGGAGATGGTGGGTTTTGTGGTTAGACCAGTCTATAACATTGTCAAAATCATTGTTCTCTCTCAAAGTGTGATTTGGTGCCAAATGGAGAAACCAAGATGTCAAAAGTATTTCACAATGTTGAAGCTGCTCTTCGTGAATCTCTGGATCCCGACAACTTGTTTACTATATCCTTTGAGAAGCTCAGGAATGCAGCTTAGGGTCCAAGTGGTCACTGGGTTCTTTTCTGGGAGGTGGGACACCATGTTCTTCTGCTTAGATAGGGTGTATTAAGTTTTCTTTCACGTACAATCACAGCTATACCACACAGACAACGAAGAGAGAACTGGAGAGGTTCAGATGCCAAACAGCTACAGGAATTCTGCAGGAAGCAATTAAACTACCACAAAAATGTCCTTGGGCCTCTCCCTTACAGAGCCATGCTGACCACTGAGGTACTCTCTGCACAGCTTCCTTACAGTATTTCTAGCTGGCCCATCTTCTCATTAGATGACCATTGAACTTCTTAGCTTCTCTTTCTCTCTCTCCCCCTCTCTCTCTTTCTCTTTACTTTCAACTGTGTAACTGAATCTATTGTAATTTTACTGCTCCTAGAACCTCATTTTTAAAATGGGAACTGCTTTCACTTTTAGTTTCTTTCCATTAATTTAAAAAAGAAAAAGAAAGCCTTATGCAGAGAAAAAAGTCATACCCATCTGAACAAATTTCGCACTCGGATATTCATCAGAGAAAACCATAAGGAGCCTTTTCTTTCACAAATAACCTGCATAATGAGGTAATTTGCAGGAGAACCCAGTAACTCTGTTCCGAAATTCATCATATTATACATGCACAAATACAAAATATCTTTAGAGAAATATCCTATGTCCTGTGTATATACCCATATGGTTGTTTTAGCATAAATAGGAAGTTACTATTTCTTTCTAGATACTTGAGAAATGATCAAGTGTTTCTAAGGCTTAGGGATCAAAGCAGAACCCAGGCCCAAAGCAGGGGTTGGCCAGTGAGGGGAGAGAAGTTTTGGTTTGGAGTAAGAAAACCTGTCATAGGTACTCAACGCTGCCATTGTAATACAAAAATAGCCTTAGCCAAGTAAATGAGCATGACTAATCAATTCTCCATAAAACTATGACCACTGAAATTTGAATTTCATACAGTTTGCATTTCTACTTTTGATTGTATCTGACCACCTAAAAATCTAAAAGCCATTCTTAACTCACGGGTGGTACAAAAACAGGAGGTGGTTTGGATTTGGCCTGCGGGCAGCAGTTCGACAACCCTTGTATGGAGGGAACTGCAGACCAAAAAGTAGGCGAGCCCTCCCCTCCTATCTTACACAGGTATAGTGATTTTGTCAGCAAAATGTTTTCTCATATCCTGTGTCCTGTAATCCTCATCACAATCTGGGAGATACATGTTAGTTTCATATAAGGAATGAGGAAGCTGAGGTTCAAAGAAGAATCGAATAATATTTAATTCATTTAACAAATATTTGAACCTATTAGAGGGGGGCTTGTGTTAAGCCCTCAGGATATGGCAATTGGCTAAGGCACAGTTTCTAGTTTCTTAGAACCAATTGGGACAAACCAGTCCAGGACAGGTAATTATTAATACAGCACAGCATACAGGGTAAAGGGAAACATACAGGAAGCATTTAACTCAGTTTGGGGATTGAAGTAAGCATCCTGGAGGGCGACATCCAGTTCAGATGAGAAAGAAATAGGTGAAAAGAAGACAGGGAGGAAAATCCGTTTCAGTTATAATGAGCAGCATGAGCAAAGATGTAGAGGATGTAGAGGTGAGAGACAGCATAACACATACAGGAGCTTCACATTATTCAGTGAGTGTGCATCAGAGCATAACATGTGTATGGTGGGAGCAGGGAAAGAGTAAAGGCAATGACACTCAAGAAAGGTGAGCAAGGACCACTGTATGTCATCCTAAAGAGGGTGGCTTTATCCTAGACATCATGTGGAGCCAACAAACAGGTGGATGCAAAGGAGTGATATGGATCAGATTCACATTTCAGAAAGATCACTCTGGTTAGAGAGAGGGGAACAGATTGGGAGAAAGCAAGTCCAACCTTCTCATGTCACAATCAAAAAACGTAACTCCCTTATAAATGACTTGCTCAGGCTCACGGAGCTGGTGAGTCACCAAATCAGGTCTAGTTACTAATTATATCCAGTTACTAATTATAACAACCTTTCTTATAATCATAAGCATTTACAGGGTACTATATGACTACTGTTATTGCTATTGTTATTTATACAAGGTTACAAAAACTAAATAATAATAGGTCTAGAACTAGACTCTATGTTCTAGGCCTAAACTCACACTCAACACCTTTTCTCACTTTAACAGTAACTTTCAAGCTATGTCCCATAAAGTCTTGGGGGTCTATGGAGACGCCTAGAGGAGAAACTGGAAAGACAGAGTTTCAGACTCCCTATCCTCACTTTTCTAACTTTTATATTTCTATGAAGTAAGAGCTCTGCTGCAAAAAAAAAAAAAAAAAGAAAGAAAGAAAGAAAAAGAAAAAAAGAAAACCATTACAAGCCATGATATCCACCATTTAAACATTAAGAATAAAATCAGGTCAGGTACTGTGGCTCACACCTGCAATCCTAGCATTTTGGGAGGTTGAGGCAGGAGGACTGACTAAGGCCAGGAGTTTTTTTTACCAGTCTGGGCAACATAGCAAGACCCCATCTCTACAAAAATTTTTAAATTAGGAAGATGCGGTAGCTACAGTCCTAGCTACTCGGGAGGATGAGGTGGGAGGATCACTTGAGCCCATCAGGTCAAGGCTGCAATGAGCTATGATGGCACCACTGTACTGCAGCCTGGGTAACAGAGCAAGATCCTGTCTCAAGAAACAAAACAAAAACAAAAGAATGAAATCAGTGGCAAACAAAGGATAGGACCATATACCAAAGGCCCTTGGTGTCAGTAGTTCCCCATCTGCCAATTCAATCAACTGTTCATAGAAATATTTATGAGGGGAAAGGACAATAAAAAATAACACGAATCGAAAACCATATAGTATAACAACTATTTACACACGGCATTAGGTATTATTAGTAATCTAGAGATGATGTTAAATATATGGGAGGATGTACATAGGTTGTATGCAAATATTGTGCCATTTTCTACTAGGGACTTGGGCATCCCACGATTTTGGTAGCCTCTGGGGTCTTGGAACAAATTCCCTGCATGACTGTACCTTGATCTTAAAGAAACGGGTGTAGAAAATAGCTTATGAGAAGTGAAGCTGGGATTTGAAATAAATTTAGCAAATTCTGTCTCCTTTTCTATTGACATGCTTTCCGCCCTGCCCCCACCCCAGGAAGCTCAGGTTAGTGGAACAACAGGAAATCTAAAACACAGAATTTGTCCTCAGCAAAACTGAACAGTTTTCAATCTTCACAACATCCACTTCCCCCATTCCTTCACCACGGAAGCGTGGCCACCTTCCTTATTTAAATGAAATAGACCTGCTTACGTCAACTACATCATGTTTATTCCTTGAATGTCTACAAGTGCTGTTGCCCCAGAGGTGGACTGTGGAATATCTCATCCCACTCTGGAATTTGCATCTGGAAAAGCTGAAACTCTGGGAGAGGCCAATTGTTAATCCACAGGTGGAATTTCATATCCCTTTGTGTCTTTGACTTGTCAGCCTCCAATTTATTGCTCACATGAAGATAATTTCATTCTCTGGATGTAGAGAGGCAGAAAACAAGGAGGGTATATGAATGCGTTGGTCAAAGTAAATAAGTAGATTATTTTTTGTGATAGCCTAAATTGAACTATCGTGGCCTTCATGTATTTGAAAAGCTCTTTTCTAAGCTGAATTTACCTGCGGGGTGGTGTTTAGAAACCACCTTTTGGTTTATAGTTCAATCATGGTCCTGCCTCCCTCCCTCACCTTAACATTCCAGATAACTGCTCCTGTGTAACCAATTCTCATATTTAAAGTATGAAACCAGGAAAGATTAATCTTTCTTCCATTCTGAGAATTAATCTTTCACCTTAGGGAAAGATTTATACTTCTGAGTCATAGAAAAGCCAACACCCTCCAGCACTTAGAAGCAACATCAGAAGAAGAAAAAGGAATGAAAACAGTGAATCAATTTCCCTTTCCACACAGATCTGAAAGATGAGATAGTTCTCGTGCCTGCCAAGGGGCTTCCGGCTCTGAGAAGTTGAGTCAGCATGCTGCAAATCGTTCTAGATGGTTTGTAGATCACATATGGTAGCTAGAAGAAAACTAAACTGGGTCAGGCTAACTTTTGCAAGGTGCCTTAGGATTTTAAGAGCTAAAGGGAAAGTAAAACTTAGTTTTGTGCCTCTTGTGATCATCTATGATGTGACGGTAAATGGTAGCAATGTGACCAGGCATACTGCCCTCTGTTGCCTTTTTTAAGTGCCGTTACTATTATAATAAGACTCATGGGTGTGGCATCCATGAGGAGTTGCTGCTCAGATCTCCCTTTAAGAGAGAATCTGCTCGACTGTAGTGATCATTTTAGTGTGTATATGCATATCAAAATAGCATGTTGTACACCTTAAACATAAACAAAAATAAATTTAAAAATGGAAACAACTTTTGAAAAGAGAATCTTTAGTGAGAAGTGTAATTATCTTCCAGCCTACAACTGTCACAGCTGTGGGGTCCATTATGGCATCCATACCAGGGCCATGCTTGTCCAGAGCTGCTCCCAGCCAGTGATTGAGTGTGGGGAGAGGGGACAAAGGTAGGGGTCTGCTAGAGCTGCGTATGCCTGCTCTGCTGAGAAATTGTTGCTTTGGAAGCCCCAGTTAGCCTAGCCAACACTTCCTGAGAGCTGCCCTGCAGGCTGAAACTCTACCTACCTGATTCTTCCTCCTTCCTGTTCTCCTTTCACAAATGTCAGACTTGTATCATGGTCTGAGCCTTGCCTCGCCTGTTCCTGCTCCCTCTCCCTTTATCCTTCACAGGCAACACCCCCTAGTCAATGTTTTGTATTCCTAATTCCATCTTGGTGTCTGCTGCCTGAAGGACCTGAACAGAGGCAGGTGGGAGGGAGCAGGACTTTCTTCTCTCACTCCATCTCTAACCTCTCCTCCTCACATTGCCTTAACTTTCCAGCCAGCCACACCTTCCCCCTTAAGCAGCAGCTGTGGCCTTCAGCAGTGTTTACCCTTGGCAGTCACGTGGTCCTTTTGCCATTTACTTTCCCAACAGAAACACCAACCCTGAGCAGATTGGAAACAGCATATGTGTCTTTATAAACTGAAAGTAAATACAAAAAGCCAAAGAGGTGCTGAGAGACCAGGGCCAAGTTTGTCCCAGCTGAAGATTTGAGGGATGTTATGTGTGTGCGTGCACGTGCACGTGTATGTGTTTATTATTACTTGGAGGAGGAGGTGGCAGATATTCCAAAATTAGAAATAACATTTTCCTCATAATTTTGAGAGAGAATGAATACAAATGTATCATCTTACCTTTTCAATTCCATTGCCTACCCCAAAATTACCAGATCACTTAGCAAATAGTAGAATGGATTCATTTTTTTCCTCTTTTTCCCTCTCTACTTTCATAAATCTGTAAGTCAAAAGTTGGCAGGGAAGATAGGGAGAATAAATATGAGTGAATTGAGTAAGCCACAAACTATTCAATCAATGTTTAATCAAGCAATTGTACAATTTACAATGACCATTGTGCTGTTTTAATTTTTCCAAGTAATATATCCAAGTGATTCTGTCATTTTAATTGCTAAAATGAAAAAGACCTTGGAAATCAAGAAGACAGTGAGGAAAAAGGAACAGCTGGGTGTGACTGAGTCGCCTACTTGGAGGCAAGCAGAAAGATGTAAAGTTTTTGAAAATTCCTTCCACCATTTGATTCTAAGATCAGAAAGTTAATTTTAAAAATTAAAACACAGACTTAAATCCTATCTACTGACACATGCTAAGTGTAGGGACTCTGTTCACTGTGGCTTGAACATAAAAGATGGGTTATCTCAGACAAATCTTGTCTACCCCATAGAGATTTCATTCTCAGCATGCCAGAAACATTTCATCCTTTCTCTCTCTCTTTCTGTCTCTCTCTCTTTCTCCTTTCTCTTCTCTTCTCTTTTGCTTCTCTCTCTCTTTCCTTCTCTTCTCAATTTTCCCAAAGCCTACAAGGAAACCCTGTGTGCAGTAGTTTGTTGGATTAGAGGTTACACCATGGGCACTAACAAATACTTTAAGATTTCTTATCACCTTGAACCTTATCACTCCCAACCCTTCACCAACAAAGGGGGGAAATTCATATTAAATTATCTGGACCGAGTATCATGGCAAATGTGTACACCCTGCCTTCTCAGATTCCTTCCATCTGTGTATGGCCTAAACAGCTGACTGGAACAGTCTTTCATCTTTAATCTAATCAACTAACTTTCCCATGGGAAACAGCCCATGAAGCCCAAATCTACGTACCAAACTCTTTCTAGACCCAAGAGGCTCACCACATCTGACATTTAAAAAAAATCAGTAAAAGTGGCTGCTATGAGTCACAAAAGGCAAACAGCATTCCTGAAAGAAATGAACATCACTAGACGAAACACATTACCGCTTGCTTTGGGAACTCTGTAGGTCTCTATAGATCTAAAGGGCATTGAGGCCTGAATTCTCTGCCTCTCTAGGATATCTTCTATTAGTTTTCTATAAATATAACTATCTCCTCTCAACTTTTTATCGTTAACAAATTAGCATCTGAAATACTTCTAATATTTAACATATTCCTCAATATTCTCTTTTTAATTACTGCCACCAACTTAAAGAGTAGTTAACTATAATTTGCTCTACAGCACTAGCTTTCCATTTGGCAAGCCAAGACCTGCATATTACATCACAAGCTAGTACAAACACACACATGTGCACGTACACGCACCGAAGCAAAAATACAGTGGCAGAAGAGACTAAGGAAAGGAGATATCACAACTAAATGTAATGTGGGCCCAGGATCAGATGTCCTGGAACAGAAAAGAACATTAGCTACAACTAAGGAACTCCAGATAAAGTAAGAACTTTAGATAATAATAATGTGACAATATGGATTCGTTAAAGTGAAAAATGGACCATAGTGATGTAAGATGTTAACAACAGGGTAAACTGGGAGTCGGGTATATAGAAACTCCACTAAGTTTGTAATCTTTTTGTATATCTAAAAATCTTCTCTTAACAAATCTTCTTAAGGGCTCTGGGGAAGTGGCTCACGCCTGTATTCCCAGCACTTTGGGAGGCTGAGGCAGGTGGATCACCTGAGATCAGAAGTTTGAGACCAGCCTGACAAATATGGTAAAAACCCATCTTTTCTAAAAATACAAAAATTAGTTAGGTGTGGTGGCACATGCCTGTAATCCCAGCTATTCGAGAGGCTGCGGGAGAAAAATCACTTGAACCCAGGAGGCAGAGGTTCAGTGAGCCAAGATTGTGCCACTGCACTTCAACCTGGGCAACAGAGCAAGGCTTCATTTCGGAAAAAAAAAAAAAGCTTCTTAGGACAACAGAAAGGTACTGACATCACAAGGACTGCAGTGACAATTAGGCTTTCTTCATGAGCTCCGTTTCCCCACAACTGTAAAATGCTGATGGCGATGAGTCCCTTTTCGAAGCTCGCAGACAGAGTAAAAAGCTGTTCGATGATGAAGATCACGCTCTTGGTGATGTGCACAGAAAAGCAGCTGACTAATGAAACGGGGTGATTGAGCTGAGCCCTGCATCTCGCTGTTCTCTAACGGGGGTCCAGAGGGAGCCAATAAAGCTTTCTGTGAAATGTACTCGGAAATCTGAAATGTGTCCAAATCACCAGCTGCCAACTAACCTGCCCAAAATCTGACAGGAAATTCAAACCAGAACGTTTTCCTGTTTAAGAGAGATGTAGTTTCGTAGCTTCTTTTCTTTTCTTTTTTTTTTTTTTCTCCCCTTAAGAATAACTATGAGTAGGTAATAAAACATTTGAATAAGATGGAAGGAATAGAACTTTGGATAAAATGGCACAAAACCAAACAAATCCCTGGAGCTGAAGAAAATCCTGGCTGTGATAGGAATTCAGGCCTTTCCAATATGTAGCTGAATGAAGCAGACCTCAAAGCCAAATGTATGGGTGTGAAACATTATAAAAATGAATGTGTAGGGATGGAAGTGTTCTTGAATGTAAGCTGATTAATTTTCCAAAACGCCGCCAAGCACAGTGTTTCAGGCCAACTGAAGCTTCAGTTGGGGCTGACTCAGGGCTCAAACCAAGAATAATACAGATGTGATATGAGAACTCTCCCTTTTCTGTGATAGGTTTGCTCCTCCCTGAGGTCCATGACACTCCCTCTTTGGATTTTGGGAAAATATCCTGTCTAGCCCCTGGCTTTAGTGGAAGATGGTTCTGATCCTTGAGGGTACTTTTGCCTGAGCCAAGGGAGCATCCCATGTGAATCCAATGCTTCTCAAACCTTTTTTTAGAAGATGAATTCTTATATGAAAGAATCTTACTTGGGCCCTCCAATATAGAATCAATGAAAATCAGGGCTGTTCCAGATGACGATGGAGAGAGAACATAGTCATTTCATTTTATTGACTATATTAATGTATATATACTTATTTTAAGTGCATAAATGTTTATCACTTATAGAAACATGCTCAAAAATTGCTCTAATGTTTGGCATTTAGTTGATTGGTACAAAGAAATATATTTTTATTATAAATTATATATAATAATTTTACTTTACATTTGTAAAGTAAAATTTACTTTACATTTGTATAATTGGTGGACATAATTCCTTGTCCCAGGGAACCCTCAGAAACTAAAGTGTTTTGAAACAGAGTTAAAGATGAGAGGAGGGAAAGCTCTAAGATAAATACTAGACATGGCAGAAGTTGCCAAGATGACCATTCATCTCCTTTCTTCCTTCCAGGAACAGAGGAATACCACATATTCTCATTGCCCTTGCAGACAATATTAGGGGATGTGCTTGCATTCTGGCCAATGGTATGTGGGTAGAAATAATACGTCTCTCTTCCAGGCCTGGTCTCTAAAAGGTCTTGTGCAATCCTTCCCATCCCCTCATCCTCTCTCTCTCTTATCTGTACACTGGAAAGGAAGGATTACCAGTTGGCAGAATTAGTTACAAGGAAGAAGGAGAACGGATCCCGGAGTTTCTATTTAAATGAGAATAACACAGGAAAGCCATGTTACCAGCATCACACTATGATGGGAGCAGCAAATAAAAATTTCCTGGGTTAAGCCACTGAGATTTAAGAATCTGTTATCACAGCAAGACTCAGTCTATTCTGATTAACTCAGGAGACATGAACTTCTAAAATTTCTTTAATCTCATTTAAACATTTTAAAATTTTGTTTAAAGGATCAATATCAGCCTGAGTCTCACCAATACTATAGATTCCTTTTCAAATTTATTACCAGCAAACAAAATGAAACAAATGTCAGGAATTTTCTTCAAAGTAACATTTCACTTGCACAATGTTAACGGTTTTCCATCAGTGTGACTATTTAAGTGGATGTCACAGCACAATTAAATGGAGATGGTCATGGAGGAATTCAAGCTTGACCTCTGATTGTGCTTCAGTTGATGGCAGGATGCTTGACCAGTACTGCAATCACTTTCTTTCTTTTTTTTTTAATTGTACTTTAGGTTCTGGGGTACATGTGCAGATCATGCAAGATTATTGCATAGGTACATTCATGGCAAGGTGGTTTGCTGCCTCCATGCCCCCATCACCTATACCTGACATTTCTCTCCAAGTTATCCCTCCCCACCCTCCCTCCCACTATCCCTCCCCTAGCCTCCCCCAACGAACCCTGGTGTGTGATGCTCCCCTCTCTGTGTCCACGTATTCTCATTGTTCAACACCCACCTATGAGTGAGAATATGCAGTGTTTGATTTTCTGTTCTTGTGTCAGGTTGCTGAGAATGATGGTTTTCAGGTTCATCCATGTCCCTACAAAGGACATGAACTCATCACTTTTTATGGCTGCATAGTATTCCATGGTATATATATGCCACATTTTCTTTGTCCAGTCTATCCTTGATGGGCATTTGGGTTGGTTCCAGGTCTTTGCTATTGTAAACAGTGCCACTATGAACATGAGTGTGCATGTGTCTTTATAATACAGATATTTATAGTCTTTTGGGTATATACCCAGTAATGGGATTGCTGGGTCAAATGGAATTACTATTTCTAGATCTTTGAGGAATCACCACACTGTCTTCCACAATGGGTGAACTAATTTACACTCTCACCAACAGTGTAAAAGTGTTCCTATTTCTCCATATCCTCTCCAGTAACTGTTGTCTCTGAATTTTTTAATGATTGCCATTCTAACTGGTGTGAGATGGTATCTGAATGAGGTTTTGATTTGCGTTTCTCTAATGACCAGTGACGGTGAGCATTTTTTCATATGTTTGTTGGCCTCACATGTCCTCTTTTGAAAAGTGTCTGTTCATATCCTTTGCCCACTTTTGGATGGGTTTGTTTGTTTGTTTGTTTGTTTTTCTTGTAAATCTGTTTTAGTTCTTTGTAGATTCTGGATATTAGCCCTTTGTCAGATTGGCAGATTGCAAAAATTTTTTCCCATTCTGTTGGTTGCCAGTTCACTCTAATGAGTGTTTCTTTTACTGTACAGAAACTCTGAAGTTTTATTAGATCCCTTTTGCCTATTTTGGCTTTTGTTGCCATTGCTTTTTGTGTTTTAGTCATGAAGTCCTTGCCTATGCCTATGTCCTGAATGATTTTGCCTAGGTTTTCTTCTAGGGCTGTTATGGTGTTAGGTCTTATATTTAAGTCCTAAATCCATCTGGAGTTAATTTTAGTATAAAGTGTGAGGAAGGGGTCCAGTTTCTGCTTTCTGCATATTACTAGTCAATTTTCCCAATACCATTTATTAAACAGGGGATTCTTCCCCCATTGCTTGTTTTTGTCTGGTTTGTCAAAGATTAGATGGTTAGAGATGTGTGGTGTTGCTCCAGAGGCCTCTGTTCTGTTTCATTGGTCTAAGTCTCTGTTTTGATACCAGTACCATGCTGTTTTGATTACTGTTGCCTTGTAGTATAGCTTGAAGCCCAGCAGTGTGATGCTGCCAGCTTGTTCTTTTTGCTTAGGATTGTCTTGGCTATGTGGGCTCTTTTTTGGTTCCATATGAAGTTTAAAGTGGTTTTTTCCAGTTCTGTGAAGAAGGTCATTGGTAGTTTGATGGGGATACCATTAAATCTATAAATTACTTTGGGAAGTATGGCCATTTTCACGATACTGATTTTTCCTAACCATGAGCATGGAATGTTTTTCCATCTGTTTGTGTCTTCTCTTATTTCCTTGAGCAGTGGTTCAGAGTTCTCCTTGAAGAGGTCCTTTACCTCTTTTGTTAGTTATATTCCTAGGTATTTTATTCTCCTTGTAGCAATTGTGAATGGGAATTCACTCTTGATTTAGCTCTCTGTCTGTTATTGGTGTATATGAATGTTTGTGATTTCTGCACATTGATTTTGTATACTGAGACTTTGCTGAAGTTGCTTATCAGCTTAAGGAGAGACTGGGCTGAGACAATGGGGTCTTCTAAATATACAGTCATGTCATATGCAAATAGAGACAATTTGAGCTCCTCCTTTCCTATTTGAATACTCTTTATTTCTTTTTCTTGCCTGATTGCTCTGGCTAAAACTTCCAATACTATATTGAATAAGAGTGGTGAGAGAGGGGATATCTCCACTGATCCCACGGAAATACAAACTACCATCAGAGATTACTACAAACAACTCTATGCACATAAACCAGTAAACCTGGAAGAAATAGATAAATTCCTGGACACTTGAACCCTCCCAAGCCTAAACCAGGAAGAAGTAAGTTGAAACCCTGAATAGACCAATAACAAGGGCTGAAGTTGAGGTAGCAATTAATAGACTACCAACCAAAAAAAGTCCAGGTCCAGACGGGTTCACAGCTGAATTCTACCAGACATACAAAGAGGAGCTGGTACCATTCCTTCAGAAACTATTCCAAACAATGCAAAAAGAGGGAACCCTCCCCAACTCATTTTATGAGGCCAACATCATCCTGATATCAAAACCTGCCAGAGACTTAACAAAAAAAGAAAACTTCAGGCCCATCTCCATGATGAACATAGATGCAAAAATCTTCAATAAAATACTGGCAAACCAATTGCAACAGCACATCAAAAAGCTTATCCATCACAATCAAGTAGGCTTCATCCCGGGGATGCAAGGCTTGTTCAACATACGCAAGTCTACATACATAATCCACCACATAAACAGAACACAAAAACACATGATTATCCCAATAGATGCAGAGAAGGCCTTTGACAAAATTCAACAACCCTTTATGCTAAAAACTCTCAATAAACCAGGTATCGATGGAACATATCACAAAATAATAAAAGCTATTTTTGACAAACCCACAGCCAATATCATACTGAATGGGCAAAAACTGGAAGCATTCCCTTTGTAATCTTCAATCACTTTCTTACATGGTCCAAATGGTTGAAGAGCATGAGCAATGAACAAATTTCTCTTTTGGAAAAATTAGATTTAAAAATAGAATTAAATATTTTTTCTATTAAATCCTAAAGTATCCTCCATAATCATAAATGTGATGTTGAGACCAACAAGATTTATCTTTGCAGCCATGACTGTTATCATTTTATATTTTATAAATTTCCACTAGAATATTAGTACAATATTCTTCCTTTCTGATGAACAAAAAAAGCTGTTTTACAGCAGACATTGCTTCCACTTTCTGAAGAGTAGCTTCCACTAAAATCTCAACAACACAGGCATAAGAAAGGCAAAGGAGAGTGTATGAAGACTTGGTTCACCTGCCTGGTGTGAACTATCTTCACATCATCAAAGAGTCACAAATGTACAAACCCAAACGGAGACACACTCCCTTCCTCCTTCCTATCATGCCAAAGCTGAGTTTCATTTTTAAATATCAACCAGACAGATGCAGAGGGAAAGTAAACAAAGGCATTTTAATACCTCGAAATCACAGTTTTCTTTTCTGTAAAATGGAGGTAATCAAATACAGCATCAGTTGCACACCTGAAATTAGTTAAGAGTCATAGGCTTTTGGATGGAACTGGAATAGCTTTTAGAGACTTTGTTGCTAGTCTGTTTTACACTGCTGATAAAGACCTACCTAAGACTGGGAAATTTACAAAAGAAAGAGATTTATTGGACTTGCAGTTCCGTATGGCTGGGGAGGCCTCACAATTATGGTGGAAGGCAAGGAGGAGTAAGTCACATCTTATGTGGACAGCAGCAGGCAAAGAGGGAGAGACCTTGTTCAGAAAAACTCCCATTTTTTTTAAACCATCAGATCTCGTGAGACTTATTCACTATCATGAGAACAGCATGGGAAAGACCCACACCCATGACTTAATTCTCTCCCACTGGGTCCCTCCCACAACACATGGGAATTATGGGAGCTAAAAGATGAGATTTGGGTGGGGACACAGAACCAAACCACATTACATTGGGTTTTTAGAGAGGACAGGGATCCCACACTCCTCCAATGATAACAGCTCCATATTTGTCTGTTCAATATATGGGATTATGCTTTCAATTTCATCTTAAAGGAAGGTTCTGACACCTTTTAAAACTAAGACTTATGTTCAAACTCCAGGCCTGCCACTTATAAGACTTGGACAAGTTAGTTAACCTGGTCTACTCTCACATTCTTCATTATAAGATGGGGTTGAATATAAACACTGGTCCCCAAACATCAGAAAGTTAGTGTGAGGAAGAGATGATCAAGTAAGATGACAGATATGTCAGCACTATGTAAACATAAAGTATCATAGAAACAAAGTGCTATCTTAGCATTATTTATTGTATAATTCTAGCAGTTTGAGTATGGCATTGGCACTAGAAATAGATGGAAAAAAATAGCTAGGTGAAGATAGGCATAGGAAATTCCAGACTGATGCCAGTAAGCATGTATTCTCTTATGGTGCCCCATGGAGTTGAGCAATGCAGGGGCCCAGATAAGTCCAGGCACAATGCTGCATCACCTCTGACCCAGCCTTTCTGATACAGGAGCTTAGCTGTGGGGAAGTGGGCACATAGGTTGCATGGTATGAATGCTTGCATCCCTTATAAAGAGGACTGAGGGAGCTCTTTTGCCCCTTTGCCATGTAAGGATCCAGCAAGATGACTCCATCTATAAGGAGTGGGCCCTCACCAGACACTAAAACCTGCCAGCACCTTGATCTTGGACATCCCAGCCTCCAGAAGTGTGATAAATACATTTCTGTTGTTTATAAATTACCCAGTCTGTGGTATTTTGCTGTAGCTGCCCAAACAGACTAAGACATGGGTGAATTTAAATAGCTGCACCATTGTGAGCACATGAGGCAATTTTGACAGGGGATAACTATTTTCTAGTGGTGGTTATGGGGTCCTCCAGCTCAAGAAGGTGCATCTAAGTTCTTATCCTGGCAAGGAGTTAGGAGCAAGAAGAGTAACTTGGGCTATGACAGGTGGGAACAATGTGCTGTGGCAGCAGCTGGTCAAAGGCATCCCTTCATGCTGCCTGGTTCCACCACAATAACAGGCCTCCAGCCATGGTGGCAGCAACAGCCACATGGTGGATACTTCTGAAATATCTCATCCCCCAGACTGAGTCCTCTAGCCTGAAAGAGAAGATTCTGGGTTCCCACTCCAATAAAAGCACAAGACTGGAGCAACCACCTTGTGGCTGGATTAAATGTTTAGGGTTCTTATATAGGAGGAAACATTCTGGTAATGAACAATGTTTGCACAACAGTGGGATAAGACTCAGAGTCCTTTTAATTTAAATATTTAAAGAGATGTGACTTTATTATATTCAAGATGATGAAGTACACAAGTACAAATATAAAGATATCTTCCTATTCCAAAAGGAGATATTTATAAAGCTTATAAACATAATCCTTCATGCTAACCAGCAAATAAAATTCACTTGAGGCTGGGTACAGTGGCTCACACCTGTAATCCCAGCACTTTGGAAGGCTAAGGTGGGTGGATCATGAGGTCAGGAGTTCAAGACCAGCTTGGCCAAGATGGTGAAACCCCATCTCTACTAAAAGTACAAAAATCAGCCAGGCATGGTGGTGGGCACCTGTAATCCCAGCTACTTGGGAGGCTGAGGCAGAGAATTACTTGAACCCAGAAGGCAGAGGTTTAAGTGAGCTGAGATCACACCATTGCACTCCAGCATGGATGACAGAGTGAGACTCCATCTGAATATATATATATAAATATACACACACACACACTTGAAATGAATTAGGTCCACTTAACATTTATTTATTAATAATGTTAGTGCAAGGTATTATGCTCTTTGCTAGGTATATAAAGATGAATAATACATGTTTCCTATTCATGAGAAGCTGATGGTCCCCGGCCACCATCTGACTATTGGGAATGTTTACCACTGGTATCACCTGGCCAAAATACTTTGTCCAAAGTTTTTCACCAACTCATGAGGCAAGCCTCTGAATGACATTGTTTTTAACAGATTCAACAAGTATTGCCATAATGGCAACATGATGCCAACCATGGTAAAAAGTGGAACCAACATCACGTCCTTGCTTATTCGTGAGGTGCTTTGGTAAAACCAAAGGTTCTATTAGTCTTGCCTCACTTTCTCTTTCAACTAAAGCAGCTTCAGTACTGGATGAGAGGGAAGCCATGGGCATAAGATATTCTAGATCAAGGAGAGACATTTTAATTCTAAAGTTGAGTGTCCTTGTCACTGGCTGGTAGAGGTTGGATGGGTGACAGCTTTCTTTCTTTCTTACTTCCTTCCCTTTGGTTCAGGTGTTTACAATCTGGAGTTCTGAGAATGCTGAGCTTCCTAGGGCCATATACAATATTGTATGGGGGTGGGGGATATTTTATTGAGACACTAATGTCTGCCTTAATTAGTTTTTGTCTTTAGATGAGTAAAAGGGCAATTTCTCCCTTCCTCCTTCTAGGGAGATAGCTGTGCTTTACTTTTCAGTGCTCTTTGGGCTCAGTTCTGCCCTGGAGACCACCTCTATCCACTTCTTTGCTGGAGGCAGAGGGCAGACATGGAATTACCCTAGAAGAAGGAAGACAAAGGGAATATGGCTGGTTTGTGGGGGTGAGATAGGTTTGTGAAGCTACTGTGGGGTAGTTCTTGAAAACAGATCTTGGGTAGAAACTGAGAGGAGAGGTGCTATCCATGTAGATCTGGTAGTGGGGCTCACATAGAGTACAACAGAGATATCAAGGCCTCATCTGAGAGTGAGTGTGTGTCTCCTGCAGATGCGTCTGGAGAGTCTGAATGCTACTGCTGCAGTCTGGAGGCTGAGCAACGATCCCTGAGCAAAACTAGACATTGTCAACAGCACCCCTGAGTGAAGAACAAAAACCCTGAGAGTATGGAACTGAAATCCTGTGGCCCTTCCCAGCATTTCTGGACCAGGTTTCCTGTATGATCCCAAGTGAAGAATGAGGAAGAGTGAGAAAAGCCCTCCTTGGATTTCTCAACCACCTGGTGAGTGGAAGGCTGAGTCAGATATGATTTGCAAAAAGCAAGGATGAGGCTTGTCTTAAGCTTCCAAGACTGTGGAACAAATACAAACCAGTTACAGGCCTGTGCACGTTTTTGTTGCTGTTTTTTGAGACAAGGTTTCACTCGGTTACCCAGGCTGGAGTGGAGTGGCACAATCACAGCTCACTGCAGCCTTGAACTCCTAAGCTCAAGTGATCCTCCTCCCTCGGCCTCCCAAAGTGCTGGAATTACAGGCATGAGCCACTGTGCCTAGCAGTACTCATTTTTTTGAAAAAGGAAAACTGTTCAGCCCTTTTATCAGATAATTAAAGGTATCTATGACCTAAAAAGGGTTAAAAGCCCCCACTTCGGGAGATAGAGGGTGTTTTTAGGTTGGACTCCCTGACATGTGGATTTGGGATTTGTGAGCAAGTGATTTATTAAGACTGCTTCTCAAAACTACCATTTGACCCAGCAATCCCATTACTCAGTATATACCCAGAAGAATATAAAGCATTCTACCATAAGGACACATGCACGCGAATGCTCGTTGCTGTACTGTTCACACTAGCAAAGACATGGAAGCAACCTAAAATCCAATCAATGACAGACTGGATAAAGAAAATGTGGTACATATAAGCCATGGAATGCAGCCATAAAAAAGAACAATATCGTGTCTTTTGTGGGAACATGGATGGAGCTAGACGCTGTCATCCTTAGCAAACTAACACAGGAACAGAAAACCAAATGTCGCATGTTCTCACTTATAAGCAGGAGCTAAATGATAAGAACTTATGAACACAAAGAAGGAAATAACAGACATTGGAGTCTACTTGAGAGGCGAGGGTGGGAGGAGGAGAGGATCAGAAAAGGTAACTATTGGGTATTGAGCTTAGTATCTGAGTGATGAAATATTATGTACAACAAACCCCTATGATACCTGTTGATCCATGTAACAAAACTTCACATGTACCCCCAACCCTAAAATAAAAATTAAGGGCAGGGAGTCTGGCAGGGAGGGGAAGAAGCCAAGCAAGAGTGTCAATGCAGGCAAGTCCTACAGAGGGTAGCCTTGGCCTGATCCTGCAGGGGACCTCTGGAGTGTAAGTTATGCCTCCAAGTTGTACCAGAGGCAAGAAAAGCAAGAGCACTGGGCTTACATACCTACCTCACTTGTAGGCCATTCGCCAAGGCCACAGCAAGGTATAGAGAATAAATGTCTAGGTGCTTTGGCTGGATGGGCTCTCCGCACAGGCCCTGGTATCCTGAAAGCAGCTCTCCAAAAAGCTTCAGAAGCTGTGAGTAGAAGCAAAGGTACAGCAAAGGGGTAAATGAGTGTATACAAAAATGGTAACGAAGAAGAGATCGGCCAGGTGCAGTGGCTCACGCCTATAATCTCGGCACTTTGGGCAGCCGAGGCGGGAAGATCACCTGAGGTCAGGAGTTTGAGACCAGCCTGACCAACATGGCGAAACCCTCTCTCTACTAAAAATACAAAACATAGCCGGGTATGGTGGTGGACACCTGTAATCCCAGCTACTCAGGGGACTGAGGCAGGAGAATCGCTTGAGCCCCAGAGGCAGAGGTTGCAGTGAGCTGAGATCATACCACTATACTCCAGCCTGGGTGACAGAGTAAGACTCTGTTTCAAAAAAAAAAAAAAACGATCTTAATTGGGAGCACAGATGTCATCCACTGCTCCCCCTGAAAGGAGTGTTCTTAAAAATGCAATTGCAACTGGAGAGCCAGGGATTTGACACCCCAAGCATAGCCATGAGGATGCTAAGGAAAGAGAAAATCTAGCAGAGGGCGGGGCCTAGAAGAGGGAGACTAAGTATGTTATAAGGAGAGTGTAAATCTAGCACAAATGTGTCCATTAGTCCAGTGGATCTGCTCCTGGTCCATCAGGAAAATGTCTCCTCACCAGACATCAGTTATCCCTGTTCTAAAAGTCTGTTGGGCTTTCCCACCACTCAGAGCTTGCCAGTGTCTATTCATTTCTTCATTCGAGTCCCAGCCTCTGGTTATTTTTTATTGGGCCTTGCCTCACCTGCCTCTGCCTAATCACAGCCCCTTCTCCAGCATCTCTCTCCTTCCGACTCACCTCATCAGTATCTTTTTCTTCTATAATGTAGAGAAACATATTCCTTTTTGTTTCAGTCCTAGCCCAGTTAAGCTATGCCCAGTAGGTCTCATTTCCATAACCAAACATACCCATATAAGGTGTGTTCTGAAGCAAAGGCAGTTCTCTTCCTGCATCTGCAGTTGATACTTCATGTGACTTTTCCCCTCCCTTTTACATACAGTATATATAAATATATATGTAATAGGTGCATACGCATACTCATGCATATGGAAACTGAGGCCCAGAGCAATGGCAACTTGCCCGAGGCTGCTTAGCTAGCTGGTGACAGAACCATGACAAGAACTTAAACTCTTAACTCCTTTTTCAGTGTTCATCGCATCAGAACACACAGCCTCCTGAGAGTTCAATCATCTTCTATTAATGGTAATAAATACAAATAGTTTATTGGGAAAGGAAATTCAAACTAAGTGCCAAATGCATTCCATAGATACGTAATGTATTTTCTGAATCTATGGGGCTAAGGCACATACTATAAATATGGGGAAACAGAAATTAGCATAAATCTTGAAATAAAGATGCTTTTCCATTACATATGGTAACAGATGATTCCACAGGGCTGAAAGAGACTGTTTAGGGGGACCATTAATTTGAAAACCTTGAAGTATCACTAAAAATACTTTCTGTGCTCAATGTTTTCTACCAATTTCATCACAAACACAAAATCATGAATCAAAGTGGAAGGCATTTCAATTAGTTAATCTGATTCACTTCTCCACCTTCAGATAGAAAGGGCTATTCTTAACTCCATTTCCAGAGGAATTAGGGAGTTGCCAGAAGTACTAGTATTGACTTAAGGGCAACTTAGAGTCCTGCTCCTCCACTGCTTCATTTTCCAGAAGCCGCATCTAACGTGGTCATTACAAATTACAAACCACTCTTCGCACACTGTACTTATTATAATTCTTACAGCAACCTTATGTGACAGGTAAATTATTACCTCATTTTTACAGGTAGGGAAACTGAAGCTTGGAGAGATTCAGTCACTTGACTAAAAGCACCCCACTAGTATGAGACAGTTAAGACTGAAATCTAAATCTTCCATCTCCAAATCCCATGCTCTTTCTTTACAATTCTATCCAGACTGTTAGTACTAGAGGAGGTGGTTTTTGTTGGCACACTAATTTGGACATTACAGACAATAAGAAAACATGGCTGAACTGTCAGTCACTATGAGTGGGATCTTATCTTTATCTAACAGGAGGTCTTGGCTGGAGAGGAAATGAGTCTCAAATATTTCCAGTGAGTGGGTGGTAACTCCATGCTAGACTCTGTTCCAGGTGTCCGGGATACATCAGTGACCAAAACAGTAAGGTCTCTGGCCCCTGGAATCTACATTCTACTGCATGAGATGGACGTAAAACAATGAAATATAAAATATGTCAAGTGATGTTAAGTGCTATGGAAAAATTAAAACAGAATAAAGAGACTCATGTGTATGTGAGATTGTGAAAGGAGAATACGAGTTATATTTTATACATAAGGTGTTCAGAAAAGTTCATCAGATAAGGTCACATTTGAGAAGGCCCTTAAAATAAGTGAAGGAGAATGTTTCATGGAGATGTGGGAAAACATATTCTGGATAGAGTAAAATCGCAAATGCAAAAATCCTAGGGTATGAGTTTGATGAATCTGAGGAACAGGAAGAAGGCTAGAATGTCTGGGAAGGTTTAGCCACCATAAACTTGCCTTCATTGAGAAAAAAAAAAAAAAAAAAAAAAAACCAGAAGAGAATAAAACAAGTGCACGTCTTTGAAACATAAAAAATAACACAGGATAAAACTGAGTGTTAAAAAGAGGCATAAATCAAATTCTGTGGGGTTTCAGAGGAAGTAAAGGAGGCGTGGAATCATAGAGAGCCAGTACTTAATTCTCTATTCCAAGGTTTTCCTTTTTTTCTCAACTGTAAAATATGCCATTTTCAAACTATATCTTATGTGGATTGCCAATATGAAAACAAATGAAATCAGAATATTCTAGTGAAGTGAAATGTGGAGGAGGTGTAGCCTTCCCAACTTGGCCTTACTCTTTCTCATCACCAGCCACTGAAGAACCTTCATGGAACCCCCGGGGCCTAGGAAACAAAGTTTGCCAATAACCGATCTAGTCAAACTAGCTCATTTTACAAAAGAGGAATCTGAAGCCCATAGTGAGAATTTTCTTCAGGCCTCTACTGGAGTGAAGTCTCCCTGGTCTTCTGTGCTGTCTTCTGCCGCTAGCGACTGTAGAACCTACTTCACCTTCCAGTCTGAAGTCTCCACCTCCTTGTGTTGAACCTTGGGCTGACTGACTTGGAGCTCCATTCTCTCTGCCTGTGGACCAATGCATTTGCCTATGGGACCAAAGCATTCATTGTTTCTAGGGGCAGTCTGAAACTGTTCAAAGAGGTCAATTTGCATTCAAATTAGATTTTAAGTTCAAAGTAAGACAATAGTCTTGAAAATTGGATTGACTGGGAGACTATACCTCTTGAACACACAGAGATACTGACAATGAAACTGCCCTGAAAATAACAAGCATATCTTTGACATCATTCTTTGCATCTGATGCACTTCTTTGCTAAAAATAGCCTCCTTTTTTGGTAAATTCTACTAATCTTTCCAGGAAGCTAAATTCTCTTTCCCTCTGATACTTTCTCAGACTTTCTCAAGCAGAATCAATCAACCCTCCATCTGTGTTCCTGTAACACTTTCTTCATACGTTTATTATAGACCTCATCTTATTGCATTAGAAAAACGTGTTTACATATTTTTCTTCCACTGACTCTGAGCTTCTGTTGTAAGAAATAAGTCTTACTCATATTGATGCCTCAGCTGCTGCTAACACAATGCTCTGGTGCTTGACACATATGCTGATTGACATTGTAATTTAGTACTGACTGGGGTTATGAGAAATGAGTGTCCTTCTCAACCATGGACTTTTTGAGAAGTTGCCAGCTAGTGACAAACCATTATTAATCATTTGCTTGGCAACTTGATAAGTTATTGAAAAGTAAAATGACTGTGTGAATATCCTGTTATTGGTCATTGGATATTTCTGATGGACAGTCCCAGCACCCACCTTTGGCCTGTTTCAGTCACAAGCCTTCTTACATATTTTTCTGTGTGTTCATCCGCACTGGATCTGTTCTGAGGCAGACACATTGCTATGACCAACAGAGCCAGCAATGATACATTCTCCCTCAGGCCTGGCCACAGCCCCTGGTAACTGTCAGCCTTGCAGATATGACTGACAAGAGCAGAAAGCAAAATCTGTGGGAAAAAATATGAAATCAGGTTCCAGTTCTCACTCCCTCATTATGTAAAAATGATCTCATGTTTAGTGAGTGTTGTGTGGTGAATCTCACATGATCCCGAGACAGAAGAGGCTTTACCAGGGGAGAACTGATTTTTTCTTTTCTTTTTTTTTGAGACGGAGTTTCGCTCTTGTTACCCAGGCTGGAGTGCAATGGCGCCATCTCGGCTCACCGCAACCTCCGCCTCCTGGGTTCAGGCAATTCTCCTGCCTCAGCCTCCTGAGTAGCTGGGATTACAGGCACGTGCCACCATGCCCAGCTAATGTTTTGTATTTTTAGTAGAGATTGGGTTTCACCGTGTTGACCAGGATGGTCTCGATCTCTTGACCTCGTGATCCACCCGCCTCAACCTCCCAAAGTGCTGGGAGAGAACTGATTTTTCTGACAGATATATGAGGCTGGCTAATGGTGCTTCTAGCCATTCAGCACTGAAAGGCAAATTTAAGTTCCATTTCCCAAATTCACAGTGCACATCAAAGCTACAGGAAGGGTCAGTTCCTTTCAACAACCACAATGTAACTAAAGCCACTTCATTTGCAGGAGTTTATAAAAACTAGATTATCCCAGATCCATTTTCTTAAGCCAAGAACAAAACAACCTCAGTAGTAGAAAATGTCAGCTCTCACATGTTCACTGATCTTTGCCTTGTCATCTAAGACTTTTTAGATTTTGTGTTGAAATACAACTTGCCCTAACAACAGGTCTCCTGCCCAATCATTGTTAGCCCTAACTTTATAGTTAACAGTTCAAAGTACAATATTCTTGCTTTCATGTATAAGCATTTATTTGATCACAAGGGATTTACCAGGTTTATTGTCAAACAATTGATCTTTTCTTCTTAAATTCCTCTAGGATTTCCATCTAGCTGATGTGGCTCTCATGTTTCTAACAGAAACGGCAAATAAGAACACAAGAGAGAAATGTTTGTATCTTGTTGAAATGCAGAGTATTCAGGGTTATCACTAAAAGGCATTTGAGACACGACCACACTGAAAACAGAATCCAAGGAACTGTTTGGGAAGACAAATCACATTAAGGGTGTTTATTTGGATTTCTAAAATTTCCCTTTCTCTGGCTTTATTAACATTTCATTAATATGAAGTGATTCAATCTGAGTAACATCTTGTCCTACATAGCTTACTGATTTGACTTTTGCAAGCAGCCAGACACCAAGAGTGGTCCTAAATAAGCTTTTGGTTGATGCAAAGCTAAACACTTACTGAATCAGAGAACTGTAAATGAAAATTGCCCTTTAAATGTAATCTCTCAAAATCACCAGAGTCCATTTCCCATAGAGAAGCAAGTAGCTTATGCACATTCCCTTAGGAAGGGGATCAAGTTTGTTACCTATAAAACTAAGAAGGTAAAACTGCTGTCAAGGGCAGGAGCTGAATTGCACAGTTTTAATTCCTAAACTGGACCCAATTCAGTGGGCTTTGGTCTTGATCTTTTCTAATTTATGTTAACTAAATCCTAATTAAGCAGAGTTCATTTTAATGAAGTCAGATGCCAAATCTTGTCTTCTCTACCTTGACGTTCACTGTTGCAGAGCTCTTTCTTAATTAAGGTAAAGAATTCCTTTTGGCTTCCACAGCCCAGAATTTTCCGCATGTTCCACTTAGAGTGCCAGCTGGCTTTCACACTCTGCAGCCATGTGCCTCTGGCACAGCTGGAAAATTTATGAACTTCTGTGGTATTAAAAAGGTGCTATATCCTTGGGAAACGTTCCTAATAACCTAAATTCTTATTTATGCTCACCCAGTGATCAATCTTTTCCAAGTTATAACTAGCAAGTGAGCAGTAAAGGCAGGGAACAATGAGATGTCAGCAACAATGTTTTCAGAGAGGTGTTCTCTCTCCCTAAGCCCAGAGCTTGAATCCAACAAAAACTGATCTGCGCAGTCTTTAGCGAGAGCTCTGGTTCCTATTTTGGTACCCAGGGGCAACTTGCAGATAAAGGAGAGATGGATCCTAGGTTGCCCTTATGGCTGCTGCCTAGGATGTGTGAGGGCTCCATAGGCATGGCATCCCTTAAAGATTGCTAGGCACTGAAGTTGGAAGCAAAAGACCCAGTTCTAGATCCTCTTCTCCCACTGTATAATTATGAGACCTTGAAACAGCTCTCTACTTCTCCAAGCCTTGGTTGTCTCACCTGTAAATAGAGAGAATATGGCTAGACTAGTGCTTCTCAAACTGTCTGTAAATAGAGAGAATATGGCTAGCTCAGTGCTTCTCAAACTAAATATGTAATGAAGGAACACATTTTTCCTTTCTTTCCTCCCACCCAATCCATTGTAGACTGATCTTTTGTGAAATATAATAAAAATGAATTACCAGAAGAATGATGTTTGGAAGGTGGAGCAATGTCAAATTTCTATAAGAATTCTAAATGCTTACCCATACTTTCTACACTTATCTGGCCATAAAAAGATAACAGTGTCTGGGCCAGCAGCAGTGCAAGGACCACACTTTAAGAAGCAATCAATGAGATGTGATCTTAGGCACCTCCTGGCTCTCATAGTCTCCACTTCCCGTAGCCTACCTGCCTGTCCGCTAGACTTGCCCAAGCACCCAAATGCTAAGCTTAGTGATGAGATCAAAATTATGCTTCTGGAGTGACTTAGTCTGTTAGAGCTTCTTTTACGACATACCATAAATTGGGTTACCTATAAACAACCAGTGTATTTCTCACAGTTCTGGAGGCTGGGAAGTCCAGGATCAAGATGCCAGAGGATTTGCCATCTGATGAGGGCCCCCTTCCTAGTTCACAGATGGCCATCATCTCATGGTGGAAGAAGTGAGGGGTCTCTAATCCCATTCGAGAGGGCTTAACCTTCATGACCTAATCACTCCCAAGGGCTCCAAATACCATCATCTTGGGGTGAGAATTTTAATCTGTAAAGTTGGGGGTGAGGTGGTAACACAAATACTCGGTCTGTAGTATGAAGTTGGCAACAAAGAACAAAATAACCACTTGAACAACTAATAGTACTTCTATCTCTGTGTTTCTCTTTCCCTATCAACCTCCCTAAACCATGATCTAGAAATCCCAGCTCCACCACTTGGTATCAGGGAAAACTCGTCCCTTAACTTCTCTGTGCCTCAGTTTTTTTTTTCATCTCTAAAATGAGAATAACATCTTCTTCATAGAGATATTTTTGTTAAGTGTTTATTCTGACATAATTTCAAGCTTAGAGCTAGATTTGTACAAATAAATCCCATTTCCTCATTTTCATTTTTAAATTTTTTTTGGAGACAGGGTCTCACTCTGTTGCGCAGGCTGGAGTACAGTGGTACGATCTTGGCTCACTGAAGCCTCAACATTCGGGGCTCAAGCAATCCTCCCATCTCAGCATCCCAAGTAGCTGGGACCACAGACACATGCTACCACATCCAGCTAATTTTTGTATTTTTTGTAGAGTCGGAATGTCACCATTTGTCCAGACTAGTCTCAAACTCCTAGGCTCAAGTGACCCACCTGCATGTCACCTTCCCAAAGTGTTGGGATTTCAGGTGTGAGGCAATGCGCCCAGCCCTGTTGATTCTTTATTCACATTCCTTCTGTGCAGCATTTTCTCCACTTGCTTTATCCTTCTCTTTCTTTTCCTCCTCTCTTTTTAAAAAATTTTTCCTGAATGATTTGAGAGTAGCTTACATCCATCATGCTTACAGGATTGTTTTGAGGATTAAAGGAATTAATACGTGGAAAATACTCAAAATGGTGCTTGGCACACATAGTAAGCTCTCATGAAATAGCTCTTATGTTTGATTTTCAAAGGCCTTTCCAGACATTCAAAAGGAACTTCAAACTCTAGTGACTTGGGGGCCACTCCATGTGGAATCTCCAACAAACTAGAGGTCCACCCCTACGGCTTTGCCCTTCTTAGAGATTTATGGTTGATTCATTTATTTTCCAATGTGTTGGATTTGACCAACTTAAAAAATATTTTCCATGACATATGTAGCTAGCCTTGAACACTGGTATTAAATGTACCTGCTCTAAATTACTATGTTATTAAATCCAAAGAACTCTGGGATTTGTCTTCTTCTTTTTTTTTTTTTTTTTTTTTGCCAAACGGCTGTACTACTGTTAACAGAGTATTAAATTGATCAGTAGTGACTAGGAGGCCAAACCCTCACTGTGTTCTTTGGGAAAATGATGGGAACTCTGATTTCCAGGAAATTCAAGTATGACCTTAGAACAGAACTCCCCTAAGCAGCTCAAATGCCTCCTATCTCTTTTACCCAAAATGTCTCTGTCTCTGATTCAGAAACAAAATGCTGTTTTACATAATGCCCCATCTAACCCTTGTGTTGGTTTAACTTTAAGCTGAACCAGAACTTTCATTTCTCACATTCACCCTGGGTTCCTTTGCATCCTCATTTCCTGCCTCATCAAGATCCTGCTGTGCTGAATTGAATTAAGTGTAGAAAAAATACTGATTCAGCTCCATCTCCACGTACCCAGATTCAGCTGCAGAAAAGGACAGAAACACTGTTCAGTCCACAGCAATTTTTTAAATCACTCCACGTTAGTCATATACCAGAAAGAAATCAAATCATGGAGGCATCTGGTGTCCAGAAAAGCCCACTTTTTTCTGACCAGAGTCTAGAAGGTCAGGTGACTTGCCCAGGGGACAAGTTGCTCTTCATAGAACATTGGAACAAGGCCCTTATGCCTTCCAGGCTCTTTTGCTCAAAATTACCATGTGACCAAAACAAATCCTATCACTGTCCCAGCAGCGTTCACTGGCCTTATGAATTTTGGGACAGATCGTGCCTGGGGGAGGAAAAGGAAGCAAAGTAGATGCTTCTTCCATTTCAAGATGAATAACATATGTACAATTAGACCCAATTTAGTTTCACATTACCCTTTCCTGGAGGAGACTATGAATATGGGATCCCCACATATATTCACAGCCCACACTGAATGCTCTGTTCCCTAGAAAACTTATAATCTATACTATACAGTATAAGAAAACTTATAATCTATACTATATAATACTATACAATTTATTGTATAGTATAGTATTTTGAGTATTTTCCATGTATTAATTCCTTTAATCCTGAAAAAAATTTTTTTTGCAGGACATGTGTAGCTGGTTCCCAGGGCTAAGCCATCCAATCCTAGAGAGCCAGGGTCATTGTGCTTTACTTCTTTGCACCCTTCATAGCAATCGCACGGTGTGCTGCATACAGAGTAGGTACAAAATGCATTTCTGCATTTCTGGATTGGTCGATGTTTTCTAAAAAATGGAAAAATCGGCCAGGTGTGGTGGCTCACACCTGTAATCCCAGCACTTTGGGAGGCCAAGGCAGGTAAATCACCTGAGGTCAGGAGTTTGAGACCAGTCCGGTCAAGAGGGTAAAATTCGTCTCTATTAAAAATACAAAAATTAGCCAGACATGGTGGTTCATGTCTGTAATCCCAGCTACTAGGGAGGCTGAGATAGCAGAATCGCTTGAACCCGGGAGGTGGAGGTTGCAATGAGCCAAGATTGTGCCACTGTACTCTAGCCTGAGTGACACAGCTAGACTTTGTCTCAAAAGAAGGGAAAATCATCACCCCACCCATCAAATCATTCTCTCTATCCTCACTGGCTAGTGGCAGATATGCCTGCTCCTTAGCTGCAACATGGATATGCTTCCCTCCAAAAAAGAAACCAGCATCTCTGCTGCTGTCATAGATTCAGACACCTGAAGGGGCAGTTACCACTCACTGCGTTCCACAAACCACTTGGTCTATACATTTCTCTACGATCACTATCTTCTTCCCAAAGAATTCAGATATTTTACAGAGATGAGAAGACACACTGATACTCACCTGATTTAATTAAAAATCAAATGGATAGTTCCTTAAAAAGTTAAACATAGAGTTACCATTTATACTGCAGTTTCTATTTCAGGCATATACCCAAGAGAATGGAAAAATATATGTTAACACAAAAACCTGTACATGAATAATTGTAGCAGCGTTACTCACGTAGCCAAAAAGCAGAAACAACCCAAATGTCCATCAACTGATGAATGGACAAACAAAATAGGGTCTACCCATACAATGGAAAATAATTTGCCATAAAAAGAAATAAAATATTGATATACATGACAACAAGGATGGACCTCAAAAACATTATTCTAAGTCAATTAAGCCAAACACAAAATACCACATATTATATAATTCATTTACATGAAAGTCTAGAATAGCCAAATCCATAGAGATAGAAAGTAGATTCATGTTGCCAGGGTCTGGGGGAAAGTGACTGTTAATGAGGACAGGCTTTCCTTTTGGGGTGATGGAAAGGATATTCTGGAAAGAGAGTGATGGTTGCACATATCTGTGAAAATACTAAAAACCACTGAATCGTACGTTTTAAAAGATGAAGTTTATGGTATGTGAATTACACGTCAATTGTTTAAAATTGATTAAGGAATAAAATAGGACACAAAACTTAAAGAACAATAAAAAGGTGTGCTGTAAATTAAAATGAATTTCAGGGCCAAGTCTGGCCTGTTGCTTTCACTGTTGCCAGAGCTAGACTTGCCTTTCTTTCTCTTTGTTTCACTCAGATGTGGAACTGCAAACATAGGCGCTTCTAAAATGCATTGTGTGCCTTTGCAGCTTTGCATCCAATGCCCAAATTAGGTCCATCACCCAGGCTGTTGGGCCTACTCTCAAGTGGGTTTTGATCTGGCCCTACTCCTTTAGACAGTATGAGCCTCGGGGCTCTGGCTTCCCCACTTCTACATTGCATGTGGTGATCCTTTCTGTCAAAAATAATCATCTGTCTTTCATTGTAGTGCAGATGATACCCAAATGTTAGCCTCATTCATCAAACTGTCAGGTTAATTGTTTATAAAACATCCGGAGCTGGTTGTCACAGAACATCAGCAAACTCAGACCAAATAAAACAGAATGCTCTGGTTGGATACAGCCCCTGAGTGAAAGAGAGACCTGATGACGTTTATGGGAACGAAGGTTCACAAACACCTTTCTTAATCCACTGACCATCAGAAACCCAGGGGTGGTGTTGCTGTCCTGAGACACTGAGCAAAACTGCTCTCGAATAGCTTAGTTTTTATCTTCCTAGAACATTTTTTTTGATCATTTGAAAACTACTTCCAGTCCTAAAAGACTGAAGACAGGTGAAGTTTATGGTATGTGAATTATATATTGATGTTGGCTTTAAATCCAGCTTTTAACTTGGCTTTGTTGGCTTTAAATTTCTGCCATGGTCCAGTATGAAGATGGACAATGCAGTTTCCCTGCCTGCCTTTGCTGCAAACACCTGCTCATAGAATTACTTACACTTGAGTGGTGCTTGGAATTTTCAGAGCACTTTTTACAGATATCTCCTTCTAGCCTCAACTTCCCTGTGATGGAGGCACAGTGGATAGAGTGATTTCTAGTTTGCATCTGGGGAGAACTTCAGAGATTGATTCAGTTACCACTGTAGTCATCTACAGCAGAGCACACCCCTCTACATTCTCAGCTAGTGCTCTTTCCAGAGCACAGAGGATAGAGGGTTGAGCTTGGATCGGGGGACAAACCTTTCTGGCCACTTTTGGTTCATTCCTTTTCTGTTCTTTTCTTAGCCTCTCAAAGCATTCCTCAGCCACAGTTTTTCTATCATTTTCCTTCCAAAATTTATGTTAATACAGAAAAAAAAAAGTCAGGTCTCTCACCTCTGAAGATGCTCATATCCTAGTAATCTCCAGCTCCAACTGATGATGTCTGACTCTGAACTGAAGGCACTTTGCATCTGCAGGTTTTGTGGAACTTTTAGGTTTGTCTTCTGCCTCCTTTATGCCCCACGAGTTCATCTCCCTTTGATCTACGTTTTCTGAAATTAAAGCCATTGGTTTCTGCAGGTAGACCTAGGAACCTCTGTCGATTAGACATATAACATAAGTATAGGTTGGTGCAAAAGTTATTGTGGCTTTTGCCATTACTTTTAATGACAAAAAGCGCAATTACTATTGCACCGATCTGATATGTACACATAACACATATAACGTGCACATGTGTCCACTGTGGCAAAAGAGGGATATAGACAGGAAGTGCAGAGCCTGAGCCTTGTTTTACCTGGGCTCCAGCAGCTGCTAATTTGCTATCTCATATGACCACGGGAGCTGGGGCTGAGCAGAATGCTGACCACAACTACCTCCCTGATAATAATATCAATATACATTTGCAGTATCTTTCCAATGCCAGCATTTACAATTAGGCTGCAAATTTTAATGAGAGAATGTCTGCTTTAATGACCCAACAGAACATGGTCCTGTAAGAAGAACAAAATTTAAATACATGCTATCTGTGTTTACACTTCCTTTCTATTCCCAGAGATCCATTAATGATTCCCTACCCATTGCCCATAACAGAAACAGGACCTCTTCAAATATAACTTGCAAGAATGAAGAATCATGACTCTCAGAGAAGTATAAAAAGAATGCCATTAAATATTTTATTTATTCTTACTAATTAATAAGGTAAACAGTAAGATGTTAGGACTAATTTAAAAAAAATCTTTTTGAGAAGCTAGGTATCTATTTCAAAAAAAAAAAATAACTGATTCATATCTGACCAGGCAAGAAACTTTTCAGAGATAATTCTTCCATGAGACAGAAATTTTTTGCATCTTTTTTTTGGAAAAATATCCACAAGTTAATCTTTGTCTGCATAGTTTTAAAATAGGGAACCCATAGAAAATTAAACCTAGTACTTCACTGAAGAACACTCAGGACTCTCTTTTGGCTTTTTTGAAGTTTCTAGTACCGTTCCAAGAGGCCACAGCTGCCGGAACTAGGAACCAACTCAGGGAGGCTTGTGGGAGCTAAGTCTTTATCATCTAGTGCTAAAAAATAAACAGAACCCTTTGTCAATAAATACCCACAATTATCCTCAAAGCAGAGGTGCAATGGCCACTATCTCCCTCCTTCCCACAGCCGTTGGACATGCTGTGGTCCAACTTCTTCACCTTAAATGTAACTCACTGTTATTTAATGGGAAGAAGAAAGAGGAAAACAAACCTGCTAAGAAAGTGGACCAGACAAATCCAAGTCAAGAATCCCTGCCCCACAGGTGTACAGAACTAAAATACTCAACGAGGTCTTCAACTATTTGGATGTCATGACTTCCTAAAACAGACAAAGGCAATTTTGAGAGTAGTCTGAATGATTTTAGAACCTAACAGGAATATTTATCATAAGATAAAGAAGGCATCAACTCATTTCCCCTCCTGCCACCTCCATTCCCTGCTCTCCACCAACGTTTCTCAAAGCTCAGGAAAGCAAGGCAAACAACAAAAAGAAACAATAACAACAACAAAATCAAGTTTCTAAAATTCTATTTATGGTGGGTAAAACTAATGACACAGCATAGTTGGGGTTTCTTATAGAATCAGTGTGCATTGCAGAGGACTATTTAAATTATGTCCAGGTGTGGTGGCTCATGCCTATAATCCCAGCACTCTGGGAGGCAGAGGAGGCTGGATCACTTGAGGTCAAGAGTTTGAGATCAGCCTGGCCAACATGGTGAAATCCCATCTCTACTGAAAATACAAAAATTAGCTGGGTGTGGTGGCACACGCCTGTAATCCCAACTACTCCAGAGACTGAGGCAGGAGAATCACTTAAACCCAGGAGGCGAAGGTTGCAGTGAGCTGAGATCACACCATTGCACTCCAACCTGGGCAACAGAGTGAAACTCTGTCTCAAAAAAATAAAAAAGACAATGAAATTTTATAGCTCTTGAATTTCTATTTTATAAATATATCTATTCGCATGTAAAATTGTTTATAAGACCTACAGGTTATATCTGTTATTGCTAGGTTTATTTGCTGCTTAGTCCTTGATCAGAAATGCAACTCCCAAATATAATATAGTAGCCCCCCCCTTACCCACAGTTTCACATACCCGAGGTCAAATGTGTTCCAAAAATATTAAATAGAAAATTCTAGAAATAAATAATTCATAACTTTTAAATTGCATGCTGCTGTGAGTAGCTTGATGAAATCTCCAGCCATCCTGCCCTGTCCCACCAAGGATGTAAATCATCTCTTGGTCCAGGTGATCCACGCTGTCTGCCTCCCCACCCATTAGACACTTTGTAGCAATCTAGACTATCAGATAAACTGTCACTGTATTACAGTGCTTGTCTTCAAGGAACCTTTATATTACTCCATAATGGCCCCAACGTACAAGAGTGATTATGGTAGCATATTGTTATACTTGTTCTATTTTATTATTAGTTTTTTCTTTTACTAATTTATTCCTCATTTTGGAAAATAGAGTATTAGTTTTTTTTAATTGCATTTTAGGTTTTGGGGTACATGTGAAGAACATGCAAGATTGTTGCATAGGTACACACATGGCAGTGTGATTTGCTGCCTTCCTCCCCATCACCTATATCTGGCATTTCTCCCCATGCTATCTCTCCCCAACTCCCCACACCCCACTGTCCCTCCCCTATTTCCCCCCGAAAGACCCCAGTGTGTGTTGCTCCCCTCCTTGTGTCCATGTGTTCTCACTGTTCAACACCCACCTATGAGTGAGAACATGCAGTGTTTGATTTTCTGTTCTTATGTCAATTTGCTGACAATGATGGTTTCCAGGTTCATCCATTCTCTACAAAGAACACTAACTCATCGTTTTTTATGGCTGCATAATATTCCATGGTGTATATGTGCCACATTTTCCCTGTCCAATCTATCATCGATGGGCATTTGGGTTGGTTCCAGGTCTTTGCTATTGTAAACAGTGCTGCAATGAACATTCGTGTGCATGTGTTCTTATAGTAGAACGATTTATAATCCTTTGGATATATACCCAGTAATGGGATTGCTGGGTCAAATGGAATATCTATTTCTAGGTCCTTGAGGAATCGCCACACTGTCTCCCACAATGGTTGAACTAATTTACACTCCCACTTCTCTGCTCAAAAGAATGTATATTCTGTGAATTTGGGGTGGAGAGTTCTGTAAATGTCTATTAGGTTTGCTTGGTCCAGGTCTGAGTTCAAGTTCTGGATATCCTTGTTAATTTTCTGTCTTGTTGATCTGTCTAATACTGACAATGGGGTGTAAAGTCTACCACTATTATTGTGTGGGAGTCTAAGTCTCTTTGTAAGTCATTAAGAACTTGCCTTATGTTTCTGGGTGCTCCTGTATTGGGTACTTATATATTTAGGATCGTTAGCTCTTCTTCTTGCATTGATCTTTTTACCATTATGTAATGTCCCTCTTTGTCTCTTTTGATCTTTGTTGGTTTAAGGTCTATTTTATCAGAGACAAGGATTGCAACTCCTGCTTTTTTTTTGCTCTCCATTTGCTTGGTAAATCTTCCTCCATCCCTTTATTTTGAGCCTTTATGTATCCTTGCATGTGAGATGGATTTCCTGGATACAGCACACTGATGGGTTTTGGCTTTTTATCCAATTTGCCAGTCTGTGTCTTTTGATTGGGGCATTTAGCCCATTTACATTTAGGGTTAATATTGTTATGTGTGAATTTTATCCTGCCATATTGATGCTGGCAGGCTGTTTTGCCTGTTAGTTGATCCAGTTTCTTCATTGTGTTGATGCTCTTTACCATTTGGTATATTTTTGGAGTGGCTGCTACTGGTTGTTCCTTTCTATGTTTAGTGCCTCTTTCAGGAGCTCTTGTAAAGCAGGCCTGGTGGTGATGACATCTCTGAGTACTTGCTTGTTCACAAAGGATTTTATTTTTCCTTCACTTACGAAGCTTAGTTTGGCTGGATATGAAATTCTGGGTTGAAAGTTCTTTTCTTTAAGGATGTTGAATATTGGCCCCAACTCTCTTCTGGTTTGTAGGGTTTCTGCTGAGAGATCTGCTGTGAGTCTGATGGGCTTCCCTCTGTGGGTAACCCAACCTTTCTCTCTGGCTGTGCTTAGCATTTTCTCCTTCATTTCAACCCTGGTGAATCTGACAATTATGTGCCTTGGGGTTGCTCTTATTGAGGAATATCTTTGTGGTGTTCTCTGTATTTCCTGGCTTGAATATTAGCCTGCCTTGCTAGGTTGGGGAAGTTTTCCTGGATAATATCCTGAAGAGTATTTTCCAGCTTGAATTCATTCTCTTCTGTCACATTCAGGTACACCTATCAAATGCAGATTAGGTCTTTTTATGTAGTCCCATATTTCTTGGAGACTTTGTTCATTCCTTTTTACCCTTTTTTCTCTAATCTTGCCTTCTCATTTTATTTCATTGAGTTGATCTTCAAACTCTGATATCCTTTCTTCTGCTTGGTCAATTCAGCTGTTGGAACTTGTTTACACTTCACGAAGTTCTTGTGTTGTGTTTTTCAGCTCCATCAATTCACTTATATTCCTCTTTGTTTATTCTCGTTAGCATTTCATCAAATCTTTTTTCAAGGTTCTTAGCTTTTTTTGCATTGGGTTAGAACATATTCTTTTAGCTCACAGAAGTTTCTTATTACCCACCTTCTGAAGCCTGATTCTGTCAATTCGTCACACTCATCCTCCATCCAGCCTTGTTCCCTTGCTGGTGAGGAGTTGTGATCCCTTGTAGGAGGAGAGGCGTTCTGGTTTCCAGTGTTTTCATCCTTTTTGCACTGATTTCTTCCCATCTTTGTGGATTTATCCACCTGTCATCTTTGTAGTTGTTGGCTTTCAGATTGGGTCTCTGAGTGGACATCCCATTTGTTGATGATGAAATTATTTCTTTCTGTTTCTTAGTTTTCCTTCTAACAGTCTGTCCCCTCTGCTGTAGGACTGCTAAGGTCTACTCCAGGCCTTGCTTGCCTGGGGATCACCTGCAGCAGCTGCAGAACAGTAAGAGTTGCTGCCAGTTTCTTCTTCTGCTATCTTTGTCCCAGAAGGATACCCGCCAGATGTCAGTCTGATCTCTCCTTTATGAGATGACTCTTTAGATATATGGGGTTCAGGGAGCTTCTTGAGGAGACAGTCTGTCCTTTATAGGAACTCAAGTGCTGAGCTGTGATCTCCGTTGTTCATTCAGAGCTGCTGGGGAGGTATATTTAAGTCTGCTGCAGCAGAACTCATAAACCCCCCCTTTTTTTCCCCCTCCCAGGTGCTCTGTCCCAGGGAGTTAAGGATTTATTTATGAGTTTCTGTTGTGCTGCTGGCTTTTTTCAGGGCAGCCCTGCCCAGTGAGGAGGCAGCCTACTCACTGTCTGCCTGCAGTGGCTTTGCTGAGCTGCTGTGGGCTCCGCCCAGCTGTCATGTGAACTTCCCTGTAGTCCTGTTTATATGGGTATAGTTAGAACTGCCTCGGCAATGGCAGCCCACCTCTATAATGGCAGACTATCTCTCTAATGGCGGGCTGCCTCAGCAAAGGCAGACTGCCTAAGCAATGGCAAACTACCTCCGTGGTGGTGGACTGCCTCGGTAATGGCAGATGCCCCTCCCCCACAGAGCTGGACCATACCAGGTTCAGCTGTGCTTGCTGTGAAACTCTCAATCCACAGCATTTCTGATTTCTGTTTTTTTGTGGGGGTGGGACCAGCCGAGCCTGATCACCTGGCTCCCTGCCTCAGAGCCCCTTTTATTTTTCTTTTTTAGTTGAATGGTCGATACTGTCTCCCAGGTTTTCCAGTCGCCTGTTGAAAAGGTGCTGGAATCTGTGTGATTTCCCCTGCAGTGACCTACTGCACCAGCTGAAACAGCCACGCTGAGATTTGTGGCGCTTTTTTGCCCAGGAATCTCCTGGCCTGGCTTCCTGTTTCAGTCCCCTTTTTAATCAGATGAATGGGTGACTCTGTCTCCCAGAAGCTCCAATCGCCAGCTAAAACGGTGCCCGGATCTGTGTATTTTGTACAGAGAACCACTGCACCAGCGAAAACAGCCGCGGGGGTCAAATCAGCCATGCTGGCGATCCGAGGGGCTTCTCTGCCTGGGAATCTCCTGGTCTGTGGGCAATAAAAATCCATCTGGAAATGCAGCATCCACTCACCCTCTGTGCTTTTGCTGGGATCTGCAATCCTGAGCTGCTACTAATTGGCCATCTTGGATCCCTCCTATTATTAGTTTTTAAACTCTGTGGCTGATTTATAAATTAAACTTTATCATAGGTAGGTATGTATAGAAAAAAAACATAGTATATACAGAGTTGGGTACTGTCATGGTTTCAGACATCCACAGGAGGTCTTGAAATGTACCCCCCACAGAAGAGGGCTGACTACTGTATTCCTCATGTAGTGCTTTTGTGAGACTATATTTTTGGGGTTTCAGCATGGAGTTATCAGGAACTCATCACTTCTGCATGGGCTCAGTTACATAGGGGAAAAATAATCCCAGAATTTCACTGGCCTCAAACAACAAAGCTATATTGCTCATTCATGCCCCATGACCACCTTGGGTTGATGGGGACCCTGCTTCCCTGGCCCTCACTCAGGGGTTCAGGCCAATGCAGTGGCCACTATCACGTGCCTTGCTGGGTATAACAGCAGAAAGAAAGAAAGTGTGATGCATAGCACGCTTACGCATAAAGTTTTCACCCAGGACTGACACCTGACACTTTCTCTCACGTTTCATTGGCCAAAGCAATCCATGTGGCAACACCTAATCTCAAAGAGACAGGAAATGCAATCCTGAAGAAGAGAGAGAAAATTTGTAACTAACACTAGTGAACACCAAAATTTGTTTTGGAAAGTAGAGCCTCCTGTTTTTAAACAAATTTTATTCTTTTAGCTATATTAAATTAGCTATTAACCAGCCACATCTTTACGGTGTTAAAATTCTAAGTATAAATTTTGATCTATTAATTTAAACTTCCATTCATCTGAAACATCAACCAAATACATATATTTTGTGCCCCTCATTTTAGGCAAAATAGCATAGAAATTAATAAGACAAAATCCTACACACAAATCCCAGGTTGGGTAATTTGGTCTTGTGCCAGAAGGCACAGCTTTCTTTTCTGGAAAGGGCCCAGGTTTGAGATTGGCTTAGTTCCTCTTTCCATAAGGTCTGAATCTGTCAACCTCCACAGTACAGAGGATTCATTTGTCACACCTGGCATTCATCTGAGGAATGAATTAACACTGGTGTATTAAGGAAATTTCATTTTAGCAAATTTTGGTTAGCAGGTAATTTTGTGGTTTCAACTTTATTTCCATATTATTAATTTCCCACACCCAGCTTAGAGTTGCTGAATCCAGACTTCAAAGCATAAAATCCCCCCGACATGGCAGGGTTAGGTACATGTGGAACAAAAGTAGCCACTGCCAAGGATCTCAGGAGGTCAGAGGCCAGGTTCAAGGCCTTCATGGAATGTGTGCAGCAAGCATCAGCTCAACAAGAGTCCGACAAGGAAAGAATGGTTCAGAGTCCACTCTGGCAACAAAACTGAAAATAATCTCCTCTAATCAAAAGGTCTTGAAAAAAGGTTATTGGAGCACTTGCAATCAAATAATAGAAAAAGCAAAAGTAAGCAGGTCATATAATTCAAAGATGTGGATAGATGTAGAAAGCAAATACTTTCTACATAATAAAACCATTAACTATTGCAGTTTCTGGATCTTTCAGGAATGTAATTAGCTCCTTCCTGTGTCAATGAGGGTCTTGGCAGGAAAGACACAGTACTTCATCTGGGAATTTGAAGGACATTTTTAGTAGTGGGAGTCTTCACAGAGGTGTGGGCAGGATTAAAGGAACCACAGTGGATGTTGAGGAACCCCAAAACTACCAGTGTCAAGAAGCCATTACTATCACTAGGCTTAAAGAGGCAGGGGACAGGAAATAATACTATCAGAGCTTGGTGAGAGCAGCCACCATAGGAGAAGAAAGCCCCACCAGACTCTGTGTGACCATAGAGGAACATGGCTGCTCTTAAGACAGTGCCAGGGCAAACAGGTGTGACAAGAAGTGACCATGTGCCCTTCCTCCACTAGCCAAACCCAACTGCAAACCAAAGGGCAATGGATCTTGGCAACAGAGTCCAGTGAGGTCAGTCTCTTGGGGCACAGAGCAGAGGAGGACATAGAATGCATTTGGCTGGCATACCACCTCACCTAATTAAAAAATGCTGTCTGTAACTGTGTAAATGTTTTCTCTTTTCTCCTCTATTTTATCAGGCTAGTTATGTTCTGTTTACTTTTTCCTAAGTACTCTCCCTCAGAGATTTCAATTCTCTTTACTTTCATTGCTGAATCCAAACGAACTCAATAGCTTCTTTTTCTTTGTTCTCTGGGGATATTGTTACAAGTTTATTAAATATTTAGTAACTCGTTCCATATACAGCAAAAAAGGGAGAGATGTTAATTTATTTTTATGGTTTTATTTTATTAAAAAAAATTTTTTTTGAGACAGGGTCTTGCTCTATCACTCAGGTTAGAGTAAAGTGGTGTTATCATGGCTCACTGGAGCCTCAAGCTCCCAGACTCAAGAGATCCTCTCACATCAGCCTCCTGAGTAGCTGGGACCACAGGCATGAAGCAACCACGCCTGGCTAGTTTTTTTTTTAATTTTTTGTAGAGCAGGGTTTCACCATGTTGCTAAGGCTGTTCTTGAACTCCTAGACTCAAGTGAACACCTTGAACCTTGAACACCTCAGCCCCCAAAGTGCTGGCGTTACAGGCTTGAGCCACTATGCCCAGCTATGGCTTTATTTTTTTAGAACAGTTTTAGGTTTTCAGCAAAACAGAGCAGAAAGTACAGACGGTCCACATATACTCTCTGCTCTCACTCATGCACAGCTTATCAAAACCCTACATCAGAGTGATTCATTTATTACAACTGATAGACCTGCATCAATGATCACCCAAAGCCCATAGTTTTAATTGGGGTTCACTCTTGATATTGTACAGCTTATGGGTTTTAACAAATTTATAATTGTTTGCATCTACCATTATAGCATCATACAGAAAAGTTTCACCGTTTTAAAAATCTTCTGTGTACCCATCCAACCAGATTTTAATTTTTAAGCATTATGTTAAAAATCCCAAGAGACTGAACTTAAAAAAATTCTGTTATGTTCCTGGTACATAAACAAAATAAAAAAATATAGTAAATTATTGCCTAAAATTATTCAAAAATGGAATGATAGGAATATTGTTATAGACAGTATAACTAACCTACCAATTTTCAAAGACTTAAAATACATTTGCAGCCAGCATGTCATATGACACAATTAGTGATATAACAAAAGACAACTTTACTTTAAATATATACTCAGTGGGGATGATTTTCTCCAGTCCCTGAAAGAAAGCACTGGCTTTTCTGGCCATTTTAAGTCGCAAAAGGCAAGCTCAATTCACAAGCAGAAATTGTCCAGCCCCAAATATTAATATCTAAACTCAAGTTAGAGCAAAATCTTCTTCCCTTCCTCATCTGGGAGCTGCTTTAAGCAGGCCACTTGCAGAGGGGTTCAGGGGTGTGGTTGCCTTCTACTCACTTCCTCTTTGTTTCTTCTCCTTTGCTGACCAGGGCCTCAGCCCTTCTGGGGGTGGTTTGGGGAACGAAGGAAGGAAAAGAGGGCCAAGGGAAGTCTTTGCTGATGACTTTGTTCATTTCTTTCATGGGTGCCTCTAAGAGCTCATTGGAGGCTCCTCTGCTGGGCTTCCTTGACATAAGTGACACCTTCTGTCCCCGTCACTGCTGTTTCCCACTCTGTACTGGTTATTGAGTGGTCCACTCTACGCAGACTCTTACTGTTAGAGCTTCCTCATTCCCCAGGGTATCCTTTTGAATAGGAATTTGTATTAGTTAGCTATGGCTATGTAACAAATTACCATATTATGGCTTATAATAATCAGCCAGGCACAGTGGCTCATGCCTGTAATCCCAACACTTTGGAAGGCCAAGGGAGGAGGATCACTTGAGCCTGAGAGTTTGAGACCAGCCTGGGCAACAGATCAATATCTCATTTCTAGCATTATAAAAACAAATTAAAATTAGCTGAGTGTGGTGGTACGTGCCTATAGTCCCAGTTAGTCAGGAGGCTGAGGTGAGAGGAATACGTGGGCCTGGGAGATCAAGGCTGCAGTGAGCCGCGATTGTGCCACTGTACTCCAGTCTGAGTGACAGAGCAAGACCATGTCTCAAAAAATAAATAAACAAAATAAAATAAAACAATTCACAGTTACTATCTCACACTTTCTATAGGCCAGGAATCTAGGCCTGTCTTAGCTACATACTCGGCTTCAGGGTCCCTTATAAAGCTGGAGCCACAGTCATCACAAAGCTGAACTGAGAAGGAGCTGCTTCCAAGTTCACTCACCCAGTTAATATCAGGATTCAACTCCTCACAGTCTACTGGACAGAGGGCCTTAGCTCCTCCTGACTTCTGGCTGGAGGTTACCCTCAGTTCTTTGCCAGGTAGGCCTCTGCAACATGGCAGTTTGCTTCATCAAAGCATGCAAGCTGAGAAGGGAATAGAGAGCCCAGCAAGACAGAAATCAGTCTTTTGTAACCTAACCATGAAAGAGACATCTCATCACTTTTGTCATATTCTCTTCATTAGAAAGGAGCCACTAGATCCAGCGTACACTCTAAGGGAGGAGACTGCACAAGGGCATGAATACCAGAAGACAGGAATCATGATAGGTCATTTTTGGAAGCTGCCTAACACAGACTTAAGACAATTGGCCTCATCTCTCTCTACGTATGGTCCACGAGAAACACTTGTGTTTCCCACCTACTGACAAATGCTGAGACGAAGTGACCAACTCCTTCTAGCTGCCACTGGCCTCTTTAGCTTTCCCAGGCACCAGTCCCTGACCCCTCCAACTGCAGTTCCCTTCAAGGGATTATACTGAAAACTCACCAAATGACCCTCTCCTGCAACCTGACATTAGAAAACAGCCCTTCCACTCCCCTTTTTACCTGTGAGGAAGAGAGGTGGAAACTCACAGACAGCCATAATTCTCTCCCAAGAAAATCAGCTGATAATGCCCCTCCTGTCTCCTCTTTCTTTACCCTTTTATATTCTCAAAGTAAATCAAGCACTCAAGAGTTTCAGAGTTGTGAAACCGTTTTTTGAGCATTCCTTTTGTAAAGTCTGCATATGACAATCTGTTTCACACCCATTTTGGTGTCTAATGTCTATCATATTGTTGCCTCACTTGAAATTGAGGGAGAAAAAGACCCATTTTAGCATTTTCTACACATTTAAAATAATCTTCTTTTGATGATCCAGAAGGCTGTCACCAATTTATAGTATTTATCATTTTTATCACCCATTTTCATTTTTCCTGGGGAAAAATGCATAGAGACCTACATTATGAATAAATCAGTTTTCACAATAAAATCATAACTGTAAATAAATCACATACAATCTATTAAAATGCACTAACATAACTTTCTGTCTAATGCATTAATATAGTTTTTAAGCTTTGAGATAAGGACATCATCTCCTTTTCTTTTCCTGATTTTCTCATTAGACAGAATCTATAACAAAATCTCCTTGTCGAGAAAGAAAGGGATAGTGTGGAGTGACATACATATACCACATACAGTGGATTTTTGTACAAGCTCATTTATGTCTGTAGTACACCTTTTGAAAGCACCTAATAAACCCATTTTATTTTCTAACTATTTTGGTTAGTTTCCAAAAATACTATTCCCACTAACTTAAAATGCTCTGTTATCAGTAGACTTGGATGTTTAATTTTGAAGTTCTAAGAGCCAGATTCTTGTTGTCTGTAACTGGAGGAAGACATTCCTAGGAGGACATCATCCTGGTTCACACAGTGACCATATTTCATTTATTATTTCCAAGTGCTTTATCAACGTCATTAGGTTTGGCCAGAGACAAAGAAGTTAGAATTCCCTACCACCAACAGGAGTATGAAACAGACTTAAAAATATGAAATATTCATTCTCTGGTTGTGAGGCAATGAGTTCCTGAGACGGAATAACCCAAGAAGTAGGTGTAGAGCAGATATCATCTAATGCAAAACCTGCAACCTGCTAATAGAGAACTAGAACCAAATACCAAAATGAGAGGTCTGAATGAGAGGTCAAAAAATCAACATGAAAATTCCAAGAGACATGTTCTCTAAAGCCCCAATAAGACAAGAGGGCAGCAGAGAGGAGAGATCATTTCTCCAGGCAAGGGCATCCCAGAGGCTACTTAAAGTAAGAGGCACCTGAAACTGTGAAGAAGGATCTACAGAAGTTCATTCTTCTCTGAAGGCTTCTCTGATGGCCCAGAAAGACACAGGTGTCCTCCTGTTCAGGATCTCAACAGAACTCATACCGAATTCCCCTATACCACTCATCACAGTCAGGGGGAAGGTCTGTTCATGGGTCTTTCAATTTCTACTTTAAACAGCATAGCTTGAGGCCAGGGATGCTGTCTTTCCATCTGTATATCTACTACTTAAGGCATAGTGAATGTTCAACAACCACTTCTTAATGCATAACGAATGTTCAACAAGTATTTGTTGAATAAATAAGTGAATAAGCAAATTGAAAATGAGGTAGCAGATAGTCCAAATAGCAAAGATCAGAGAAACTAGGTGAGACAAGAGAAGTTTGAGTCAGTGCCCTTGGGGAGCAAAAGCCCATGGTCCTTGGTTTCTACCCAACCATGGCCACCAGCCTGGCATCTACTCTCAAATTTTCTGCTCTAGCAACAACAAAACTTAACTTTCTCCCCTGCTCTCAACATCTAGACTTCTGCACATTCATCCTCCTTTTGCATATGTTCAGTTGCCTGGCTCTTAATCTCATCTCCTCTATTTCCTCTCACCTCTTCTTTCTCAAATCAATACTCAGATACTCTTTATTACCCAAAGCTGATGTCTGAATCCCCTCCAACTCCCATATTTAGGACACTGCAACAGACTTCTTTCTTTCCCTAACAATACTCCTGTTATTCAGGAGCTCTTCTGCCCTGCTAAATCCTGTCCCTGGAACAAATAATCACCCACAGATGATAGGGCAAATTATCTTAGATAAGAAAGTCTGTCTTGGATATATTAGTGTTTCCACTAAAGGAAACTACAGGATGTGAATAATATAGTTGAATTTTTAAACATTCTTAAGAATTTGCAAGATCTGCAAAGTAGAGTTAGGAGGAAGGGAGGGTTAGGGGGAGGGGGGAAGGAACAGGAAGAAAAAGATGAAGAAGCAGAAAGAGGAGATGGTAAAAAAGAAAGAAAAGGAAAAGAACTACCTTGTTATGATAGGCAGCACGACTCTCTTCCCCAGAAAAAATTCACAGAAAACAGCCTAATTGCTCAATTCATCGGCTACTTCTCAGTCTGTAACTTACTTGATACCTACCCTTCCTGCAAGTCTCTTTCCACAGCCTCCAAGACACCTTTGGTTCTGACTGATTCCCAGTCATCTTTGTAGTCCCCTTTTTCTATCCACAGCCCTTATGTTTATTGTTCCTCATGATTTTCTTCCATATGCTTTGCTATTCTTTCATCAACCCTTGGTTTCAGCCACCAGTGGGATAATGCTGATGATTTCAAAGGCCATGCCTTCAGCTCAGATCTCTTCTTTGTGATTTATGTATCCAACAGCCTTTTGGACATTTTAACCTTCATGTGCTGCAAGCACTTGGAATAAAACACACCTAGTACTGAACTCATCATTTACACCACTCCCAACTGTTTTTCTTGTATAATTTATAATTGAGATTGGTACCACCAACAATTTTATTTCTCAAGTCAGAATCTGAGCTGATACCTCTCCCCATACACACATACTTACTTAATAAATTCCTGTTAATTTCACTGCCTACATTATTCTTGAATCCTTCCAATTATTGCCTTCATTCCTTCTCCTAAGCTCCTGCAATATTGGTGCACCTACTCTTGAGCCTTCTAATTCATTCTCCATGTGGCAGCTTAGGATCTTTCTAAAACCTGAAGCTGATCACATCGATGTCTTATTTAAAGTATTTTAATGTCTTTCCTTACGCACTGTATGTCAGGTTTCTCTAATGCCGTCTCAAAGGACTTTATCGCCTGGTCGTTTCTTACCTATAGCCCTTTATGTTCCCTGTGCTCCCACAGCTGCTTTTAGTTGCCCAAATATACCATGTATTTCTCATATGCCAGCCTTTGTCATACTTTCCCTAAGCCCAGCACAGAGAGGCACTGAAAAACAGTGTTGGATGAACAAATGCGTGACTATGAAAGAATCTATAATTGCTGGTGACTGATTTAAAACAAACTAACAGCCAAGGAAACAAACAAAAAACCTCTGTAGCTTCTTTTTTGCTTTTACCCAGGAATATAAAAATTAGTACCATACAAACGAAGATAAACAGTGTCTTTTCTGCAGCAAGAGACTTTATTTAATTCCTTTAGCATAATTTGATTTTGCCTTTTAAAAAAATTAAACTGCATTTATTATAGAGGGCTTTATGTTTCCCTAAATGTATGCTTGCTGGTCTGCCTGCAAATTGTATTTTCCAAATGTCTGTTTTTCCTAGAACTATTTGCTTATTAGAAGCTAGTTATTATTTTTCCAGGAATGGCAGCATAAAGCTCAAGTATTTGTTTGTAGTAGGGCAATCCTAGAGATTTTGGATTTGTTTATGTTTCCCCAGATTCTTGTTCCATCATAATGTAGCATTCTGACTTTGACCAAACCTCAGGGATTTTGCCTGTGGTCCAATAAATGGGTGTGCACACACATTGTCCAAATAAGTAAAATATGCTGGTGGTGTCCAACCCATCTCTTGGCTACTTCTTAAACTGCTAAGTGGCTGCAGAAGCTCATGATTATTTTATCACAGAAGCTAATTTTCTCTGTTCAAAATTCAGTTACCTAGCTTTGATATCACAACTGTCAAGAATAAAACTTCTTTTTTCTTATGTTTAGGTTTAATTATACAATTCATTGGCAAAATAATCATGTATCAGTATCAGTTAGGGCACTGCAAATGAAACTGGCTTCAGAGGATTTAAGCAGAACAACAATTTTTACAAAGGATACAGGGCAGCTTAAGACTTGTCAGGAAGGCTGGAGAACCACATAAACTCATGCCATTTCCCCAGGGGTGCAATATCCCTTTTGATTTATAATTTTTCTGTAGAGGAGGAGTTTCAGAGGTTTTTCATTGGCCATTCCTACCACAGTGGCTCTTACCATAGGTCAGGGAGCTGATGTGGAAATTCTGCCTGATGTTGATGACTCCTAATCCAGTTATACCCTAAAGATCTAGACTCTGCCCTTCTCCCCTCCCCTGGGTGTACTATGGGGTGGGTTTGGCTGAACATTCCATTTATTCCGTGACCAAATAAATCCTTACTCCTTGACTAAGGGAAATACAGCAACATTCCAAGTCCCCAGGAATCATCTATTAGCTCAGGGCCAGAACCATGGGGATCCTGATATACCCTTTTGGACCAAGAAGCCACTTCAAAGACAGTATCTTTCACCTGCATCACTGGCCTTCAGAGAGCTACCATCAAGGAAAGGAAGAGTTAGAGAACCAGGAAAAACTCTAGGAAACTAGTGTTTTTTCACTGTCTTTAGCCCCAGCCAGCCTACATTAGCTATCTTATCCCCCACTGCAGTTTTTTTTAAAGGTGCTAGGACATCTCTCAAAGCTTAGGTAATGGGAGTGCCTTGCAGGCCACCTTGAGGGCCATAGTTGGGGAATGACAAAACAGCCTCCCATGATAAATTGTCTACAACATTCCTATCTCTCTAGGTCTTTGGGCTCCTTCAACTACATTAAAATTTAAAATGTCTGTCATCTCAAATATAAAGTTAGTGTGAGTCATCAATACACCTGGGCAGGTAGAAAACCAAATTTGTTCATGAAGCATTGCTTCCTGTGGGCTCTCCAAGTCTCAGCATCTGTTCCATTGGTGTTCATGATTTCATACAAATGACTCACTAATTAAAGAAGACTGAGAAGCTATTAAAGGAGATTGAGGGGCTCAGAATTTCCAAGGTAGCTGGAGAAGCAGATTCAGAGGACACACAACCTCAGAGGACTTAGGTCATCAAATCAGGTCAAAAACTGATGCTGCCTCCACAACCCCACCAGAGGCATTTGCTCCATGCTCCAGCTTCAGTGATGGCCACCCTAAGAATCCCTGTCTATGACAGCTCGTGCCATCCCTAGAGAAGATTCCCTGAAGAACATGGTTGACTGAGGCACCAGTTTCTAATTTATGGTCTAGGATGGTGTAAACATACCTATGTTCCAGCGTCAAAGGAGGCTGGGGAAGCAAGTATCTGCCACGGTTACCTTCTGCAGTGCGAAAGCAGCTCAATGTGCAGGGGACATCACAGATAGGAAATTCCCCAGACATAGGAATCCATTTCTGATGCTGAGCAGGCAAAATAATGACATATGCCTACTGCAGAGTGTTTCCAGACTAAAGCTTCATCAAAACATTTTGAGATGTCATGCCTACAACATTTGTGATTTGGTCACTCTAATTTCCTGTTCACTAGCTTGCTGATGACATACAAATTGATGCAGCAGCAATACCATAATCCATAGAACTTAGCATGCCATCAATTGTGAGTCATGCCATTATTTTATGTACCACTAAAGAAATGCTGCCAAGTGTCCTATGATTTGTTAAAAGAAGAACAAAACTCTCATGCAAATTTAAAGTAAGCGCATCAAAGATTTCATTCAACTTGTAAATTATTGAGAGAACGAGCATGAAGTTAAATCAGTCCAAAGAACATTTGAGAAGCTGGGTGTATATAGAGGTGATTTGCTAGATTGTTGGGTTAAATTTGAACAAAAAGAGCAAAAAACTGATTAATATCAGACAAAGCTATAGCCATATCACTGGAATTATCCATTTCACAGAATAGAAATGATTTGCATTTCTACTGGACTAAAACTACAGTCTAAACTCTGCCTCTATAAAGTTATAAAATATTCAAGTAAATAGAAAATCAAACCTAGCACTGCACTGAAAAAAAAATTTCTCATCTATTTCCAAGTTTGGGATACTATTTTGATAGCCTTGATGTTTTCATATTACGAAAAGCTCTTTTGGATTTATTTAGAATAGACTTTTAGCATATGTCAGTCTTGTGCATGCATAAAAAATACACTAAATAGAGAATTCTATGTATCTACATTCAAAGTCTTATAATTTATTTTTCAACTCAGGGTCATTAAGGTTTGTATTTTTTCTGTGTATTACTATTCTTCATGCTATCAAAAGCATTAGTGATGCAGCATTTCTTTTGAGCATTCCTTTTTCTCTGGAATTTTCTTCTAAGAAGCTGATACCCATTCTGCAATTTTTGATGCTGGAACATCCTTGATTTTTTCAGGTATGAACAGAAGATTACAAGGCAAGGCCAATACTCATATTCCTTTCTTAAATGGCCTTTAAATGTTTGAAGGGCTTTGCACCTGTGGAGAGCTTACCTTTAAATGGCTAAGTTTATGAATGTGCAGACAATGACAACCACACTATTTCTGCTTTCTGACTGACAGACTATCAGACACCATCAATTGTGAAGACACATTCCAATTTGAGAGCTGAGCTGCTATAGTGTAAACCGTGTGTTAGAATTGATGAAATATAGATAGCTCTACATAAATAGATCTAAATATTTATATAGGTCATGGTTTGACTTTGTATTATGTAAATGGATTTTTCTTACCTGTGCAGACATTAAAATATAGTGCTAGATGAGGCAGAGATTGCTAAATATTCCCAAGATACATTTTCCCCTTCTTCATCTTAACAAGGGAGCACTTCCCCCACTGGATTTTAGCAGGACAGTGACTACCCAGCTAAATGTACATTTCCCAGCATCCCTGGCATGAAGTGGTGGCCCGATGACTAAATTTTGGCAAAAGGATAGAAGCAGAAGTGATATGTGCAACTTTCACATCTCATTTTTCAAAGAAAGCTTTCACTCCCCACTTCTTTTTTTGCCCTTTCCTATGTGTGTGAGCTGGAATAGAGACTTGGTGCTCCACAGGGTGGTGTGGGGAGGATGCAATAGAAGAAATTAAGTGACTGGATTAACCCATGGGGCAAAGCTTCCACTTGCCTTATTGCACAGGAGAGAAATACATTGAGTCAGAGTCTAGCCCACACCCTACATTAATGCACGAGGTCCTAGAGGGATGGCGGTTTTTCTAGACTAGTTTGGTTTATCTTCTTGACTCAAGGGAAGTGACTGGGTAATTTTAGATTAAGGCAGATCTGTGAAGCATTCAAAACAAACTAAGTGTTGACAAAGCAATGATTAAATAAATTATATTAATACCAAGGAATATTATGTAAGAAATGAAGGAAAGAAGAAAGAGACAGAAGATGCACCAAATGAATGTATATTATTAAAATAAATTGGACAACAATATGTATAACATGATTCCATTTAAGATTATATATACACATATATCGTGTGTATCTTTATGTGTGTGTGATGTTTGTGCCTGCATATGTGTAAATGTACACACAAAGGTCTAGAAAGACAGACTCCAAAAATGTTTAAATGGCTATGTTAAACTTCTGGCCAAAATACCTCCATAAGCTACATATGCTGCTCACCCTTTAAAATAAATTCACACAGTGTTAATAGACAAATACCTTTAATGTACTAAAAAGATATGACTGTAGTCAAGAACAAGATAAACATTCCTGTGGTTCAGAAAAGGGATAGAAATACAGAGAGGTGAGAAAGGTTTCCCAACAGGAAATGGTCAAAGCAGCCAGGAATTCAAGTCAGGCTATGGAAAGGAGAAGCAGTCAGTGTCACTGTGAGAAATGAGAGTTGAGAAGGACTCCCCTGATAATGAAAATAAATCATCCTAGAGCTGCAATTTGTGCTCCAGCTCACCCAGCACACAGCTGCTGTCCAGGGTGGCTGGAGGAAGCGTGGTAAGTCAGCCTACCATGAAGTGAGCTAAGATGCCCAATGACTCATAAACAGGATCTGCAGGAGAACCTGCAGTCACCAGTGGGAGACCTGATTCACCACAGGGGACCCAGATGAGTCATATGAAAATAAGATACACACACACACACAACTCCTATTCAAGACAAGTTTGCATACTGGAGTATAGAAATCAATTGGCCATGTATATGCCCAAATAATTTCACTTTTAGCTATATGTTCTAGAGAAAATCTTGCATGTGTGTTCAGGGTCATACAGATAAATATGTTCACTGTACTTTTGCTTATAGCATAACAATGACAATTATAAATAATTGCCCATCAATAGGGAATGCTTAAACAAAATTTGAAACATTAATACAATAGATTACTACATAGAATTTAAATTGAATGAAGTTTTTTTTATATTAACAAAGATCTCAAAAGCATAGCAATGAATAAAAGTAATTTGCAGAACAAAACACATAGCATATAATTTATATAAGTAAATAATATGTATGGTTTACTGGTTAATGAATACATAGTTAAAAAAACAGAAAGGATATATACCAACTTCATGATAGTAATTGCCGTCAGGAAGAGGTATATGATGTGGTTTGGGATGAACAAAGAGATTTCATCTTTCTCTATAATGTTATATTCCTTTTATTTTGAAAATTGGGATAAAATGGGAAAATATGCTATATGTGTTCATTCTGAGTAGAAGAGGGTAATTGGTATACCAGTGCCTGCTATGTTACTTTCTGCATTGTTTAGTTCTTTCAAAGCTTTTTAGAACAGAAAGTTAAGTAAAGAAGGGAAGATTGGAGAGCGTGCGTGAAGAAGGAGAATTTCAGCTTTTGCTCTGATATTTTTGTAATAGGATGTTGAATGGGATATAACTGATACTTTAAAATCCATAACTTGGCCCTAAAGCTGAGTAAGTACCAAGAGATGCTAACTACCTTACTTTCTCAACATTGAAGGTCCAGATTCATCCTCTAGGGTATGCAGAGAAGCAGACCAGCCCCACCTCAGTTTGTCCCTCATCTCTACCTAGTAGATAATGAGAGAAGCTCAAGAAAATGGCAGATGGTTTGGGAGAAGTGCTGAGGCTATTCCCTCCCTTGTCCTTCAACCTTCATCATCAGGCAATGTGATGGGGGTTTGGAATGGGAGAATCTGCAAGAAGAGGAAACTGGCATCTCAGTCTGCTTGAGCACTAAACTTGGAGATTGACACTGGGTCCATCTCAAGTGTGGCAGAGGAGAATTAGAGGGGAGGCCCAGGAGGACTCTGACATTTCTTTCTTTCTCAGCTGGGCTCAATTCTCTGTTGCTGCCCACCAGCTCTTTTTCCTTGGATTCTTTTTCTCTTGTTCCCAGTTACAAATCACAGCCAGCTGGCTCCCAGGACCCTTTGCCCTGTTCGAAGACACAAGTCCTTTCAATTTACTAGTACTGGTGATATAGTTTGGCTGTGTACCCACCCAAATCTCATCTTAAATTCTTATGTGTTATGGGAGGGACCTGGTGGGAGGTAATTGAATCATGAGGGGCAAGTCTTTCCCATGCTATTCTCATGATAGTGAATACATCTCATGAAATCTGATGGTTTTAAAAAGGAGAGTTCCTCTGTACAAGCTCTCTTTTCTCTTGTCTGCTTCCATATGAAACGTGTCTTTCACCTTCTACCATGATTATGAGGCCTTCCCAGGCATATGGAACCATAAGTCCAATAAATCTCTTTCTTTTGTAAATTGCCAATCTCAGGTATGTCTTTATCAGCTGCATGAAAATGAATTAATATGGTAAATAGGTACCCATAGAGTGGGGCACTGCTGAAAAGATACCTAAAAATGTGGGAACAACTTTGGAACTGGGTAACAGGCAGAGGCTGGAACAGTTTGGAGGTGCACAGAAGAAGACAGGACAATGTGGAAAAGTTTGGAACTTCCTAAAGAATTGTTGAACAGTTTTGACAAAAATGCTGATAGTGATATGAACAATAAGGTCCAGGCTGAGGTGGTCTCAGAGGTGGGAACTGGAGCAAAAGTGACTATTGTTATATTGTAGCAAAGAGACTGGTGGCATTTTGCCCCTGCCCTAGAGATTTGAACTTGAGGGAGATGACTTAGGGTATCTGGCAGAAGAAATTTCTAAGCAGCAAAGCACTCAAGATGTGACTTGGGTGCTGTTAAGGGCATTCAGTTTTAAAAGGGAAACAGATCATAAAAGTTTGGAAAATTTGAAGCCTGACAATGCAATAGAAAATAAAATCCCATTTTCTGAAGAGAAATTCAAGCCAGTTGCAGAAATTTGCATAAGTAACAAGGAGCTGAATGTTAATTACCAAGACAATGGAAGAATGTCTCCAGGGCATGTAAGAGACCTTTACAGCAGCCCTTCCTATCACAGGCCTGGAGGCTTAGGAGGCAAGAATGATCTTGTGGGCCAGCCCCAGTGTCCCTCTGTTTTGTGCAGTCTAGGGACTTGGTGCCCTGCATCCCAGCTGCTCCAGCCACGGCTAAAAGGGGCCAAGGTACAACTCAGGCTGTTGCTTCAGAGGGTGGAAGCCCCAAGCATTGGCAGCTTCCACAGTGTCTTGAGCCTATGGGTACACAGAAGTCAAGAAGTGAGGTTTGAGCACCTCCATCTAGATTTCAGAAGATGTATGGAAACACCTGGATGCCAAGGCAGACGTTGGCTATAGGGGCAGGGCTCTCATGGAGACCCTCTGCTAGGGCAGTGCAGAAGGAAAATTTGGGGTTAGAGCCCCCTTACAGAGTCCCTACTGGGGCACCACCTAGTGGAGCTATGAGAAGAGTGTCACTGTCCTCCAGACTCCAGAATGGTAGATCCACTGACAGCTTGTGCCATGTGCCAGGAAAAGCTGCAGACACTCAGTGCCATGCCAGACAGAGATGGACTGCACAAGAATCCATAAACACAGCAGGCACAAACTAACCAGATAACCTACTCTGTTACTTGGGAAGTCACAGCTATCCTTTAGGTCCTCCATCCCTGTGTGACACATTCCTGCAGGAAGGTAGCCACACACCTTAGGCAGGATTCTATTTCTTCTAGTCAGGATCATGCAAGCAGAACTCCTCTTAAACAAGTGGTTTTCAACGGGGATGACTTTGCTCCCCAGGAGATATTTGGCAATGTCTGGAAACATTTTTCATTGTCACAGGGAGGAAAAGGGAGTATACTACTGGTGTCTAATGGGTAGAAGCCAGAAATGCTGTTACACATGCCACATGGCACAGTACAACACCCCTGCAACAAACAATTATGTAGCCCAAAATGTCAATAGTACTGAGGTTGAGAAACCCTATCCCAAACCAATGGCTGGATGCAGAAGCAATTATGGAGCAAGCCTTTGGCACCATTTCAAAGGGGACAGGACAAACCTTGCCAGATTCTGAAACTCTATTCATGCAAGGGTAGAGATAGTTTCTTTAAAGTATTTTAGCCAAGCTACATATATTGAATACTTTTAATTTCACCAGTAAGTCCTCTTTTCTATCATTTGTTATGCTAATTAACAAGTCACCAGTTTCACCAATCAAAAAAAAATTGACATCAGTTTGCTAATTAGTAAAGCTTCATTGTTGATTAAGTTATAGGTAGCAGCAGGCATGGGTTGGATTTAGAAAGTAGGAAATACTTCAGTTTAGCCAAAATGTCAGGCCCCTGTAGGGAGATCTCAGAACATAAGACTAGCAAGGTAGACTAGAGTAAGAAAAGGAGAGCTTTAAATGTGCTCCCAGATCACTTTTGCACAAATTCTCCACAGAGGCCATTAGCGTGCAGTTAGCATTAAGTATTAAGTGTGGTTAGCCCTTCCCTTTGTGGCTCACTCAGATGGGCTTGAAATGCCAGCAGAAAGCAGGCACCTTTTGCCCCATGTTGTCATACTAACTAGAGTTAGACATATCTCCCCTACTTTTACAGAGCCTAATGATTCATTTCCTAAGTAGTTTATGTGATATTCCATTCTTTATTTGGCCAAATTCTGCCTGAAGGGCTTCAAGAAAACCTACATTTTTCTAAATCACCAAAAAAATTTTTTACATTCTTCTACAGAAGAAGCATTGAGTTTTACATATCCTATAAAGGAAAAAGAGACAAAATATATATTTCTGTATTTAGACATGTAGGTATTACATTATAAATATATAAATGCTAAATATATACATTTTAGCTTATATTTCTAAGTTGATAATAAAGGAATGCAAGCTGGTTATTAAAGTTATTTAATCAGGGTTGGAGAATCAGCCTAGAAGAATGAAAGTTTGGAACATATGTACAGTTTTTCAAAGTCAGACAAAAAAATATGCTTCACATAAAAGTTGAAATTGATTGACATTACATAATCAGAAAAAAATCAGAACTTTCTAGCACATAAACATGCTAATCATTTTGTAAATAAGGGCTACAAATCATATGCAACCTAGGGAATATAAGTGAAACCATTTTGTTATCATTCAAATATATATCAGTATGGAAGATTTTTAAAAGCCTTGTACTTAACACTGTTTTCTCTAAGAATGAGAATGGTATCACTTATTTTAAAAATTTTTTAAAGACAATGTATTCAAAAGCCAGAACAAATGAAGATTATAAAAGCATTTGTAAAAGTTGTAACTCATAAACACCATTGAAAATTTAGTGAGCTACAATTAGAATGATTAAACAATGTAAAGTTTACTAATGAGGAATTAATCAAACACATTTTATGTGCTTTATAAACAGCTGAGGCTACTCTATAGCATTCACTGATGAAGAAATAAATTCTGATCATTCAATTATTATAATTAAATGACTGAACATAGGGGATGGCAAAAAAAAATAGAGGGTTCTCTAGGGAACACAGATATTATTGCTTTAAGAATATTTATTTAACAAATAGGTGGTGCTTACTCTCAAAGCCTTTCACAAATATTGACTCATTCAATCTTCATATAATAACTTGATTATATAAATACTACTATTATTTCCTTTTTAAAGAATAAGGAAATCAAGGTTAAACAATTTGTCTAAGGTCACAGAAAAAGGTTGTCATAAATCTCTGGGAAGCATTAAGTATCTAAGATTTCTAGAAAATGTCAAACTATGTTTAGATTAAGAAGAACATAATAGGTCTTCAATCTACTAGAGAATATATTTTAATGTAAACAGATTACATAAGAAAACAATTACTTCATTCACTTTGGCTTTACCTTTTCCATCAAGAATGATCTTCCATCTGACAGATAGAACAAGCATCATTAGTAGAGAACTAAAGACCTAGATGTGAGGTAAATTTGAAAGGAAGCACCTAACCACACTAAATTAATTCAGTTCTCTACACCCAGATTAATTTCATTTCAGTAGGCTAAATTAACGCTCCGGTGTGATTATGATAACTTTGAGAAATCCTGAAGAGTAAGACATGAAGAACAAAACTGAAGATGAGCAGATGTCTTGATTTTCAGAAATGAGGAAAAAGTACTATTGCATCTTAGTAACTAACCGGGTAAATGTTAGTAAACAGGATCCATAAACAGAAATTGATGAGCACTCAGAAAGAGCACAGTACCAGGAGTCAGCATGAGTTTCCAAAGAAAAAGACATGCCAAACTAACCTCACTACTATTTGGATCAGGGAAATGGAGGCAGGTCTTATGTATCCATTATTCCTATCTATGTCACCTAGGAGAGGAAATGTCTTGGAAAAGATAAGTGATGTATTCCATGGCATGCCATGAGCAAACAGCAAGGATGTCTTCCCACCTGCTCTACTGATTGGAAAGCCCAATTTTTAAACTGGGTCATACTGCTTGAAAATTTCCTCCCACACATGTAGCTCTCCAAATAGCCAAATTCAACACCATAGCCAATACAAGGAAAAATCAAGGTTGTGTGGGTAAGTAGGGGGAACAAGAGATACCAGGTGGTGTAGACAGCACAAAGCAATACGTGATCTCCAAATAAATACAGCCCCAGAATTTAGGGACCAATCAAGAGGGTGATAGTCTATAAAACTAATGCTAGTAGATTGAACTCAAAAATAAAATGTCATATGCTGAAGAAATGCATCCAAATAGGGTTTGCAAATCTGTGGGGTTTTTTTGTTTTTTTTTTTTTAATCTAAAGAGAGTCCTAAAACTGATTAAGAAGCCAAAATGTCTCACACATAATCAAGGTTACCTGCTGATATCATTAATGGAAAGAAAGAGGTAATCAAATTAAATCTATTATCATCTGACGGAAGAAATTATGAGTTAACAGAAGGGTGGCAAGCCACATGATGTCGAGAGAAAACAGAGCCAGAGAATAAAGATTTGGCTGGGTTTATCCAACATGGTCCAAAGTAGAGCGATATTGTCTCTGGCACTGATGACAATTTTTTGTTAATATTTTGATGACTCTCCCCCTAGTCTATTTTGTAAAGCATATTGCAAATGCTTACATAATATTATCTTTTTTGCTTAGCCTTATAATATAAGCATTTTCCCATATTATTAAAAACTGCTTACAGAAAGAATCATATTGGCATCATAATATTCCATCATATGGAGATACTATAATTTACTCAACTATTGCCTAATTTCTTAGTCATTTGTAATTTTTTGTGATTGCCAATATTCTGCAAAAAAATGCAAAACATTTGCTCTGCTTTGTATTATTTTCTCAGGATAATTTCTGAAAATCGAAAGACAGGGCCAACAAACACTGACATTTTAAAGCTCCTGACAAATATTACCAAACTGCTTTCCTTTGTTCTCTCTCATCAGTGTCATTAGTCTTCAAAATGATTAAATCTTTGATAATTTAGAAGGTAAAATTATACCTCATTTTAATTCATATCACTTAATGAGGCTGAACATTTTTCCATATGGCTTATTTGCCGTTTGACTTTTCTCTTTTGCGAATTGTGTGTTTATGCCTTCTGTCTAGTTAGTTTTAGTGATTTTTCTTATGAATTTAAATGATCTCTATGTGGTAAAGAAATTAAGCACTTTATTTGTCACACATATTGCCAATTATTTTTACCAGTTTTTCCTCTTAATGGCATAAGTTCTTTATGTTTTGTATTTCTACATGATGAAACATTTTTCTTTTCCTATGTTATCTCTTCTATGACTTTTTAATTTAAAAGGTTTCCTAATCCTCAGATTTAAAATATTCTGTTTTAGTCTAGATTTGTGTTGGGTCTTAATAATGCATTCACATAGGATGTATTTTGAGACATGATGTGAAATATGGATCTGAATCTTTTTCTTTCTACTTTCTTGTATTTTTAGCAATTAGGTATATGCAACTAGCATTTACAAATAAGTCCTCTTCTCCTTTATGATTTGTGATGTTTTCTTAAGAATATACTCAGTTCTTTTGCATAATAGACAAAAGGGAGTAGCTATTCTTTCCTGTCCATCTTTCAATTTATACCAGCATTATACCATTTTAACTATTAGAGCATTTTAATCAAATATAAATAGGGCTATAAACCCTTTATTTTCAAAAAGTTTGTTTATTGTCTCCAGTTTGTTATTTTAATTAAGCTTTGAAATAACTTTTCAGATTCAAATAAATCCAAATGGAATATTAATTATACTCTGCTTCACAAGAATTAGCATTGAAATACCAGGAGCAGGAATAGCGTATATTGGAAAAACAATAATTCTCAGTGCTCTTTCTGAAACCATGATATTATCTTGGTTTTGAGGCTTTGTCCAATAAAACCTTTTGATTATGAACTAGTTTCCAAAATGCCTTGATGTTAGTAAAATTATGCTCTAAAAAGTAGACCTAAGTGAGCATATTTCCTGAAAAAAAATGTATTGCCTATTAAAAATAAATATATATACATTCCTGCTAATCAAAATATTCTAAATCTTTACCAATTAAGAAAAACAGCAAATATAGTTTTTTCTTGACTGAAAAGATAAAAAGCTGAGAATCGGCTGGGTGCAGTGGCTCAACCTGTAATCCCAGCACTTTGGGAGGCCGAGGCAGACAGATCATGAGGTAAAGAGATCAGGACCATCCTGGCCAACATGGTGAAACCCGTCTCTACTAAAAATACAAAAATTAGCTGGGCATGGTGGCATGTGCCTGTAGTCCCAGCTACTCAGGAGGATGAGGCAGGAGAAGCACTTGAACCTGGAAGCTGGGGGTTGCAGTGAGCCAAGATCACACCAATGCACTCCAGACTGGCAACAGAACGAGACTGTCTAAACAAAAAAAAAGCTGAGAATCAGAATCTTAATCAATGTTGATCCCACCAACCTTCCAAATTGTAACTATGGCCTAAAGTAGTTAGTTATTTTGTGTTATTCTCTCGAGTAAAAGAACCAAAAGTTTGAAAGAGATATTTAAAGTTCAACTCATGATTTACGATCCAGTCTATCATTGAAGCTCATTGACAACATTCCTATCAAGTGGTATTTAGATATTGCTTAATATAATTATAGAAAGCGCTCCACCTCCTGAGATTGTTCATTTTAGAAAGCTCTGATTTTAAAAAATTCTTACATAGAATACAATTAATTGCCTTGTAACTTCCCAGGTGTATTAGTCTGTTCTCACACTGCTAATAAACACATACCCAAGACTGGGTAATTTATAAAGGAAAGAAGTTTAATTGACTCACAGTTCCACATTATTGGGGAGGTCTCACAATCATAAAAGGTGAATGAGGAGCAAAGTCACTTCTTACATGGTAGAGGCAAGAGAGCATGTGCAGGGGAGCTGCCCTTTTATAAAGCCATCATTTCTCGAGACAGTTATTCACTAACCGGAGAACAGCACGGGGAAAACCCACCCTTGTGATTCAATTACCTCCCATCGGGTCCCTCCCATGACATGTAGGAATTATGGGAGCTACAATTCAAGATGAGATTTGGGTGGGGACACAGCCAAACCACATCACCAGGAAACAAATTTTAATCCTTATGCTACTTGAAAATGCATCATACATTTGAATCTTTTATTCTCCAGGCTATATGTATTCAATAATCTATTAAATGTCACATCCATGATGAGATTCTAATCTTAGTTTGTCTAGCAACCCTAATTAGTTGCTCTAATTTTAGTAGGTTGGGGGATTAAGCCTTTTTTAATATCGCCTTTAAAACATAGCATCAGAACTGACAACAATGCAGTTCAATTAGAGAATCCCATTCACATAATCCATAGACAATATGCTCCAAAATGCAACCGTGTGAAAGTATATTTAATTGGACTTTTTGTGTTGTGCTAAAACTGGTGACTGGAACTCATAATAGAAAACAGAAGTCCCAGATTCCAGAGTTACCAAATATAAGCGTCCAATACCAAGCCTCCCTCACTCCTTCTTCTCAGAGACTTCAGAGAGGCAAAGAAACACCAAAGAGGCTTTGAGGAATACAACCAAGTGGGCTGAGAAAGACTTAGAAACTCAAGCAAAAGCTGGGTCCCCCTTACCTAGAAATTGTGATTTTGGGGGCCCCAGCCATGATCTCCATAGAAAACCAGCTTTGGAATAAGTTCCACCTGTAAAAAGCAAAACCATCAGAGAGAGATGGCATCCACATTATCTGGAGGAAAAGAAAAACAACATTTTCCGTTTTATTCTAGTCTTCTCTCTTCACATATTAGCTGAGCTATTGTAGCCTAGAAGTGGGAGGCAGAGGAAGTGGCCCTGACAGAGACCAGGACAATGCAGGTGCTGGAATGCCATGAGGAGGGAGTGAGCAGAGCATGCCCCATACCCAAGCCAGTCCTAGGAACCATGGTTAAAGCCTGCACTGGGAGGAGGCAGCAAGGCAAGACTTTAACAGGAGTAAAATTAGGGCTTTTACAAAAGATAACTGGAAAGTTATAGAATTTGCTTAAGATATCATCAAATGATGGGGAAAGAAATTCAATGGAGCATGGATGAAGTCAATGCTAGAACAAAATCATTTTGTATTTATATTCCCCACTGAGGGCTGATTTCTCAATCAACCAGTTATAAAGCTACATCTTGTTTTGCTTTGATATTTTAAGGTCAATATAGGAAAATACTAAAGCTGATTAGGACCAGTTCCAAATGGCTGCAAGATAAGTCCTTTTCCCCTGTACAATCCTTGAAATTAACTAGAATTCTTTTGTGTTTCAAAATACTGTTAAACAAGGCCCCAATCACCTATATTTTGAAATGGCATCTGTATAGCTCCTAGCACCAACTCTGCATAGTTGCTTTACTGCCAGAAATAGTCGTCTTAAAGAACGTGAAGCAGAGTGGAGAAAATTCTTTATACTTCAGAACAACTTTGGGTTCTCCTAGTAGCGACCATTTGATATCAAAAGTTCTGATTATTCAACTAATCTAAATATTAAATATTCCATTTTCCACCAGTGATATCTTTTATATACCATACCATTCTACATTTTGAGGTCTTTGTCCTAACTTTTTTCTCTGCCTTCAAAATCCACCTTTGCATTCTGCGTGGAGCTCTCTGAGTCTTCTTTCAAGATTATATCAAACAGTATCACCAGCCCCAATCTCTCATCTGGCTAGTTGTTGCCACAGGCCTTTCCCAATACTTCTATGTTAGCACTTAACCCATCATTGCATATCACTCTATCCGGTCGTGTGTGTGTGTGTGTGTGTGTGTGTGGTGATTTTTATAAAGACAGGGTTTTACTCTGTTGCTCAGGCTTGAGTGCAGTAGTGCAATCATAGTTCACTGTAGCCCCGACCTCCCAGGCTCAACCAATCTTCCCACCTCAGCCTCCCAAGTAATTGGGACTACAGGCAGATGCCCCTTTCTATATTTTGACAGTGAGGTCTACAAGGACAGAAGCTGTGTTTTATCCCTTTTTCATAACTCTGTCATCTAGTGTGACTGAAGTACATAATTAGTGCTCAATAATTTCCTAAATAAATGCATATATTCTCCTATTTATGGATAAAAACACCTAATAAACATGAGAAGGAAGAACAACTGAGTGAAGTAGCATGAATAATCATGATATGTGATTCTGTGAGTTGCTAGATTGGACTGGCTCTACTGGTTAGGGCTTTTTGATTACAAGTCACAGAAACTCAATTCAAAATAGCTTAAGTGAAAAAAAGTTATAAACAAATAAACAGAGGAAGTTATTATTGATTCACATACCTGGGAAGGATGGGGGCGATGTGGCCTAGGGAACACCAGAATTCATGGACTCAAGCAATCTTGCCAGATCTCCTTCTCCATCTGTCTCTCATCTTGTTTTTCTCTGCTCAGCTTCATTGTCTGCTATACAAATAGGCTTTCAAAGGACGCAATCACCTGCAAATTGAAAAGTCCGTCCTTGCAGTTCAACATGCAAGAAAAAGGAGAATATTTCTCTTTCCTAGTGTTCTTTCTAAAATTCCACAGAAGGACTCAGCTTGGCCTGCTTAAATCACATATCCATCCCTGGACCAGATAGGAAGTTAGGACTAAAATAATTGGTCCAAGTCCAAATTAGAAAGTTTTCAACTAATCATTTCGTACTTCCAGGAATCTTTTAATTCTTCTACTTTCTTCCTAACGATATTTTAACCAGGTTATTGAGGGAAGTTGTACACAAAATAAAAAACATGCAAAATAAAATCCACGAGTCAAACTAATGCTAACATTTGCTACTGTCTGAACATTGACAAAATTTACATCTAAGATTTCTGGTTCTGGCAATATGGCATTAGGGATCCTGACATACAAGGATAATTTTTTAAAGTCTATTCCAAATAGTTACACAAACCTGTAAGAATGAAAGGGAAATTCTCTAAGATCAGGAATAGACCAGACAATCTGGGTGCATGTGTGAATCCAGAGGAATTAGGTCTTTGGCCTGTAGAGGGCGCTGAAAAAACAGCCTTCAAATAGGGCAGGAAGAGGCACCATAAGTAAGATTATCACATACAAAAAGTGAGACCCAGGAAGAAATATGCCTTCTGAGAACAAGGTGGAAAACCCCTTCATGCACAAGCAGACAATAAGGAATGTTGCCTGGGATCTGGAGGTGGAGGGAGCTTTGTTTTGTTTTTTTTTTTAAATTCCCTGTGAATACGTGACCACAAGCCAGCCTTCATATACATGTTAGATCTATAATATTTGCAGTAATTCTGAAAATTGCAAATAGAGACTTACAATTTAAGATGGACTATTTTCTAAAGCCTAATTTAAAATGGAGTCAGAGTTAATCCCCATAGATGCCTTGCAAAAGCATCAGAAATCCTTCCTAGGAGAATGTATGCCCAAATTCAGCCTCAAAAATTTCCCACTGATAGAATTACAGCCAATATGAGCTCACAATGAAAAAATCACAAAACAGAAATAGAAGTAAGATAACAGGAGTAAGAGTCAGAGAAAAATAAAACAGGATGAAATGTGCAAATTCATTACATAGTGGAATTATATAACATATAATATAAACATGGTTTTAATATTTTAAAAAATAAATGAAGGAATTAAAAGTATAATGAGAATAAGCTTAAATACATATCCATACACAAAAGGAATTTCCTGCTTTATATCATATTCACTTCCTTTAAAATGTAATAAATTTGGCTAAACATTATATTGCTTTATAATAAATTAAGTACCGTGAAACAGAATATTGATTTATCTTTTTCTTATAAGGTAAAAACTAATTTTAGTGACCTACAGCAGTTTAATCTTGACATGATATTTGTCATCTATAACTATATAATTTATTTTTTGTGTATTTTATAAAATTGTTTGAAATATAATAAATTTATCACTGTATTTATTACAATAAAAAATGAAATATAACTTTTTCTAAAAAAGAAAAGTAAGTCCAATTGGCTAATTTATTTAAGAAAGGGAACTAGCTTTGGCAATTAGGGCAAATGGAAGATGTATTTCATAAATTGAATCAGCTAAATTTTCATTGTGTATTTCTAAAACAGGTGAGAAGTCGAAAGCATTTGGAGAAATATCGTACTGGTAAAATGGTATTAAAATGAACAATATTTCTATTTTCCAACACTTTCTAAACATATTGGATTAAAAGGAGTACCTTTAAGTTTAGAGTACCAAACAAAATTAATAGTCATTTCATACTAGATGAAGATTTTTCAAGGATAAGGATGATTTTTTAATACTTTCCCAGAAACCAAAAAGTGGATAATTCTAAGGACTCCATAACACATCCCTTTCAAAGCTAGGGTGTTTTAAATTTTTGCTTTCTACAAAATTAAACCTGAGTTATCAGCTACTAGATTAAAAACAATTTTTAATTTTATAGATACATGGGGATGTTTCCTTATGTAATTTTGGTTATATGAGCCAGAAATAGTAAAAGATTTGGGTGCCATTACAGTAAGAAAACTTATATTAACACCTACTTGTTTATGAGAACAAGATTTCTTAGCACAGACATTCATAAACATGAAAAATAGGTACAAAATTAATGCTCAACTCTCTCACCGTAAGTCATTTTCATCCAATGAAATCACAAAAATCACAGGTTAAAAAGAGTGAAAGCTGTACTCATGTAGATATGCAGCTCCAATAAAACTTTGCTTTTTCTTTAGTAGTTATTTATCAGTATGTTTATAATAGTTTGATCAATTGTATACTAATAATACTTGTTACGAAACTCAATTCAGGCCAAAATTTTAACATGGAGAGCCTTGAACTACAGAAAAAAAAAGTAATCTTAGGATTTCAATTTATATACATATTTTTGTAGCAGAGAACTATGATAGGGTGATGGGGAAAGGTTTTCAATAAAATATAGTTTTTAGTAAGATAATCTTTTCTGGGTGAACTGGAAAACTAAGTTAAAAGAAAAAAAGGATACAATTTCCAAATGTTAGAAAGGCTTATTCATGTGTTTTTAACTGGAGATAATGAATATCAAATAATTGTTATTTAGATTCAATTTAATATATTTAAAAGGGAAATGTAATCATTTGTTTTCAAATGTCAGAATTTGTTATATATCAGAATTATATTATTTAATATGTTTTAAACTTAGAATACAATTTTTCTGGTGTTAATTTTAAAATGTGTAAGGGAGGGTGCATAATTTTCAAAATTCTCTTGGGTTTCTGAGTAAAAATATAGGAGACTATGGCTTTAGGATTCAAGGCAAGTGCTTTTAAGCCACTCCCTGATAAAGGACCACTTCTTTTTTAATTTGTTTTTGTTTTTTAGGTACCACTTCTTCTTCTTTTCTTTTTTGTTTTGAGATGGAGTTTCTCTCTTGTTGCCCAGGGTAGAGTGCAATGGTGTGATCTCAGCTCACTACAAACTCTGCCTCCTGGGTTCAAGTGATTCCCCTGCCTCAGCCTCCCGCGTAGCTGGGATTACAGGAATGTGCCACCACACTGGCTAATTTTGTATTTTTAGTAAAGACAGTTTTCTCTATGTTGGTCAGACTGGTCTGGAACTCCCAACCTCAGGTGATCCACCCACCTCAGCCTCCCAAAGGGCTGGGATTACAGGTGTGAGCCACCGTGCCTGGCTGAGACTACTTCTTAAATTTTCTCAACTTTCGTAGAGTAATAAGTGGTACATATGCCCATAGTCACACCACGTGTCTCATTGTGCAAGTTCCACAACACATGAATTTGTCTAGACCTTGCTCAACAAACACATATTTTGTGTTGACATTAAAATATGTCCACAATTTTTTTGACACTCCTCTCTTGAAAAGGTGGAGTTAAACTTCCTTCCCCTTGACTGGTGATTGGACTTAGTTACTTGCTTCTAACAAACAGAATATCACAGAAGCCACCATGCATGACTTCTGAGACTAGTCATAAAAAGCACTGTAGCCTCTTTCCTGTCCTCTCACTCTTGGATTACTCACTCTGGAAAAGCCAAACATCATGTTGTGAGAATACTCATGCACTTTAATGGAAGGGTCTGTGTGGAAAAGAACTAAGGTCTCCCACCACCTGGCACCTAAATGAATCACCTTGAAAGTAAATATCCCCTCTGCCCCAGCGCCCCTGCCTCAATCTACCCTTCAGATGACTGCAGCCCCAGCCAGCATCTTGACTGAAATCTCAGAAGAGATCCTTAGCCAGAAACAACCAACTAATCATAACCTGAATTCCTGAACTACAGAAATTGTGTGACATCATAAATGTTTATTGTTGTTTAAAGCCACTAAGTTTTGGGATAATTTGTTTTGCATCAGTAGATTCCTAATATAGATATTAGCCATGTGCTTGAATGTTCTGACAATGCTCAATCACTACAAAAATGTCTAAACTCTTCATTTCCATTTCAGTACTTGCCTTTTCAAATACCTGCAACAAACAGTTCCTGGTTTGGCCCAGACTCATGGATCAAGTTTTGGACAGCAGTGCACTTAACATCTTGCTGCCTCAAGCACAGTTGGCTGTTGCTTCCAAGGTACATCTTCCACTCATACTCCCCAAACCAAATGGATTGATTTTTTACCTTCTTTCTAAACAGTTGCCTTTGAGTTGGGCAGTAATCCCTGGTCTAGGCAGTTGTGGCCAGGGTTACAAAGTTCCATGGCATGAAGCATGGAAACGCTGTGTGGAAATCTAAGTGCCATCCAAGGAGGATGGAGCACAGAACAGGCACTCATATTTTCATGGACTCTCTAACACATTCTTCAAATCCAACCTGGGTCTTACTTCTTCCTTGAAGTCTCCTAAATCATTTTAATCTCAATCCAGTCATGGATGGGCTTCATGATGCCTTCCCACCCACATACCTCCAGCTACTGCCCTGCACTTCTGCCAAAGCTGAGCTGCTCTCCACCATACCAGTCACCAATACCAAACTGTAGACTGTCCAGTGTATTATCCTGGGCTGTGACCAGCTCTGTTTCCCATTACACTGTAAGCTCCCCAAGGGTCTTTATCTCTATATTCTCAGTGCTTAGGTATAGTACCTGACTGGAATTTACTATGGCATATGTTTTATTTTTTTTTAAATACAAATGTATTATTATAAATTGATTCTTTGGATTTTAAAAAATCATTTTTAAGGGAAAATTGAGAAAATGCTTTTGCCACGAGTTATCATACGTACATACATACACTAAAGAAGCACCTAAGTATATACTTGACAATTTGGATTTTGAAAGAAAGCACACTAGCTGGAAGCTGTATGGTGTTGGAGTTAGAATAAGTACTTTGAGGGCAGACCTGCCTTAATAAATGTAACCCTGTTATTTAATAGCTCTGCAATTCTATGCAAGATAGTTAACATCTCTCTGCCTCAATGTCTTCATTATAAATGGGGATAGTAACAGAGCTAGTTCTAAGTATTATGTGAGTTAATACATGCATTCACTAACTGTTAGCCATTATTAAGGGTTCTTCGATCACTTGCATTTAATGAATGTCTTTGCCTTTTTGCCTCTGTGTGTGTCAGTTGCAGAGACCACAGTTCCTACTTCTTTGCATTTCCCTATTGTGCTAATCTAGTTGTCAACTCAAAGTGGGATCTGTGGACTATTTGTCCCATAATCAGAATCATCTATAGGCCTTGTTTAACATGCTCATTTTTTTTTTTTAAGATGGAGTCTTGCTCTGCTGGCCAGGTTGGAGTACAGTGTCATGATCTCAGCTCACTGCAATCTCTGCCTCCCAGGTTCAAGCAATTCTCCTGTCTCAGCCTCCCCAGTAGCTGGGACTACAGGTGTACACCACCATGCCTGGCTAATTTTTGTATTTGTTTTTTTTTTTAGTAGAGACAGCGTTTCACCATATTGGTCAGGCTGGTCTCAAACTCCTGACCTCAGGTGATCCACCCATCTCGGCCTCCCAAAGTGCTGGGATTACAGGCGTGAGCCACAATGCCTGGCCAACATGTTCATACTTTAACCCCACTCTAGGCCTGAAACAAAATGTCTGCATTCAAGACCCAGAAAGCTGCACCATAAATAAACACAGCCTGTCTTAGTTTGTTCAGGCTGCTGTAACAAAATACTTTAGGTCATTTCAAAATAATAGAAATTTATGGCTCACAGTTCTGGAGGCTGGCAAGTCCAAGATCAAGTTATCAGCAAATGTAGTATCTAGTGAAGCCCATTTCTCATAGATGGCAACTTCTATGTGTCTTCACATGGCAGAAGGGGCAAACAGGCCCCCTCAACCCTCTTTTATAAGGGCATTAATTCCATCCATGAGGGCAGAGCCTTTGTGAGCTAATCACCTCCTAAGTCCCTACCTCTTAATACCACCACAATGGGGATTGGGTTTCAACATGAATTTTGGAGGGACACAAACATTCTTTCCATACCACCACCCAAAGAATTACGATATAGTCTATGAATTTTGAGGATACACTCCATAAATATGTTCACAGGGGCATATTCAGCAGCTCCAGAAGTAAAGCAAAGGCAAAGATTGGAGACTCTGAAGGCATTACAAATCAGCCACAGCCATTCTCTGCAGATTTCTCCACATGCATGTATCATTCTAGAACAAACAAGTGTCAGAAAGGTAAAGTTGCTGTGATGTAATTTTAATACAACATGGCAGCTATAATATTACCTATGAAGAGAAATAAAAATGCATAGTCTATTCAGGGATGATTTTGTCCTGCAGTTAGAGAAATATAAAGGCTCTACTGAAATAAAATGCTGAAACACTCAGCTTTGCTCATGTTGAATATTTACATGGTCATAACTTTAAGATAATATGGTCACATATGCCCCAGGGCATGTTAGCCTTGTCAGATTCTTGTAGGTCGCCACTGCAGCACTATGGGCTTTAGAAAGTGCGATCACATTGCCCTGCCACATCTGCAAGAAACTGAATACAAACTGCAGCAGAATTTATGTTGCAAGGTAGCAGTTTCCAGCTGCACATCGTTTGTTTTCTTTTGTTTAAAATAGCTCTAACTCGCATGCCAGCTACTGTAGGCTCCAGATTCTATTAATGAAGGATGGAAAACTAAAGCAGCTGCCTGTCCCCTGAAAGCTTGTGCCAGGGAGCTTCTAAAAACCTGCCGTGGGTCTCTGCAGTCCCATCAGAGGCTACCAGCTAATGGAGTGATTTTCCTGGGACAGTGTTTATCAAGGTATAATCCAAGAATGACTTGCTCGGAGATCACCTGGGAAGCTTATTTAAAATCCCCCAGCCCTGAACTCACTAAATCTGAATCTCTAGGGGTGAGCACAGACATCTGCATTTTAAGCACATTCTTTTTTTTTTTAAATTGCAAATATATTTATTACACTTTACAGATAAGTAATACATACACACAAATATAATTTTAACTGTAAAATCACAACAAACTAGTTACATTTAAATCTCTGGCTCTGTAGGAGACAATTTAGAAGTCTTTTAGTCCCTTAACTTCACCTTCCTTAAGTTATAAAAAAATAAAATCTGATAGTTTTAACTTCAAGTTAAAGATGAAGGGTGATATCACATTTCATCACTCAGAAATGGAAATTTTACCTGTCTATACAAAGACTTTCACATGCTACATTGACACTTAAAGTACCATTACAAGACTTTAGAATGAATACAATATTTAATTAAAACCTTTGAAGATTTTCTTTAAGATTGCAAGGGTTTAACTTGGTTCTAATAACTAGAATGGGGAATGAAACTAACAAACTTGTTTTTTTCTCCTTCAGTCCAATTTTAAAATAGTCCTTTCTGTCCTTCTCATCACCATCTGATCGCTTCTAAAGGAGGATAATACATAAAAAGTTCTTAACCAAGCTTTACTCATTTGGTAGTGAGGTTGGAATCCCATGGGGAACAATTTCCCTAAATCCAATAAAAGATGTCCCATTATTTTCAATTACACAGAGGTGCTAGATTTCAGAACACAAAACACAACATAAGTCTAAAATAAAATGCTTCAGTCTGGTTTTAAAAGAATGCCTATGTGTTGTCAAAAAGCAAATGATGCTGGCTTTCCAGCTGACTGACATAGCTAGTGTTTGAAATAAGCCTGTTTTCATGGTATTACACCAGACTCCGTAAATGCAATCCCTATAATTACCTAAATTACAAAACACATAAAATAAGGACTCTGCAAAAATCTGACCAACTTTTATGGTGTCTCACTCTCAGTGTGTTTAGGTATGAATATATAAACATTGGAGGCAGTTCTTAGAACGAACCAGATAAAAATAAAATAATGACCAGGTAGGTTATACACTGAGGTAATAACTCTGCAAATACTTCTAATGAAAAAATTCAAAATTAAGAAGTCACCTATTCTTACTTGTTTCCCATTCCCTGTGACAGGAGCCACATGGAGTAAAAGCAGACCATTAAGGAGGTGGGTAACAATCCCTCGACCTAACTTACGTACACCATATAAAGCTAAGTAAATAAACCAACACGACCAGTCAGAGTAAAGACTTCCATTCAAAAGTAAACTTGGGGCTAAAGATATCACGACTTTCTAGTTGTTGACCTATAGGTCTATCCTTTCCTAAAAGTACAGGCCTTGCCATAACTTCTCTCACTATCAAAATAGTAGAACACAATAAGCCTGAATATTGACCAAAATTTATATTTTACATTTCAAACTTGAAAACTTAGACGGGCCCATTTCCAAGTTTATAGTGACATCCTGACAGGTTTTTAAAGTGACGGTGCTGAGGCATGATATTCACAAATACTGGTTTTCTGTTGAGAGTATAGGCACCCATACCAAATTACCTTGAAATGTCTTCTATTTTCTTCCTTGGAAAATTCTAGACTTTTAAGTTTAAAAAAATAAATGCCTATGATGCAATTATTCCTTTCTATAGTTAAGCACATTCTTATGTACAGCAAGATTTTGAGGACCACTATAATCTACAGCCTGCTCTAAAATAAATCATTTCCCCTAAAATCAAGTGGCATTTTCCTCAACCAGAAACCTCAATCTGCCTTTCCTAATTTTCTCCCCACAATATTTATTATTCAAAGTTGGTGGCTCATGCCTGTAATCCCAACACTTTGGGAGGCCAAGGTGGGTGGATCACTTGAGCCCAGCAGTTCAAGGCCAGCCTGGGCAACATGGCAAAACTCTGTCTCTACAAAAAATACAAAAATTAACTGGGCTTAGTGGCATTCACCTGTAATCCCAGCTACTCAGGAGGCTGAGGTGGGAGGATCACCTGAGTCTGGGGGGTCGAGGCTGCAGTGAGCAGTGCAATGATCACACCACTGCACTCGAGCCTGGGGACCCCATTTCAAAAAAAAGAAAGGTGAATAAACCTCACCTGCTTAGTTATTTTCCTTACCAATTATGGTGAAAGTTTAAACAATTTTATGGACTTTCACAAGTCAGTACAGTTCAGATATAAAATATCTCACCACTTTTTGAATATGGCCCTTATAAGAGCCTGATTGTGTCTCTGATTCATTGTGAGAGAGAATGCATCTCAACCTAGAATAGAAAAAGCTCCCAGAACAGGCATGCTGGGTAAATAAGAGTTACCATGGCATCCTGCTCCTCTGTGGACTCCCCTCGTTACAGATTTAGTTGTAAACATCATTCTTGGCTGAGTTCCTCATTTGTATGAGTCTGTGATTTGTCAAGTGTGAATTAACACGAACCCTCTTTTCGTACATTTCATGTGTTGACATTGATCCTGACGTTAGAATAAAAAGGTACACCTCCCCCAACCAGTTCACCTGGCCAATCATAGGCCCTCGATAAATATGTATGGAATGAATGACTAGCTGGATACCACTGCTCTGGTATCTTACCACATAAACATTGGAGGCAGTTCTTAGAACAAACCAGGTAAAGACAAAATAACGGCCAGGCAGATTATTAGAATATAAAATTCTCCCAGAACAGCCATGAAAGGTAAATAAGAGTTACCATGGCATCCTGCTCCTCTTTCTGTGGCCTCCCAGTGGTTAATAAACCTGCCGTGGTTAATAAACCTGCCATGGTTAATAAACCTGCTGAGGATCTACTCAAAGAAGTCTCATGGGCTCTCCCATAACCCATAACAGATACGCCTCACCTATTTACTAAATCATTCATTAATTCATAAATAATTATTGAACACCTATTATGTGTCAGGCACTGTTCTAGCCACTGGGGATGCAGAAGTTAACATAAAATTTCTGTCCTAATGGAAACTGCATTTCGGTGAAGGATGACAGACGATAAACAAATAAACAAACAGATCAATGAGAGAAATAAAGATAGGGGTAACTATTACAAAGAAAATGAAATAGATGTGATAGAGAACGTATTGTTCAGAGTACAGCTGAATTTTGGTAACAGAGAGAGATTGAAAATACTGGTGCTCAAAGAAGACGAAAGTTATATTTTTTTTGCTCCCAAAGGTGACCTGTCCAGGAGTGGAAGGTGCTGCATCTACAAGGGTCTCCAAGGACCAAAGTGTCATCCATCTCCCTGTTCATCTCCCAGAGTAGTGTACTCATCCAATGCACTCATCCGGAGCAATTCACATGCACCATGTCTACCCAGCAAGAGAGGATGGCCATGACACATGATGCATTAATAAGAAGATGACTGCAAGTGATGTGTTTTCATTTCTGTCACTTTCCATTGACCCAAACTTAGTCACATGACCACACAATTACAAGGCCATCTGGGAAGTGTAGCATCTATTTGAGCAGTTAGGCACCTGACTACAAATTGGAGCATTCTGTTATTTTAATAATAAAGAAATAAAAGACACATACTGTAGTCTTCTGCCATAATTGTCCAGTTGTACCCTGGACTAGAGGTGAAGATTTTTCAGATGAAGTTTTGTTAGATAAACTAGTCAGGGAAGACCTCTGAGGAGGGACATTTGATATGAGATGTGAAAGACACAAAGGATGCAGTCATGGAATATATGTGAAAATTAAAACATCAGCAAGCATCCATGAATAAAGATGACAGTGGACATGTGTATGTGTCAAACTAAAGTTTTGTTTATTAACATTTTAAATTTTATTTTTATTTTATTTATTTATCTTTAGATGGAGGTCTTGCCATGTTGCTCAGGATGGTCTCAAGCTCCTGAATACAAATTACCCTCCCACCTCAGTCTCCCAAATAGCTGGGAGTATAGGCGCTTACTGCCACACCCAGCTTTTGGTTTTGTTTTTTTAATAATTACAATGTGTAATTATTTAAGATAAGCTCAATAAAAGAGCACACCTTGAGATATACAGATAAAACATATATTTTACCTATATCTATTTTTTAACTGGTAACATTATCGATCCTGTTCCCATACCATACCTGGATGCTTTTGATACATTGGACATATAGTCACAGGGAATAATTTATATAGATGATTGTTCAGTAGAAAGTAAATTCTAGAAGCCTGATTTTTGCCATTTATTTTTCCAATCATCTCAGATTTCCAAATGGAAAATCTTTGCAATCCTCTGTTAACCTAAGCTACCATGCAAACCCATGGACAGGCTAACAGCATGTAAAATAGAGAAATCTTGTTCTAAAGTAAACTCAGAGGAACTTCTAAGTTTCAGGTTCAGTTACTAGTCAGATGGATTGTATACAAAGCAAGAAGTGCTTTGACATTGATTATGAGGACAGAAATTGCCTGCTGGAAAGGCGTCTTGTCCTTGCCCCATTCTGGGCATTTGCCATACACTTGATAGATTCAGGTCTAATTGAAACCAGAAGAAACAGCACCCGAGGCTGACCGATAGTCCATCTGGCCCACTGTTCAGGCACAGACAGAAGCATCCAAAGATCCTAGGTGAAGCAATCCAATGCCTCATCTGATTTCAGCCACGAGAAGGAAAACACCCTGAAGAGCCCTACTTTCCCCCACCAAAATGAGGGATTGTGAGTCACGCTGTGCTTCTGTCCTCTCCCAAGTCTCTTGCCTCCTCTCAGGGAAGCTGCCATCTGTCTCTAAGTCCATGAGTGCTCATTTATTACACAACAGACCTAGCTCCTGACAATGCTCATAGGGAATGTATACTTCACAATAAAGAGCCTCAGACATTGGGGATAAAAATGATCAGAAGCACTGTTTTCCCAGATGATTGACAAACTTGGCAAACCCTGGGCCTGTGAAGACATGATCCACCTTCTTTATATATATATATTTATATATAAAAATTATATATAATTGTTTCTAAATAGTAAAGTTTTATATTTTAGTGCACCAAGGTCATATCCCCTTCTTCCTATGGGTTCCCCAGCTAATGAGTTTCATTAAATATTTTCTTTGCTGTGAAATTTCCCTCACAACAGCACCCATCCCTTGGGCTAACCAAAAACTTTAAGGCACACTCTGACCACAAGATTTTTGAGGAAACCTTTATTTAAGAGTGTGTGTGTGTGTGTGTGTATGTGTGTGTGTGTGTGTGTGTGTAACACAGCATGAGTAGCTGGGATATGAAAGCTGAAAAATCTCTGATGCTGTCCACATCTCCATCTTTCTGCGTGTCCCCCACCTGGCTGGCATAAGCTGGAGGGGCAGGGAGTGTTCTGGCCGCAGCCTCCTGTCACCTAAATGGCCTTTGTTACATACCTCAGAGCTGCTTAACACCCCTGACATACTCTTAGCTATGAGCTCACCTCCCGGATTCTTCCAAAATCTGTAGCTCACACCTTTCTTACCTTTCAAATCCTGAAACTACAATACCTGAAATATAAGTGCATATAAAGGAGAAGAATGCAGACTGAAACCCTGGGTGCTTGGAAGCTTCAAGGAGTACTTTGCGCTCACTAACTAGAGGACATAAAACTGACACAAGAGCAGAAAATCAAACACCGCATGTTCTCGCTCATAGGCGGGTGTTGAACAATGAGAACACATGGACACAGGGAGGGGAGCACTACACACTGGGGTCTGTTGGAGGGAAATAGGGGAGGGACAGCGGGGGGTGGGGAGTTGGGGAGAGATAGCATGGGGAGAAATGCCAGATATAGGTGAAGGGCAGGAAGGCAGCAAATCACACTGCCATGTGTGTACCTATGCAACAATCTTGCATGTTCTTCACATGTACCCCAAAACGTAAAATGCAATTAAAAAAAAAAAGTACCTATACCCACAGCACACCAGTCCTATATAAAGGCTTAGAAGTGTTCTTTGATCTAAAAAGTTCAGGGAATCTGTGAGTCATCACGTGCTACCACCTCCCTAGCTGGACAATGGAAAACAACCGGATTGCATGTTAATTCTAACCCTCCTCCATTTGAAAAATGAGGACACTGGGGCTCAGAGGGATTCAAAGACTTGCCCCAGGTCACAAAGTCAGGGAAGGGCAAGCAGTAACTGGAAGCAGGTATCCAGTGTCCTTTTCATTCCACCACAGCGTTTGTTGGAAATAGTATATTTCTGCTTGTGAGGCAATCTTTAGTCTGCAGAGCCGCAGTGTAACATTTTGGCATGGAGTAGCAGTGTCGTAATCTTCTTCTAACGCTTCCCCAGTCCTAAAAGCCATATAAGGAATTTGAATCTCTATCATGGTTCCCAATTAGCTTTGACAAACTTGATGTCTTGCCAACCAGTAAACTACATCACACCCACTGATTCCAGCAGGCAAATCATTCTATTAAACACCGAGACTTAATATCTCAGCTAAAAACGACCATCTGTTCACACTTAATTACCATCTTCCCCAAACATATTTATTTGACAATCTTAAAGAAAACTCCACTTGCAGAGAGGACTGAGGATTTGAAGGTTTAGCTTTTCTGCTTAAGAGCTGTCAATTAAAATTATCTCAGACCTGGTTCAGTCCTGCTGGAAATAGAAACACATGTTTTTCAGATGGTTTCAAAAACATTCTTGCATTTATTTTCTAAAAAGAAAACTTTAAGAACAAATCATGAAAAATATAAAATAAAATGAGCTGCCTTGCTTTTTCTTCCCCTCCCCCCCAACCCCCACCCCCTGCTTTTTTTTGCTTTCTAGCTTTCTTAAACATACTTGTTAACGAAAGGAAAAAATGGGAAGGAAAATACTCAGATGCCAGGTGTATCTTTATTAATTGGCTTACCATGCTAGACAAGAAGCCAGCTAGCTATACTAGCCAACCATCATCATCCTCTCAGAGGGGACCGCTGGGTTTCAATCACTGTACAGAAGCAATTTTTTAACATTGTATCACTCTTGTAGAGATCTGATTTACATGTGATCATTTAAAGCCTCTTTTGAATGTTTTGAATAGTCAATCTCAATAACTGTCAGCTTTTCAGAAGGGGCTTCAGCTTTAATTGTATTGTACATCAGGTATTTTTACAAAGTAAACAGACGCTAACCTCAAGAAATGTATAGCAAAGAAAGAAATTCCTTTATCAAGCAAATAGGGTTATAAAAGCTGAGAGCCACAACATTCATGACCAGGACTTTTTTGTTTGTTTTTGGCTTAACTAATAGCCACCCCACAAGGCAAAATAGCCCTATCCCTAAATTTAAAAAATATTCTATTTGGAGAGTTATTTCTTGGAATGAAGAAGAATGAGTTGGATCACCTCTGACCATCTGTGTGTTTTTCATTTTTGTAGCCTTTGCTGATTGCAATGCACTCTGGTATCTTGGCCTCTCTTGGGGAAAAACAAGCAATTAAGAAGCTTTCCAGAGACCAACAGTTGTAAAGGAATGACTTGCAAACAACATTTCATCACTTAGGGAATAAACATTATTGCTTATGATGTACCAATTTCTCTGCTAATATCTGGGAATACAACCAGAAGCTGGGTAAACAAGTTTGTTGTCTTCCTAGAGCTTCCAGTCTTGAGAGAGAGAGACTAAGAATACTGCTTAAATAACAACATAAATAGAAGAAAAATGACCTGTCAAAAAAGTCTGGCTTTTTTAAAGTAATTTTCAAAAAATGGTGAATATGCTGTTGCGATATTTTAAATACTGACCTATAAAAATAAAGGAATTAGCATCTATTTCATTGCTATTGTATGCAAAGGGCTTTCCGTGTGTTTTATTTAATTTTTACAAAGATCTTTGTAAGTAGATATTAAGAACACTGAGGCTCAAAAGTTGAAGTGCCCAAAACAAAAACATGGCCCATAAGTGATAAAACCAATAATAACATCCACATTCATCTGAGTCAAAAGTCCATGCATTTTCCCCCATCTCCTGATTTCTTTGACTAATCTTTGGCACCTTAGCTGAAAAGCTCACATTGCTTCAGGCTTCTCTTTCAACAGTGTACAAGGAGGCACACAAGGTTCTCTAGTTGATATCTTTATCTCTGATTAGAATAATTATCTAAAAGTCCAAAAACTTCTTTCTAACCTTAAGTAAAATCTTCAGAAAACCCCATCGCCCGTCTCCAGTAGCAGCAGAGTCTGATGTTTCATAATTCCACAAGCATGCTAGCACGGAATGAACTTTAACTTGCTTAGCAAATGTTCATCCAGACCAAGTTTCTGTGCTAATCTGGAATTTATACCTTATAAGAATAAAGCCCAAATTGGGAAGTTGAAGAGTTTATATTATCTCAGCATTCATTAGTCATGAAACAATGAACTAGCAACAAAAAGGTTGAGCTTCCTAAAGCATATTAAAATCTGATTGTACAAGCCTTTTGTTCTAAATACCTATAAAGGGAAGTGGATGGTCCTACTGGAATCCCACTAGACAGATAAATCAAAAATTTTATGCTACATTTTGTAAAGAGTTTATTCCCCCTCAACATTTAAGGTAATTATCTTGGAACATTGGCTAATAAGGAACCCACATTTACCTACAGAATCATTTAAAAATTTTTACTTTTTTTAAAAGGTACATATTTTGCTTCCACTATGTAGCACCAAAGGCCCACTCCAGAGCATCCTTTGCACTGAATAAACTAAAATCTCTCGAAAAGAAAAATAAAATAACCACAAGAAGGCCAAAAATACAGAAGGAAAGTAAGGAGAAAAGTTGATTAAAAAATCTTTAACAAAATAATAGCACATTGAGTTCAACAATATACAGACAATATATCATAACCACATAGAATTTATTCCAATGAACTAATGTTGGTTTTAGCAATGAAAACCAATCAAACATAATTCATTCATTAACAGATTAAAGGAGAATATTCATGTTATCATTTTAATAGATGCGGAAAAGACATTTGACAAAATTCAACACTCATTTGTAATTTTTTTAAAACTCTCAGAAAACTAAAAATATTAGGAAATTTTCTAAAACTGATAATAGTCATCCAGGCAAAACCTACAGCTAACATCATTCTTAACATTAGCACCCCAAGATTGGTAACAAGTCAAGAGGACCCACTTTTACTGCTTCTATTCAATATTATACTGGGAGCCTAAACCACTGCAATAATTTTTAAAAGGAGGAGAGGGAAGAAAAATGAAAAAAAATAGGAAAGAAATAAAAAAAATAAAGATCAATAAGAAAGTAAAATAATATTTATAGACAATAAAATTATTTACGTAGGAAATCTCAGGGAATCCACAAAATAATTACTAGAACTAATAAATACGTTTAGTAAGATACATGGATGATATTTTTAAGCCATTGTATTCTAATATATAAGCAGCAACAATTCAAAACTGAAATTTTTAAAAATTCCATTTACAATAGCAACAAAAAATTGTTTTAAGCAACTCAAATATGTCTACACCAAAAAACTACAGAATACTGCTGAGAGAAAGTAAAGAAAATCTAAATAAAAGGGAAGATAGGCCATATTCACAGGTTTAAAGACTCAATGTATTAGTGTTCTCCAGAGAAACAAAACCAACAGGAAACATACAAGAGGAGATTTACCATGGGAATTGGCTCACTTAAGTATGGAGGCCGAGAATTCCCATGATATGCTATCTACAAGCTGAAAAACCAGGAAAACCACTGGTGTAATTCAGTCTGAGCCTGAAGGTCTGAGAACCAGAGGAAGGGTGAGAGCTCTGGTATAAGTTCCAGAATCCAAAAGCCCAAGAACCCTAAGCTTCAATATCCAAGGGCTGAAGAAAACGGGTATTCTAGCTCAAGGAGAGAAAGAATTCACCTTCCTCCACATTTTTGTTCTATTTGCTGCCTCAGTGGATTGGATGATGCCTACCAGTGTTAGTATGGTAGACCTTCTATAGTCAGCCTACTGATTCAAACACTAATCTCTTCCAGAAACACAATCACAGATACACCCAGAAATCATGTTGTTTACCAGCTATCTGGACATCCCTTAAACCAATCAAGCTGACACATAAAAGTAACTATCACATTCAATATCATTAAGATGATGATTTTCCCCAGTAATCTATAGTTTCAATGCACTATCAGTTTTTTTAGAAATTGAAATGCCGATTCTAATACATACATATATGTATGTATATGAAAACACACACACACACATACACACACACACACACACACACACACACACACACACACATATATATATATACACACACACATACATGAAAACACAAAAGGCCAAAGCAATCTGTTAAAAGAAGAACATGTAATCCCAGCACTTTGGGAGGCCGAGGCGGGTGGATCACAAGGTCAAGAGATGGAGACCATCTTGGTCAACATGGTGAAACCCCGTCTCTACTAAAAATACAAAAATCAGCTGGGCATGGTGGCACGTGCCTGTAATCCCAGCTACTCAGGAGGCTGAGGCAGGAGAATTGCCTGAACCCAGGAGGCGGAGGTTGCGGTGAGCCGAGATCGCGCCATTGCACTCCAGCCTGGGTAACAAGAGCGAAACTCCGTCTCAAAAAAAAAAAAAAAAAGAAGAAGAAGAACAAGGTTGGGACACTTTGCCTGATTTCAAAAAATATTCTATAAAAATTTGATAATAAAAGCAATATAGGCTGGGTACAATGGCTTATGCCTGTAATCCCAGCACTTTGGAAGGCCATAGCAGGAGGATTGCTTGAGGCCAAGAGTTTGAGACCATCCTGGGCAACATTGCAAGGTCCTGTTTCTATAGAAAAAAATTTTTTTTTCAATTAGCCAAGCAAGGTGGTATATGCCTGTAGTCATAGCTACTCAGAGGCTAAAGCAAGAGGATAACTTGAGCCCAGGAGTTCAAGGTTACAATGAGCTATGATTGCACCACTACACTCCAGTCTGGGTGACAGAGACTCTGTCTCTAAAAATAAATAAATAATACATAAAATAAAAGGAAGTATGATACTGGTGAAAAGATAGATATATAGATTTATAAAAAAGAATAGAGAGTACAGAAATAAACCACATACATATGGTCAATTGATTTTTTTTTACAAAAATACTAAGGCAATGCGATGGGAAAAGGAAAGTATTTTCAACAAATGATGCTAGACACACTGTTCAGAAAAAAAAGTTAATATGGACCATTATCTCACACCATCCACAAAAGTTAACTCAAAGTGATCACAGTCCTGAATTTGAATCCTAAAACTCTAAAATTTTTTTTAAAAGTGCAGAAGAATTACATCTTGGGGTAGGCAAAGATTTCTTGACTAGAACCAAAACGTATGAGCCATAAAAGAAAAAAAATAACTGATCTTCAACCAATTTAAGTGTTTTACTATTTGAAAGACACCACTAAGAAAACAAAACAGCAAGCCACAGACCTGGGGAGAATATTTACTAAATATATATCAGACAAGTTCTTGCGCATAGACTATATTTGAAAATTTTATCACTCAACAGTAAGAAGACAAACAATCTAATTTTTAAAGTAAGTAAAACATTTAAATACTTTACCTAAAAGGACCTAAAGTTGGCTCAGAAGCATATGAAAAGATCTCATATTGTTGGTCATCGGAAGTGCAAATTAAAACTACAATGAGACATTATTATTCATCTATTATTCTATATATATATATAAATATATATAAGATATATATACTCTAAAAAATATATCCTATAAATATAGCCTATTATTCTCTCTATATATAAATATATATAAGATGTATACTCTAAAAAATATATCCTATAAATATATTTTAATATTCTCTATATTAGAATATTCTAGATTATTAAATATATATATTATTTAATATTTATATTATTTTATTTTTAATATATCTAATATTAAATATTAGATATGTTGAATATTAGTATATCCTAATATTCTAATATTCAATAATATACTATATGTATTCTAATATTTTTCTATATATATTCTAATTTATAGAATATATTCTATAAATTAGAATATATAT
>NW_022436984.1:10799251-10975025 GCF_009761245.1 Sapajus apella | reverse complement strand
TAATATATTAAATATTAGAATATATATTAGAATATCTAATATTCTAGTATACATATATCCTATATATTAGAATAGTCTATATTCTAATATTCTGGAATATGTATCCTATATATTAGAATTAGAATATTCCATATTCTAATATTTACTATATATTCTAGAATATTAGGATATTCTATTTTCTAATATTCAAGAATATATATCCTATATATCCTGTATATACATTTTAAACTGGCAATACCAAGCGTTGATGAGGGTGTGGACAACTGCTGCTGAGAATGTAAAGCACGACTATTTTGGAAAATGGTTTGGCGATTTCTTTAAAATATAAAATATATAAAATTTATATAAAATACATCATAGGATAGATATTTCTACGTTTTTACCCAAGAGAAATGAAAGCCTATATCCACACTAAGACTTACATACAAATGTTCGTAGCAACTTTATTTGTAATTGCCAAAAACTGAAAACAGCTCCAATGTCCTGTAACACAATCTGTGGCATATCCATATAATGTAAAACTACTCAGCAATAAAAAGGAACAAGCTACTGATATGCACAACAAATTGAGATTTCAGAGGAGTCTCAGAATTGTTACACTGATTGAAAGAAACGTGGCCCCAAAAACATACACTGTATGATTCTGTTTATATGAAATTCTTAAAAATGTAAACCAACCTATAGTAACAGAAAGCAGATCAGCAGTTGCCTATGGATCTTGGCAGAGGAAGGGATGGATTTATAAAGGAGTTGGAAAAAAATTTTAAGAGAGAGAAATCATTGTTAACTTGATAATGGTGACAATTTCATTGGTTTATAGATTTGTCAAAACTGATAAAATTATATACTTTAAAACACTGTACTTCAATTATACCTCAATAAAATTATTAAATAAATTAATGTAATCTTTCTATTTGCCCCAAATCCAAGTCAATGCAACACATTGCTATCTTTGCTTCATATTTAGATGTATCTCACATAGCCCATGCTCCTGGGCCAAGTTCCCAAGTTTGACCACATGAGATTATAGTATAATAAAATGCAGTTTTGGAAATGTGGAAAGTATTAATTAACACAGATAAACAACATGTGATGATTAAGAATAAGGATCTCAGAGTTAAACATATCCAAGTTTGAATCTCAGTTCTCTCTCTCTCACTTTCAAAGTGACCTCTCATGAAACTGAATTTTTTGTGTCTCAGTTTCCTTATCTGTAAAATGGAGATAATAGTACAACTTATTCCATTAAGTTATTTTGGATATTCAATAAGAACACATGCCCAGTAGTTTCCTAATAAACTAAAATATTGCTGTAACACTCAAATGGTATCCCAAATATTCTAATTCTTTAAAAAATTACTGCAAGTTTAAGGAAATTACCCAGGCAAGTCTACAAAGCTAGGTGGGGCACATTAAAGGAACCAATCATTGATTATATCTTATTCAAATTTGTTTATTGTTGGGCCTGTTTTCATGGGGACTTCATTGCAATAAGACTATAACCAAGTTTTATCCTTCCCCATTCATATCTTCTTGTTCATAGTCCTCCTATGAGGCGATTAGATCTAAAATGCTAGATATAGATATTCCCCCAGGAAGTATGTTAGCTATTTCTGTTTATAGTGGATTGAAATTGTTTATATCTTGTATTCCAACTATGATAGTGACCTGTTCCAACTGGAACCAAGTCCATCTAGTACACAGTTAAAACTTAATAAATACTAATATCTTTATTTCTCTAGTTCAATATTCAGGTCTATTAACATAGCTGAAGTGCACATAAGATAGAAATCTCATAGAACTATTGGCTTCAGAGATAGATTCCGTATTAGGCTCACGAGGGTTTCAATGAAATACAAGTGTAGCAAATACATCATTTTAATATTACAACTGCTTCTGATCCTAAGTTGATAACAGCACTCTCTTTTCACTATTTCAAAGCAGAGTAGATGTTCACTTCATTGACCCATAAAGAGGCAGGGATCTAAATAAATAGGTGCCTACTATATGCTAGCTATTGTGCTATTAATAGAAACTTTCTATATTATTTCTATAAATTCTCATAGTAAGCCACTTCTGTGTTACACATGAGATTATTGAGGCTTGACTTGCTCAAGGTTGTACATGTAGTATGGGATAATGAAGCCAGGATATGAAGCTATGCAGGATTTTGGGTATACAACCTACGTTCTGTACATTATATCATGTCACTTCTCAACATCTGTGAATTTAGAAAGGATGACTTTATAATTTATCTTCCAGCTGGAGACACTTCTAAGAGAGCCCTTTAATAATTGTGCCAGAACTGGGCACAGTGGCTCACACCTGTAATCCCAGCACTTTGGGAGGCCAAGATGGGAGGATCACTTGAGCCCAGGAGTTCAAGACCAACTTAGGCAATATAGTGAGACCTAGTCTCTACAAAAAATTTTAAAATTAGCCATACATGGTGGTGCATGCCTATAGTCCTAGCTGTTTGTGAGGCTGAGGTGGGAGGATTGCTTGAGGCTGGGAAATAGACGCCCTGTCTCAAAAAATAATAACTATTATTATTATTATTAATATGCCAAGACAGTAGGTATAAATTAGGACTTGCTGAGCACACCAAGGTGAATAGTCACTAATCTGAGTCATCAGCTGTTCAAGCAAAATATTTTAAAGCAAAGAGATATCAAGTAAGGGGGTGAGAATAGTTTGTCACATGCTGAACACTGGCCAAATAGGCTCTCTACAAAGGAAGATGTGACTCCCATTTTAGGGAAAATATATCAGGGCCTGATCAAGTTCCTCACTACTCAACGTATGGTCTGCACATCAGCAGCAGCACCAGGGAGCTTGTTAAAGATGCAGGCTCTTGAATCTACCTCAGAGCTACTGAATCAGAATCTGCATTTTAACAAGACACCCCAGTGATTCATACTGATATGCTTCGGATTCGTGTCCCCTCCCTAATCTCAAGTCAAATTGTAATCCTCAATGTTGGAGAAGGGGCCTGGTGGGAGGCTATTGGATCTTGGCAGTAGACTTGTCTTTTGCTATTCTCGTGATAGTGAGTGAGTTCTCAGGAGATCTGGTTGTTTAAAAATGTGTAGCTCCTTCCCCTTCTCTCTCTTCCTCCTTCTCTAGCCGTGTAAGACATGCCTGCTTTCCCTTCACTTTCCACTATGATTCTAAGTTTCCTGAGGCCTCCCCAGCCATGCTTCCTGTACAGCCTTCAGAACTGTGAGTCAATTAACCCTATGTTCTTTATAAATTACCCAGTTTCAGGTAGTTCTTTATACCAATGCAAGAATGGACAAATACACATACACACACTAAAATTTGAGAAGCACTGGTCTGAAGTTCCACAAACTTACTTAACATCCAAGTAACTCGTGTACCTTTTTAAAAAATAGAGATTCCAAGGACCATTGTCCAGAAATCATGATTCTGTGGATTTTAGGTGGACCCAGGAATTTACATTTTAAAGTAGCTCTCCAGCAAATCTTGGGGACAACTAGATTTGGGACCAACTTATCTGGAGTGTTCGTTGTGAAGGCACTCGACTTTTCATCAGGAATCACACCGAGTGGTGAAAAGAAGGCAGCTTGAAATACTCTGAGATTCACTATCTTTACATTTTATCAAGAAATTTATCTATTTTTCCCACAAAAATCCTTGGAGAGTGAGATTCCATAATAGGAAAATATGTTAGCCAGGGAATTTTCAATGAAATGAAGCAAAGCATAATTCTTTCAAAGAAGGACTTCCAGTTCCTGGACCAAACCCACATAGCCATAAGTGTACCCAGTCACAGACACAGACACAGACATCAAATGAGACCAAATACTGCTTTCCAAATACGTTCACAGCACTATGACCATATTGCTTGGTCTTTGTGAGTACATCTGTCCCCTCCAACCTCATCCCTGGGCCCAGGGAGTCATGTGGACGGTCTGTTTCTATGTCACTTCTAGGGTACGGCACAGAACAGAAACAAAAGCCTGAACAATGAGAGATGCCTTGTTATATTATATCTGCTGTCCCACCTATATTTGTTTTTGGCAGTAAACTTGTTGTTAAGCATCTAGCGAATCTCTAGTGAAGCAATGTACAGGCATTACTGTTTAATGACTAGGAAGACACTAAAAACCCAGATCTCAATCTGTGGTGAAAAAGATATAACATCAGATTCATCAACAGTGTAGTTCAGAATAAGGACAAAAAGTCAAGGTCATGAACTCAGGATTTCACATTCAGGGGCCAGACACAGTGGCTCATGCCTATAATCCCAGCACTTTGGGAGGCCAAGTCAGGCAGATCACTTGAGGTTAGGAGTTCGAGACCAGCCTGGCCAACACAGTGAAACCCTCTCTTCACTAAAAAATACAAAAATTAGCCAAGCATGTTGGCATGCACCTGTAGTCCCAGCTACTCAGAAGGCTGAGGCACAAGATCCCTTGAACCTGGGAGGCAGAGGTTGCAGTGAACCAAGATGGTGCCACTACATTCCAGTCTGGGAAATAGAGAAAGGTTCAGTCTCAAAAAAAAAAAGTTCACATTTAAACTCTGAAACAGGAACTCTCTAGAGAAATAAACTAAGACAGAAGGCAAGAAGAGGGTGCTGATGACTTGGGCTTCTGAACCAGGTCTAGCAGTAGTCCCCTGCAGCTACCAGCCCAAAGTTGATCCTTTTAAAGAAATTCTGGAAATTGTAAATATCTCAGGTACAGCACTTCCAGACTTTATAGTCTCTGCCCTTTGACATAGTATCTAATTACTTCTACTGCTTACTTTTTCAATATTTTATAATAAAAGAAAAGGAGAGTAAACACCCTAGTAACCACGGTCTACAATGAACAATTGTACCATTTTGCCTTATTTTCCCTATTATCTAAATTTTTGTTGAGCCATTTTCAAGTGAGTTGCAGACATCATGACACTTCACTGCTAAATATTTTAACTCTTTTCTCATAAGAATAAGCTCTTACCATAATACCATTAAATACCATTAAAACACCAAAGAAAACTGATAAAAATAATTCTCAAATATTACATAATACCGAGTCCTTATTGAACTTACCCAAATAGCCCTCAAAATGTTTTTACCCCAACACTGTATTGGGACAATTTTCAAAGAACAAGGTTGAAAGCATTTTACAGTGCACATTCATATACCCACTACCCAGATGGTATAGCTAATTTTTTACTATGATTGTTTTGCTACATGCCTTTACAGCTTTTTCTTTTCTTTTCTTTTCTTTTTTTTTTTTTTGACAGTCTCACTGTTGCCAAGCTTCAGTGCAGTGGTGCAACCTTGGCTCTTTGCAACCTCCACCCCCTGGGTTCTAGTGATTCTCATACGTCAGCCTTCTGAGTAGCTGGAACTATAAGCATGTACCACCACGCCCAACTAATTTTTGTATTTTTAGTAGAGCTGAGGTTTCACCATGTTGCTCAGGCTGGTCTCAAACTTTTGACCTCAAGTGATCCACCCACCTTGGCTTCCCAAAGTGCTAGGATTACAGGCATAAGCTACTGCACCTGGTCATGCCTTTACATCTATTCACATATACACTTTATTCATCTATCTATCTTATTTTTTGATACATTTCAAAGGAAAGTACAACAGTACAGTTTCCCTTAACTATTTTGTATGCAAATCATTAGAGTTCAGTATTTCTTTTTGATTTTTTCTTTTGATGGAAAATTTACATTCAGTGAAATGTAGAAATTTTAAATTATACTTAAGTTTTAACAAATAAATACATCTGTGTAACCCAAGTTCATATCAAGAAACAGAACATTACCAGGGAGTTATTTCATGACCCATCCCAGTCAAGCCTCTCTCCTACTCCACACCATCAAGAGGCAAACACTCTAACCACAGATTAATTTTGCCTATTCTAGAACCTCATATAAATAGAATTATACAATACATACTCTTTTGGTCTTGGCTTCTGCCATTCAAAATAATGCTTTTAAGAATCAGCCTGTTGTTAAATATAGTTCACACTTTTTATTGCTGAGAAGTATTCCACTTTACGAAAATACCACAATTTGTTTTGCCATTCTCTTAGCGATGGACACCTGGATCATTTCTAGGCTTTGGTTATTATGAATGAAATGTCCATGAAAATTCCTGTACAAATGTTTTTGCCAATACAGTTGACCCTTGGACATCTTGGGGGTTAGAGGTCCCCACCCTCCACACAGTTGAATATCACCTTTGACTCTCCAAAAACTTTACTAATAGCCTACTGTTGACTAGAAGCCCTAATGATAACATATACAGTCAACTAACACAGATTTTGCATGTCATATGTGTCATATGCTATATTATTATCATAAAGTAAGCTAGAGAAAAGAAAATGTTATTAAGAAAATTATAAGGAAGAAAAAATACATTTACTATTCATTAAGAGGGAGTGGGTCATCATAAAGGTCTTCATCCTCATCATCTTCACATTGAGTAGGCTGAGGAGGAGGAAGAAGAGAAGGGACTGGTCTTGCTGTCTCAGAACTGGCAGAGGTGAAAAAGATGGAGAGGTAGAGGGGAGGCAGGAACACTTGATGTAACTTTTATTGAAAAAAAAATCCACCTATAATCGGACCTGCACAGTTTAAACTTATGTTGCTCAAGGGTCAACAGCATATATTTTCATTTCTTTTGGATAAATACCCAGAAGAGGAATTTCTGAGTCCTAGGGTAGATATATATTTCATTTTATGAGAAACTTTCAGACCTTTTTCCACAGTGAATGTACCATTTATACTTTTACCAATAATGTATGAGATTTCCAATTGCTGTGTTTACTCTGCTCTTATTTTTTAAAATTTCTTTCTTCTACTTTACTTTGGGTTTTCTTCACTCTTCCTAGCTTCTTAAAGTATATCCTTAGCTATTAATTTTAGGCTTTTCATTTTTAATGTAAGCTTTTAAAGCTACACATTTCCCTCTGAGCATCACTTTAGCTGCTTCCTGCAAATTTTGATACATTGTATTTTTATTTGCTTTTTGTTTAAAATATAATTTGAGATTTATTTCATCCATAAATTGTTTAGATGTGTTTAATCCAAAGTGTTAATGGTTTCCTAAATAGTTTATTGTTTTTAATTTACAAGAAAATGCCATTATAATCAGAGAATACACTCTATATAATTTCAATCTTTTTTAATTATTGAGGCTTGTTTTAAGCTTCAACATATGATGCACCTTGATGAACATAACTTGTACACTTGAAAAGAATGTTTACTGATCAGTATTGGGGTATAATGTTTTATAAATATATCAATTAGATCAAGATGCTTGATAGTCTTGTTTAGATTCCCTATACTTTTACTTACATCTTGCTGTTTTTTGTTGTTTTTTTTTTATTTTTGAAAGAGAGATTTTTCTATTTGCTTGTTTGTTTGTTTGTTTTAGAGAAAGGATCTTGCTCTGTCACCCAGGATGGAGTAGTGGTACATTCATAGCTCATTATAGCCTCAAACTCCTGGACAGAAGCAATCCTCCCTCAAGAGTGGGGTTTTACATGGAATATTATGCAGACATCAAAAATGATGAGTTCGTGTCCTTTGTAGGGACATGGATGAACCTGGAAACCATCATTCTCAGCAAACTGACACAAGAGCAGAAAATCAAACACCACATGTTCTCACTCATAGGCGGGTGTTGAACAATGAGAACACATGGACACAGGGAGGGGAGCACTACACACTGGGGTCTGTTGGGGGGAAATGGGGGAGGGACGGGGTGGTGGGGAGGTGGGGAGAGATAGCATGGGGAGAAATACCAGATATAGGTGAAAGGGAGGAAGGCAGCAAATCGCACTGCCATGTGTGTACCTATGTGACAATCTTGCATGTTCTTCACATGTACCCCCAAACCTAAAATGCAATAAAAAAAAAATTTTAAGTAAAACGAAAAAAAAAAAAAGAGTAGGGTTTTAAATTCCAACTATAATTTTAGAATTACCTACGTTTCCTTACTTATGTCAATTTTTACTTCATGGATTTTGAAGTATAATTTTAGAATCACCCATTTTTCCCTTCCTTATGTCAATTTTTACTTCACGTATTTTGAATTTCCAGAATGTGTTTTGTAACTTTTTGTTTTCCAAAATGGATATAATTGAATATTCCTACCCAAATGTTTAACCTGAATCTTATCAAGCCTTTAGATCTACCTAATTTCCTTCCTTGAAGAGAAACAAGTTAAACATGAGTATGCGGGAACAATCAGGCACATCTAGAATAAGAAATGCTCTGTGAGATAATTGGCCTGACATTTTCAGAACATCAATGTCATAAAAAGGGAGAGATTAGGAGTACTGGTCTACCTTACAAAACTTAGAAGATATGTCAAGGACATTTAAGCTCTCTTCTTTAGGCAGCTGATTATTTTTGCATGTACAACCAAGACTTGAAAGAGAGTGATATAAACATTTCACTTTGAATGTTAGAGAATTCATACTAGAGAGAAAATGTAACCAGATTATATAGTACTGAGTGTACAAAGACAGGCTCATTGAAGGCAGGAAAATCAAGCAGACCCTAGAAGGGACTTTTTAGGGATTTTCCTGCTAGACTCCCTCAAGCTAGAATACAGCATCAGGGTATATGGGAACTTTGTGTAATGGGCTGGAGGTAAAAAAAAAAAAAAAAAAAAAAAAGGAATTCTCACTATACTCATCCATGCCATAATTCTGGCTTCATTGGAAGTCACCAACCACAGATGAAAGCAAACTTGTTAATTTGCTGCCCCTAGCTTGGTTTTGGTCATGTATACTGTGACGTGCTGCCCAAATCCCCACTTTAGGAATGAAGAATTGGTTTCCTACCTGCTGGGAAGATTATGAGATGACAGCCCTCTGCAGAGCGCCTTCTCCAAGAACTGCCTCAGCTGAAGACAGCCTGTATTCAATGACTAGATAAAGATCTTGCCCCTAACTCTAAGTTGGTAAAATTCTAAAGGACCCTGCCAACCTCAGAGCTCCCCATGGAGCGGCTGAGCCTTTATTACATGGAAGCACAGTCAATCCCTCGCCTGCCACGTCCTCATTGTGCCATGCCTTCCACACTTGTTGATTCCAAGAATACTCTACGGTAGCCTTCCTGTGAGCTGATCACCATCTCAGAATCAGTTTTCTGGAGAATTCAGCCTGCAGCAAGATTATATACCAATTACCTTTGAAGAGCTCACAATGCTTTCATCATTATTTCTGTGGCAACTGAATTTAATTTTGCAGAAGGGGAAATTGAGGTGCAAAATTTCTGTGACTTGCTTGAGATTAACTGAGATATCAATATTGTGCAAAGGCAGTGTGCCAAGGCGTTCTCAAGAACCATGGAAGTATGCTGCCAAGTTTTCATATATGTATAAAGTTTATTTTTACTACAACAGAGTAAAACACACCATTCTAGCAATGTGTGCCAGATGGAATGTGGGTTTTTGGGGTCGGGTACGGCACAGAGTGTAACAAATTTAGAATGTGTTAAGAAGCACAGTATTCAAAGAAAGATAGTATGTTTACTAGAAATGTGATATGCTGGCTTCATAAGCATATCAGAGAATGTGGGCAGGACAGTAAATCTACTGAAACAGCAACACCATGCTGAAGGGAGACAGTGACTATTGCAATAACTGTGCATGGTTTAAGGAACATTGCAAAATATGATCTTACCATAGAAGTACTTACATTGATGTTTTAGCTACCCAGTGTGTTTGGGGGTTTGCTATCAAAATGTCTAGTTCAGGGATCTCCACTGAATACAAAAAAAAAGTTTGAAGAACCGAGTTAGGGATTAGAATTTAGGAAATCTGAGCTCCCATGGATCCTATCTGTACCCAATTATGTTAAAACAGAGACTAAATATCACTTTTAACATCCCAAGCTGAAAATCCTGTGCTGTTTTCTCATAAAATTAAGACTATTAGCATTCGAATCATGTTAAACATAGGATTGCTAATCAGAAGAGAATATAAAGGAGAGGAAAATGTTTATGCAAAAAGCAAAGCCAGCATGTTCATGTCCCTGGATCTGCTCAACATAAAGATGCACACCCAGAGAGTGGATAAAAGCATGGCACCTCATTTTGACAGTGTCTACACGAGCTTTCTAGTTCCTTTTCTCTTTAAGTTTGTGGCATATTCTCTGCCAACCACATTCCTCCAGCAGAGCCTATCAGCTCTGTAGCACAAAGCCTTCTTTGTGCCCAAGAATGAAGTATGGATCAGCCTGAAAGAATCAAATGATTAAACGTTCCTGGTTTGTTCAGGCTTTGGTGAGATCCCATTTTCAAAATGTCCATGGCTGGGCCTCCAGAGTCAAATGTGAACTGCTGTATTGTATAACTTAGGAGCAAATCTGCAACCATTTTTACACATACTCAAGCAGAAAGTCTGCTCTCCAGCATCAAGCCGGGTTGCAGTAATGATCCTGAATTCATCACATAACCACACAACCCCTTATTTCACGCAAGCTAGTGAAAGTCACTTTCAGGTCTTGCTTTTAAAAATATTTAAAACCAAAGGAACTATTTTAAGTCTGAAGCCAAAAGTTAAGGAGCATTTTCATTCTCTCACTTCTTATCAGCAGCACCTCCTGGTTATTCTTCTCCTAACAGGCTCATAATTTTCATTAATGAGGCTGGCAGCTCTGACTTTGCCTGGAGGGGAATATAACCCAGAGCAGCCTGCAAGAGCTTGAAATTCTCTGGTTTTTGTCATTTGCTATTAGAATCACAGCCTTTTCTAAATTTAGGATAGTAAGTCATATTAAATGGTGACCTGATTGCAAAGCCTCCTCAAGTTTGTCTGGGGGTGCAATCAACAACACATCTGACTATAAAGGTCAACAATGTTAACATTTCAGAGCCTCCTTCTGGTTTCACACTACAAAAGAAAACAGCATTGCGAACCAGGCTTTTTTCACAGGACAGTATACAGATGTGTTCCTACGGATTTTTTAGCTTCCTTTTCCACTGCACACAGTATAGTTTATGGATTCATAGCATATGCATATGTCAACTTGCGGCTCTCAAGGATTAATTTCACTTTATCCAATATGTTGCTAAACCTCTTAGGGAACTCATGGTTCAATGCAATGGGCTGACATAGCATTAATTTAATTCAGATTCTGTTTTCATACTGTCACAATTTTAACTATTGCAGCATTGTTTGTGGGAATTCAGATAAGGCTATTTAATGAAAGAAAAGTGACAAAGACATTCTTTTGGTATTTTTGATTACAGCCTAGCCCTTACCCTTCATATCCAGCAGGTCATCGAGATCTAGAGGATCCTAGTTCAATCCAGCAGCTGGCACCTCCACCCCATCTCATGCTGTGACCTTAATCCAGATCTCTTCAGCTTTCTCAGGCCTCTCACAGTACCTTCCTCCCTGCTGTCTTCTGCCAGAGTCCCTCTGCCTTGCAATCATGATTCTTTCTAATCTGATCTCGTCAGTTACTACCTTAAAAACCTTCTTCAATAGGCACCCTTTGCCTATACGATAAAATAGAAAAAAAGCATGGCTTCATGGAAAGTGCAAAAAAGTTCAGGCTTCATGATATTACTTGAATGAGTGAATTCACTGCAATCTACAGCCTCGTCCTCAGATTAACAAATTCAGTCAGTATCACAGCAGCGGATCCACATAATCTAAGCCTGCAAGAGTCATGTAAGAACCAAAATTGTCAGCATATTAATTTTCACGGAAATACACCTGAAACAGAAGTCCTAATCCTCATCTTGACCTGAGCCACATATTCCTCCTCTAGAGGTTACATGACTAACCACTTTATAATAAGATTCTTTATGGCCACAGAATTAGCTCAAGGTAAGTTAGTTGTTTAGCCATTTGGGGCCTTGAGAATGATGGTTCAGGCTGTGATGAGCAGGTACATGCAGCAGATACAGGGAATGCTCTCTGATGACACCAATTCATTGGTCTTCTATTTTCCACGATCCAGGCTGACCAGTTCTCTTCTGTTGGCCAAAACGGTGGATTGAGTTCCCATGTTTTGCACAGGATCCATGTTTCCTCCCTCAGATTGCATGTCCATTGGAATTCTGGGAATTTCTAAACTCTTCAGTAACAAACTCCAGGATGGACCCAATCGGCCCTTGCTTCACTCTCTCAGTTAACACATTCCATCTATGTCCTCTCAGAGAGCATCTTTATGCCCCAGTTCTCTTCCTGCCACCCTTTAAAACCTGGCCCCAAACTGCCTTATCCCCATGTTCACACTCATACCATTCCCTCCAGCCACACCGAATTCTTCACCTTTCTCCTTTCATGCTGGATAAGTTAGACTCCTCAGGTTGTAAGCCACAGAAACTAGCTAGTTTCCGCAGAGAAGGGATTTACCAGGAGTAGATGTGGTAGCTTACAGCATTGAAGGCAAAACTGAAGAACCAGTTTTTAGAAAGAATAGAAACCAGGGCAGAGCTGAGGACTTCACAGGAACAGCTGGGCATCTCTCTTCAGGAAGACACCATGAGATGAATCAGGTCCTACCATTTTCTATCCTGCTCAAGGATAGAAATTCCACATCCCACACTTTATCTTAGGGCACCTTTATGGACAGACACCCAAGACCATGTAGAATGACAGATAAATATTTCTCAAAACATATCAGGATCCTGGGACTAATAAATCACAGTGAAGGATATGGGGAGCCAATTGACTGAAAATGTATAAACTGTGGAAGCAAAGCATGAAGTTGGGGCTAAAGACTCAGAGTACAGAAATGCTCAAGTGTAAAAGGAATCTGAAGGCCCTTCACGTACATGAGGAATTTCAAGGTCAAAAGAGAAAATGCCTAGAGAGGCAGCACACTGTATAGAAAGGAGAAGGCAGCAATGAAAAGAGAGAAAAGAATGAAAATTTCAGTGTATGAAAGTGATTAATGGAAATCTTACATGGTAGTAAGAAAAGTATAAGAATGCATAATACATAAACACTTCATAATAAAAAAAATTAAAGATTGAGTGGATTTAAAGGAGTTCCTATATAAATTCAAAGAATTAATGTTTGCATCTGTGTTTAAAGTCCCAGCTCTGCCTTTATAACTTCATAACACAAAATCCAGCCTGGCTATTCCTGCAGACACTAGCTTTCTATGCTTTAGCAATATGACCCAGTCTTTATTTTCTCAAACACCAGCTTCCTCCTGCCTCAAAGACTTTGGATGTATGGTTCCTTCTGCTAACATCTTCTTCCCCTCCTGTATTAGTTAAGGCTCTCCAGAAAAAGAGAATCAATGGGGGATATAGATACATTTCTCTCTCTCTTGCTTGCTGTTTCTATCTATCTATGGAAAGAGAGAGGGGGGAGGGAGGGAGGAGGGAGACAGAGAGAGAGAAAGAGGTTTATTTTAAGAAATTTGTAGAGGCTGGCAAGCTGCAAATCCACAGGTCAGACTGGAAACTCCAGCAAGAGTTGATATTCCAGTCTTGAGTCCGAAGCAAAGGCTGGAAACTCAGGCAGAATTTCTATGCTACAGTCTTGAGGAGAATTCAAGTTCCTTTCTCTTCGTGGGGTGAGAAGGAAACCTGTCTTTGCTCTTAAGGCCTTCATTTGATTGCTTGAAGTCGATCCACATTATGAAGGGTAATCTGCTTTACTCAAAGTCTACAGATTTAAAAGGTTTTTTGGTTTTTGTTCCTGAGATGGAGTCTTGCTGTGTTGCCCAGGCTTGAGTACAGTGGCACGATCTTGGCTCATTGCAACCTCCATCTCCTAGGTTCAAGCAATTCTCCTGCCTGAGCCTCCCAAGTAGCTGGGATTAAAGGCAAGAGCCACCACGTCCAGCTCTCTCTCTCTCTGTGTGTGTGCGTGTAATAAATTTTATATATTTATATATATATATATATATAAAATTCTTTTTTAGTAGAGACAGGGCTTCATCATGTTAGCCAGGCTAATCTTGAACTCCTGACCTCATGATCCACCCACCTCAGCCTCCCAGAGTACTGGGATTACAGGTGTGAGCCACTGGGCCTGGCCTACTGATTTAAATGCGAATCACATCTAAAAAACCAAAAACCTACAACATCTAGATTAGTGTTTGACCAAACAACTGGGCACCATTAACTACCAAGGTAAATAAGGAATAATAGAGCTAGAATATATTTTCCTGTCTTCTTACCCCACACACCTGTGCCAGGCTTGATTAACACCACCTCCTTCAGATCTCACCTCAAACCTTGGTCTCCTGGAAGACAGGTAAATATATTCTAGCTCTATTATTCCTTTTCTTCCTAATCTTTTAATCTCAACCAAAGTTAGGAAGGTCCATTTTGGGTACAAAGAACCTCCTCGCAGTGGTGAATAGACATCACTGGGGTCAGCAGGCAGAGATTCTGTGAGACACTGAAGCTCTCAAGAAAACATCTTAAAACATGTGGAATGGAGAATGCTGTTACCCTAGGAATCATCTAAATACATACAGTTTTTCACGGATAATGGATTTGTTAAGCATGCTTGGAGTATTCTCTATCTTAAATAGCTATGCATAATTGCAATATTCATAAATTACTATACATTAGCAGGCTAAGCAGACACACTTCAGCAAACTAACTCATTAACCCTTTCTAGAACTCTGATCTTATAAGGTTGAGACCCAGGAAAACTGAATTGATATACCCGTAAGCATAAATCAAAAAACACAGTAAGGTACCTTCCTAAACAAAATATCACCAGCCTTATTTTTCTTGTGATAATTTTATCTGATGAGGGAAAAGACACTATGGGAAAAAGATAAAGAAGCAAATATGTACATATTGTGTAGTTAGAAAAATCTTTTATCCCTTTTAGTGTCTTCCACATATCCTCCCAGCCCATTCTTGACTTTCTCAAGGTAAGCTTTTCTAGCCTTTCCATTTTCTCCTGCTGTTTTTGTCCGATTGCCCTTTTTGATTTTAAATAATAGGAAGGCATAGACAATATATTGGTAATGCTATATTTAAACAATATACCTGAAAGTTTATTTAAAACACCACTGATATAGATAGATAGATAGATAGATAGATATGTAGATATATATTATACATATATATTATATATATAATATATATTTAATGTATATTATATATATAATATATATTTAATGTATATGTATATATATATAAACACTTTATTGTTTAGGTTCTATTGCACTTTAGGTTCTGGGGTACATGTGAAGAACACTCAGGATTGTTGCATAGGTACACACATGGCAATGTAGTTTGCTGCCTCCATCCCCATTGCCTATAACTTCTCATGTTTTCCCTCATCGACTTCCTACCCTCTGCTGTCCCTCCCCTAGTTCCCCTCAACAGACCCCAGTGTGTGATGCTCCCCTCCCTGTGCCCATGTGTTCTCATTGGTCAACACTCATCTATGAGTGAGAACATGAGGTGTTCGATTTTCTGTTCTTGTGTCAGTTTGCTGAGAATGATAGTTTCCAGATTCATCCATGTCCCTAAAGGACACGAACTCATCATTTTTCATGGCTGCACAGTATTACATAGTGTATATGTGCCACATTTTCCCTGTCCAGTCTATTGTTGACAGGCATTTGGGTTGGTTCTAGGTCTTTGTTATTGTAAACAGTGCTGCAATAAACATACCTGTGCATGTGTCTTTATAATAGAATGATTTATAATCCTTTGGATATATACCCAGTAATGGTATTGCTGGTCAAATGGAATTTCTATTTCTAGGTCCTTGAGGAATCACCACACTGTTTTCCACAATGGTTGAACTGATTTAAACTCCCACCAACAGTGTAAAAGTATTCCTGTTTTTCTACATCCTCTCCAGCATCTGTTGTCTCCAGATTTTTTAATGATTGTCATTCTAACTGGCATGAGATGGTATCTCAATGTGATTTGGATTTGCATTTCTCTAATGACCAGTGATGATGAGCATTTTTTCATATGTTTGTTGGCCTCATATCTGTCCTCCTTTGAAAAGTGTCTGTTCATATCCTTCTCCCACTTTTAAATGGGTTTGTTTGTTTTTTTCTTGTAAATCTGTTTTAGTTCTTTGTAGAGTCTGGATATTAGCCCTTTGTCAGATGGGTAGATTGCAAAAATTTTTTCCCATTCTGTTGGTTGCCAATTCACTCTAATGACTGTTTCTTTTGCTGTGCAGAAGCTCTGGAGTTTAATTAGATCCCATTTGTCTATTTTGGCTTATGCTGCCATTGTTTTTGGTGTTTTAGTCATGAAGTTCTTGCCTATGCCTATGTCCTGAATGGTGTTGCCTAGGTTTTCTTCTAGGGTTTTTATGGTGTTAGGTCTTATGTTTAAGTCTTTAATCCATCTGAAGTTAATTTTAGTGTAAGGTGTCAGGAAGGGGTCCAGTTTCTGCTTTCTGCACATGGCTAGCCAGTTTTCCCAACACCATTTATTAAACAGGGAATCCTTTCCCCATTGCTTGTTTTTGTCAGGTTTGTCAATGATCAGATGGTTGTAGACGTATGGCATTGCATCCGAGTCCTCTGTTCTGTTTCATTGGTCTATATCTCTGTTTTGGTACCAGTACCATGTGGTTTTGATTACTGTAGCCTTGTAGGATAGTTTGAAGTCAGGTAGCGTGATGCCTCCAGCTTTATTCATTTTACTTAGAATTGACTTGGCTATGCGGACTCTCTTTTGGTTCCATATGAAATTTAAGGTGTTTTTTTCCAGTTCTGTGAAGAGGGTCATAGGTAGCTTGATGGGGATAGCACTGACTATAAATTACTTTGGGCAGTATGGCCATTTTCACAATATTGTTTCTTCCTAACCAGGAGCATGGAATGTTTTTCCATCTGTTTGTGTCCTCTCTTATTTCATTGAGCAGTGGTTTGTAGTTCTCCTTGAAGAGGTCATTTACATCCTTTGTTAGTTGTATTCCTAGGTATTTTATTCTCTTTGTAGCAGTTGTGAATGGTAGTTCATTCTTGATTTGGCTCTCTTTAAGTCTGTTATTGGTGTATAGGAATACTTGTAATTTCTGCAAATTGATTTGTGTATCCTGAGACTTTGCTGTAGTTGCTTATCAGTTCAAGGAGCTTTTGGGCTGATATGATGGGGTCTTCTAAATATACAATCATATCATCTGCAAATAGAGACAGTTTGACTTCCTCCTTTCCTAATTGAATACCCTTTATTTTTTTTTCTTGCCTGATTGCTCTGGCTAGAACTTCCAATACTATATTGAATAGGAGTGGTGAGAGAGGGCATCCTTGTCTAGTGCCAGATTTCAAAGGGAATGCTTCCAGTTTTTGCCCATTCAGTGTGATATTGGCTGTGGGTTTCTCGTAAATAGCTTTTATTATTTTGAGATATGTTCCGTCAGTACCTAGTTTATTGAGCATAAGGGGCTGTTGAATTTTGTCAAAGGCCTTCTCTGCATCTATTGAGATAATCATGTGGTTTTGTCTTTGGTTCTGTTCATGTGGTGAATTACGTTTATAGACTTGTGAATGTTGAACCAGCCTTGCATCTCCAGGATGAAGCCTACTTGATTGTATACCCAGTAATGGTATTGCTGTCTTTTGATGTGCTGTTGCAATCGGTTTGCCAGTATTTTATTGAAGATTTTTGCATCTATGTCCCTCATGGATATTGGCCTGAAGTTTTCGTTTCTTGTTGAGTCTTTGCTGGGTTTTGGTATCAGGGTGATGTTGGTCTTATAAAATGATTTGGGGAGGATTCCCTCTCTTTGGATTGTTTGGAATAGTTTCAGAAGGAGTGATACCAGATCCTCTTTGTATGTCTGGTAGAATTCAGCTGTGAACCCATCTGGACCTGGGCTTTTTTTGGTTGGTAGGCTATTAATTGCTGCCTCAACTTCAGCCCTTCTTACTGGTCTATTCTGGGTTTCAATTTCTTCATGGTTTAGTCTTGGGAGGGTGCAAGTGTCCAGGAATTTATCCATTTCTTCCAGGTTTACTGGTTTATCTGCTTAGAGTTGTTTGTAGTTGGTGACTTTTGGATGGGGGTCTCTGAGTGGATGTCCTTTTTGTTGATGTTGAAGTTATTTCTTTCTGTTTTTTAGTTTTCCTTCTAACAGTCAGGACCCTCTGCTGTAGGACTGCTGGAGGTTCACTCCAGACCCTGCTTGCCTGGGGATCACCTGCAGCGGCCTCTGTGCTCTCGCTGGGAACTGCACTCCAGAGCTGTTCCTATTCTGCCATCTTGGATTGTCTCTCTGGACACCACTGTTAATAATAGCATGCTTAATATGCACTATAACAGTCATTTGAAAACAAAGGCACACTAGACACAGATGAGACAATGAACAAAATACATAAACAGACATGGACAGTGGGTATTTTTCTTGTATTAACTTTACTGTGCTTGAGATAAAGAAATAACAGAAAGAAATAAAAGCCTATCTCTAGCTCTACAAACCCTCTTGGAGTTGAGGGTAGGAGAAGACAACCAGTAATTACACTGGGTTTGCTAAAAATCAAAGACAATATATGAAATTATTCATTGTGTGCACAGATTGATTTCTAAACTCAAAGATGTCTTAGGTCAGTGGAAATGGACATGACAACTTCTTGGGGGCTTCAGAGGAGAATGACCCGTCATATCAAAGGACATTTTTAGATGTCAGAAGAGAGCTACAGATGACAGTGTTGGGCTAGAAGAAGAGAATCAGACAAAATATGAAGCTGACACCAGGACTGTCCTCACACACCTAGCTGCAGAGAAAACACACTGCTAGGAGAACCAGAGCGGTAAGTATAAGGCATTCAGATATGGAGGGTCTTGATTTTCCAAGTGTTTAAATGAAATCTAATGAGCAACAGTACACCAGCCTGGGTAGTAATGAAAATTGCTGTCAGGAAAGTCAACAGGGGAATAAATTAAAGATCCTTTACTCTGTCTCTTATTACTTTTTAACTCAGTTTAAAAAAAAAAAAAAAAGCTTTAGAAGTAGCCACTGACTTAGGGCTATAATGAAGCAATTTTTTTAATGTGGGTTTTACCAGCATCTGTGGAGTACAGACTACAGCCTGGAGAAGTGGGATGTGGTCTGGTAAAACAAATATTTACCAGTAAATTATTTGTGCTTATTTTGAAGGGCAATTAAACATTTTATGCATGCTTTCAAGGGATTCAGATTATCCTCATTTGATACATGATGGTGATGAACTGTACCTAAAGATTTACCCAAGTGATTTCTGAAATCAAGAACATCAAGTGAACAGCTGTTTGAAAGAAATGCCCCATCCTGGAGAGGTTGCATGGCACCATGGAATTGAACCCTCCTTCAAGAGCCTTTAGAACAATAAAGCATGATGGTCTGATGCAAACCAGAAATTTACAAGCACAGGCTTTCTACAGCTGACACACACTGTTACCAGCTGGAACTTTAACATTTCAAAAGTCAGAGTGGATAGTTCCAATTGGAAAAGCCTCAGTTCTAAATAGCAAAAGAAGGGGTGAGGAGGGGGAAGAGAGTAAAATGACATTGCAAAGACAAAGAAATTAGACAAGGCCGTATGAATAACACAACAATTAATGTTTAAGTTTCCCTTGCCCAAACGTGAAAATCAGATTTATTTCACTAAATACTGGATTGGAAGGAGGAGCTATCAGCAAAGCACAGCTAGAGCTAAAATTTGAACTTAGTTTTCTAGGATTCACTCCTAAGAAGATTGAAATATCCAAAAAGACTTTTTTCTTCTTTTCTTTCTTTCTTTTTTTTTTTTTTTTTTTTGTAGAATCACCAACTTAGATTGCTTACTTTCTTAGAAAAAATAAATTTTCTTTCCCAAAGGGATGATAAATACTATCTCAAAAATCGTATGTTGGTAAGAGCTATACTTTAGGCTCTTTGAGTATGTTTCCATGCAGAATATATGCATATCTAATTACAGTGGGTAACACTGAATGCTTATTACATGGAGGCACATACTTTGAATGTATTTTCTAATTTTCCCAACTACCCAATGAGAGCGATGCAATTATTGTTTCCAAAATGAGACACTAAAGCAACTTTGCCAAGGGTAACCACTCAGCAGGGCATAGCTGGGATTTGAACACAGACAGGATCCCTAACCACTGCATTAGCTGTCTTCAGGAGAGTGTTTCAAAATATCTTCTATACAATCCTAATCAAAGTATAAATCTCTAAGTTTAGAAATAGAAATTATCTATACCAACTGGCAAGTAAAGTGTCAAAAAATATTTGACTAGTCATGCTCTATGAGTTTGATGTGTTAATATTACTGTAAAAAGTTGAAATAAGCAAAGTGTCAAGAAGACTCAACATGACTCAAATGTTAGATTGTTCATCTCTTGAATGAAATAATTGCCTACTTATCCCAAAGTTTATGTTAAAATGATCTGATGGTGCTTTAGAGCTGACCTCATGTAGACCAAATAAGGAAATGAGAGGATACCTGGCCACAGCGATGGTTGACTTGCCTTCCCTCAAGCTTTCCTTCAATTTCCCCTAAAGCCCTTGGGTTCAGCCAGACAAAGAGATTTTAACAGAAGGTAAGCCCATTGATCACTTTTTTTATGGACTAAAAGTTTGCCAATTTCAAAAGCTGTCAAGTCTGTCCCACAGACTGGCTGAGTGACAGATGAAAGAAGTTCACAGACACAGGCTTGCCTGTCAGAGCCACTATGGGGCTCCTGCCAGAGTCCACAGCAGCCCCAAAAAGCCCATAAGACTTGCTTTTATTTTGTACAGATTTAATGACAAAGGCCTAGAGCAAACTCAATTTGTGGGTAATAAACACTGTCAGCCCCACACCCCCCATCTCTGAGTAGAGAGCAGTCTTGTGCACAAATGATCAAAGATTGGTTTTAGGACAACATGAGTAAACAAGCTATTCAGATAAACTCCTCTACATTCCCTTGTTATCTGCTCTTTGTTATTAGCTCAAGGAGAGGATTAGGCTGCCTTCAGCCATAATCCTTTCCCAAAGCTTTTGCAAAACCTTCCGGACTTCCAAGGTTTGCATCTTTCCTATAATTTTTCCCGCCACCCTGACCCATCTCCTACAAAAAGCTGTGAAGAAAATCAGATATTAGTTAGAATGTTGTTTCTATTTCTTTTACCAATTATGTAAATGAGCTCTATATTTTAAATATACTAATGTGTGAATTTTCACTTGTTAGTAGGTTCCCCGCCATAGTCAGTTCCTAAACTCAGGTAACATCTTCAAGCATCAGCTCACATAATCAAGTTACTAATTTTTCCTAAGCTGTCAAACTATTCTTACAACAAAAAGCACAGTTCTGGGATGAAATTATCTGAGCTTACTAACTGCCCCATACTTTTTGAAATGCAAAACAAAAATAAATGTATGAGTAATAAACACTAAAAGCAAAGAAGAGAAATTAACATAAAAACAGGTTTTGTACTTTGAAACTCTAGGGTTTCTGGTAGAAATAAATGCAAAATATCCAAAGAGAAATGTTCAAAACCTCACAGGAGGCCCATGCAAAATGTCAAACTCAAGATGAGCTCAAAACGGAAAATGCAGCCAACGCTTAGAAATTATTTGCAATAAGACAGTACCAACAGACATGACAACAAGATCAATTAGGAACTAGAAGTAGATAAAAAAGATAAATAGCCCATATTAACTTGAGTGTATCAGCTAGTATTTGGGATCTTTAGTAGACAGGTACTCAGGCCAACCAAAAAAAATCTCATCTATTCCCAAGAAAATCTTCATCCTGTCAAAGAGAATCAGGCCTAGAGTGGAAAAACAATTTTTTGTTCTTTAGGAACAAAATACATTTTAATACATTTCCTAAATACTTTAGAAAATACATCCTTATTATTCTCTTTGTAGGGGAAAGAAGCCCATTTCTATCTTTAGAACTCAGTGAAAAATCAGACAAGTGCAAAGCTTGTCAATCAATCAAAATGCCAAAACCCATTATTTTAGACATACAGCACTGCACATATCACTTTGAGTTTCTTGGGGTTATACTGCCCAACAGGCTGTAGTTGATCTTGGTCCAGAGAATTAATAGTGATATAAATCTTGATACTCCCATAAATCAGCAGTAAATGAAATTATATTATTTCCCTGAAGCCAAGGCTCTTTCTTTTTTCCAAGACTCTATGACAATCTTAGAATAGAACCATAATTCATACTTAAATGTCTCCTCTCTAAGTGAACTCAATTTAAAATAATTATGTCTAGCCTGCTTTAAGAAAACCCAATACATAAAAAGTTATTTATATGAATAATTATTTTTAAAGTGATACTTTTAAAATAGTTATTTTTACAATGATACTTTTAAAATAATTATTTTTACAATGATACTTTGGAGCATAAGATCTCTCTCTAAATTACATTTATAAAATTCTACACTGGTTATACCAATAAGTTTGCTGACTAGACAGTACATCCTTTCCTTCTCTTGGAAAATTAGAAATTTTATAATACAACCAAAATCATTCTTAATATATAACCAATCTCAAAAGGGAATATAGAAATTAACAGTTACTCAAAACTAGACTAGCAAGCATGTAAGCAGAGGTCTCAGTCACTCAGGGGTTATCCTGGTTGGGGCTGGAGTTTCAACATCTCCCCAGGAACATAAGGGACTTTTTTGATCCCTGAGAGGCTGAGAAGAAAGAAGCTAGAGCTGAATTTCATACAAAACAAGAACTCTAGAAAGGTAACCTCTCACCAGTCCAGGCCAGCAGTAGGAGATCTTGTAATCTATAAGAAAGTTCACATGAAAAGAAAGAAAAATCTCAAACCTGTGACAGGTAAATATATGGGGTCAGATTTATACTACCTGTATTATAAATAATAAACTGAGAAATTAGCATAAAAACAGATCTTGCATTATTGAAACCCTAGGGCTTCTAGTAGAAGTAAATGCAAAATACCCTAAAGAGAAATATTCAAAACCTCACAGGAAGCCCATGCAAAATGTCAAACTGAAGATGTACTCACAATGGAAAACACAGCCAATGCTTAGAAATTATTTGCAACAAGACAAAATCAGCAGACATGACATGAGGCTCAATTAGGAACTAGAAGTAGATTTAAAAAAAAAAAGAAAAGGCAATCTAAAAGAGTCAAAATAACAGCATTAAGCTCATTATAAAATGAAATAAAATTAAAAACCAACAACTACAAGGTCAAAATGTGCATTTAGAAATATACAAACATGCCTCTAAATTATTTGCATTTAATGAAGAAATAATAATGGAAATGTTTAATACTTGCAACTAAATAAGAAAACATAACTTAAAATGTGTGACAGGTAATGTAAGTATGCTTTAAGACAAAATATGTGTACTTTTAAATGCACGCGTTGGGGGAAAAAAAGACAGAAAGATAACAAGCCCAGCAACTCAAGAAGTGAGAAGAACAACAGTGTAAGTAAGTTTAAAGGAAATATTAAATAGAAAGTAAGCTGGAAACAATGGCATACACCTGTAATCCCAGATACTCAGGAGGTTAAGGGGAACAATTACTTGAGGCCAGGAGTTCAGGACCAGCCTAGGCAAAATAATGAGATTTCCATTTCTAAAAATAAATAAATATATAAATAAGTAAATAAATAAATATGAAAGCCTAAGAGAAAACAAAGACATATTAGAATTAATCACCAAAACAAAAAATAACTGATCTTTGGAGAAAAAATGCACAAAGGAAATACACGTCTCTCAAAAACTGATCAAGGAAAAAAGGAATATATAAACAATACTAGGAACAAAAAAACGATGCAACTATAGATAGAATGGGAACTTTTAAAAAACAACAGTATACTGTGAAAACTTTATGTCAATAAAGGTGAAACTTAAATGAAAATTCTGGTAAAACATAAATTGTCAACATTGGCTAATGAAAAAATAGAATACCAGTAAAATTCTATATAAAGTTTCAAACTGATCAGTAGTAAAAGATCTAGACAAAAAGAAAAATGCCCCAAAAGCTTTAAAGCAAACTTTATCAAATCTTTAAATAGCAGACAACTTATATTTTATACATAGTTCAGAGTTAGAAATAGAGTGAAAGTTTTCTACCTAGGAAAAACAGACAGCTGCACAATAATAGTAGGGGACATCAATATCCCACTGACAGCGTTAGCCAGATCATCAAGGCAGAAAACTAACAAAGAAATTCTAGACTTAAATTCAACATTCTATCAATTGAACCTAATAAACATCTACAGAATACTCCAGCCAACAAGCACAGAATGTATATGCTCATCTACACATGGAATATTCTCCAATATTGAACATCTATTTGCTCACAAAATAAGTTTTAATAAATTCAGAAAAACCAAAATCATACCAAGCATATTTGCAGCCCACAGTGGAATAAAAATAGAAATCAATACAAGAGGAACTCTCAAAACCACACAATGCCACGGAAACGAATCAACCTGCTCCTGAATGACTTTGGGGTAAACAACAAAATTAAGGCAGGAATAAAAAAAAATCTTTAAAACAAATAAAAACAGAGACGCAACATAGTAATATCTCTAGGATGCAGCGAAAGCAGTGTCAGGAGGAAAGGTTATAACACTAAATGCTGTATCAACAAGATAAAAATATCTTAAATTAATAATCTAACACTGCACCTAAAAAAATTAGAAAAATAAAAGCAAACGAAGCCCAAAGCTAGCAGATGAGTAGAAAACGGAAATCTTATACACTGTTGGTAGGAATATAAATTAGTAAAACCATAGAAAACAATTTGGAGGTTTCTCAAAAAACTAAAAATAGAGGTACCATACAATCCAGGAATCCCATTCCTAGGTACATACCCAAAAGAAAGGAAATCAGTGTATCAAAGAGATATGTGCACTCCCATGTTTACTGCAGCACTATTCACAATAGCCAAGATTTGGAAGCAACCTAAGCATTCAACAACAGATGAATGAACAAAGAAGAAATGGTACATATACACAATGGAGTAGTATTTGGCTATAGAAAAGAACAAGATCTTGTCATTTGCAATAGCACGGATAGAACTGGAGGTCATGGTGTTAAGTGAAACAAGCCAGTCACAGAAAGACAAACTTTACATGTTCTCACTCACTTATGGGAGCTAAAAATTACAATAATTGAACTCATGGATATAGAGAACAGAAGGATGGCTACCAAAGGTTGGGAAAAGTAGTAGAGGCCTGAGGGAAGTGCAGAAATGGTTAATGGGAAAAAAAAAAAAAAAAAAAAACACAGAAAGAATGAATAAGACCTAGTAAGGTAAAAAATAATTGTACATATTTAAATAGCTAAAAGAGTATACTTGGCTTGTTTGTACCACAAAGGATAAATACATGAGGTAATGGATAACCCCCCCAAAAAGAGTCTCCTGAGATTTTTTTTTATGCCAACAGAGGAAAACAAATAACTAAAACCAGAGAAGAACCAAGTGAAATTGAGATCCAAAGAACCAAAGAGGATCAATAAAATGAAAAATTGATTCTTTGAAAGGATAAAAAAGAGTGATAGACTGCTACCTAGATTAACAAGGAAAAAAAGAAAGGAGACCCAAACAAGCACAACTAGAAATGACAAAGGTAACATTACAACCAATCCTACAAAAATACAAAAGATCCTCAGAGACTTATGAACTCTTCTATGCACACAAACTAGAAAATCTAGAGGAAATAAATTCCTGAAAACACACAAACTCCCAAGATTGAATCAGGAAGAAATTAAACCCTGAACAGACCAATAATGAGTTCTGAAATTGAATCATAATAATTTTTTAAAACTAGCAACCAATAAAAAGCCCTCAACCAGATTGATTCACAGCCAAATTCTACCATACGTACAAGGAAGACCTAGTAGCAATTCTACTGAAACTATTCCAAAAAGTAAAGGAGAAGGGTCTCCTTCCTAACTCATTCTTTGAAACTAGTATCATCCTGATACCAAAATCTGGCAAAAGAGCAACAAATAAAGGAAACTACAGGCCAGTATCCCTGATGAACATAGATACAAAAGTTTTCAACAAAATACTAGAAAACTGAATGCTAAACCTGAAAAAGCTAATTCACCATGATCAAGTATGCTTCATTTCTGGGATGCAAGGTTGGTTCAACGTATACAAATCAATAAATGTGATTCAACACATAAACATAATTAAAAACAAAACTATATAATCAGCTCAATAGACATAGAAAAAGCTTTTTCTTAATATCCAACACCCCTTCATGACAAAAACCCTCAAGAAACTAGACATTAAAGGAACAATACCTTAAAATAATAAGAGCCATGTATAACAAACCCATAGACATCATGCTGAATGGGCAAATGCTGGAAGCATTCTCCTTAAGAACTGAAACAAAACTAAGATGGATGTCCACATGCACTACTCCTATTCAACATAGTACTGGAAGTCCTAGCCAGAGCAATCAGGCCAGAGAAAGAAATAAAAGGTAGGAAAAGAGGGAGTCAAATTATCTCTCTCCACTGATGATATGATTCTATGCCTAGGAAACCCTAAAGAGTCCAACAAAAGACTCCTAGACCTAATAAACAACTTCAGTAAAGTTTTAGACTACAAAATTCATAAGTAAAAATCAGCATTTTTAAATAAATGATAATCAAGTTAAGACCTAGATCAAAAACACAGTCCCATTTATAATAGTCCAAAAATAATAAAATACCTAGGAATACATTTAACCAAGAAAATGAAAGATCTCTACCGGGAGAGCTACAAACATTGCTGAAAGAAATTAGAGATGACACAACCAAATGGAAAAGGATTTCATGCTCATAGATTGGAAGAATTAATATCATTAAAGTGGTCATACTGCCCAAACCAATCTACAGATTCAATGCTATCCACATCAAATTATGATATTCAATGCTATTCATATCAAATGCTACACATATCAAAATGTCATTTGTCACCAAATTAGAAAACAAAACCATTCTAAAACTCATGTAGAACCTAAAAAGAGTGTGAACAGCCAAGGCAAGCCTAAGCAAAAAGAATAAATCTAGAGGTGTCATATTACCTGACTTCAAACTATACTACAAGGCTACAGCAACCAAAACAGCATGGTACTAGTACAAAATTAGACACATTGACCACTGGAATAGAATAGAGAACCTAGAGATACAGCTACACACCTACAACCCACTGATCTTTGACAAAGCCAACAAAATAAACAACAGAGAAAGGACTCCCTATTCAATAAATGGTGCTGGGAAAACTGGCTAACCACATGCGGAAGACTGGACCTCTACCTATCATCATATACAAAAATTAACTCAAGATGGATTAAAGACAAATGTATGACCTCAGACTATAAAAATCCTGGAAGAAAACGTAGGAAATGCCGTTCTGGACATCAATCTAGGCAAAGAATTTATGATTTAGTCCTCAAAAGCAATTGCAACAAAAATAAAAATTGACAAGTGGGACCTAATTGAACTAAAGTGCTTCTACAAAGCAAAATAAACTATCAACAGAATAAACAACCTACAAAATGGGATAAAACATTCACAAACTATGCATATGACAAAGGACTAATATCCAGAATATATAACAACCTTAAACAAATTAATTAATAACCCCATTAAAAAGTAGGCAAAGGACATGAACAGATACTTCTCAAAAGAATACATACATGTGGCTAACAAGCATATGAAAAATAGTTCAACATCACTGATCATTAGAGAATTGCAAATCAAAACCACAGTGAGATACCATCTCACACCAGTCAAAATGGCAATGATTAAAAAGTCAAAAAAATAACAGATGCTAGTGAGGTTGCAAAGAAAAAGGAATGCTTATATGCTATTGGTGGGAGTGTAAAATTAGTTCAACCATTGTGGAAATCAGTGGTGATTCCTCAAAGACCTAAAAACAGAACTACCATTTGACCTAGCAATCTCATTACTGAGTATATATCTAAAGGAATATCAATTGTTCTATCATAAAGACATATGCACATGTATGTTCATTGCAGCACTATTCACAATAGCAAAGACATGGAATCAACCTAAATGCCCATCAATGGTAGACTGAATAATGAAAATATGATACATATATACCATGGAATACTATGCAGCCGTTAAAAAGGAGATAAAGTCCTTTGTAGGACATGGATAGAGCTAGAGGCCACCTGTTCTCACTTATAAGTAGGAGCTAAATGATGAGAGCACATGGACATATAGAGGGTAACAATGGACACTAGGGCCTACCAAAGGCTGGAAGGTGGAAAGAGGAAAAGGATCAGGAAAAATAACTAATAGGTACATGGCCTAATACTGAGAAATGAAATTATCAGTACAGCAGACTATCATGACTCGAGTTTACCTATATGACAAACTTAGATGTGTGCCCCTGAACTTAAAACAGGGGTTTTAAACTTTAAAACGAAAGTTTTAAAAATCTTATAAAAAAGATTTATAAGATTTGTCCAAAGAAAGAGAAAATAACCAGTAAAATAGAAGAGAAAGCTTAGGGTAAAAAAAAAAAAAATCACATGAATACAAGATGTCAGCAGAAGTCAGTGGGAAAGAACGGACTACATAATACATATCGCTGCAACTAAGGTTGTCCATATGCAAAAAAAAATGTACAACTGATCCCAACCTTACTCCATGGACACATTAAAATCCTAAGTGTAAATATTAGAATTTTGAAAGAATGGCAAAAGAATATTTTTATGGCAATGAAGAAGTGAATCCTTTCCTAAAAGAGATGCCAGGGACACAAATCATAAAAGAAATGACTGATTTGCATTTTTGATTATATAGAATGTTATTACATTAAAATTAAAAAATAGATAATATAAAATAATATAAACTAAGTTAAAATGTAAACTATATCCTTTGGAGAAGATACACATCACACATATAACTGAAAAAGGTTAGTATCCTTCATAAATATATTTTAAAATAAAATTAATATAATCAGTAAGAAAAATACAAAGAATACAATAATAAAATGGACAAAGGATATGAACTGACAATTTACACAAGAGAAAACTGAAACACCTAAAAATTTCTCAGCCTCACTAGCTAAAATGAAGTTAATGTGAGATACCACTTCAGAAAAAGATGTTTAAAATACTAATTGTTAAGGCAGATATGGGAAAATTGAAACTCTATTATATGGCTACTACAAGTACTTTGATGAGTAATTTGGCAATGGCCAGCAAAGCTGAAGAGGTACATCCCTGTGGCCCATAATTTTACTCCTAAATGAAAGTCTGTTCATTGCAACCTTGTATGCACAGAAAAAAAGTTAGAAAAAGATCAAGCTTTTTTACCGGTGAAATAAATAATTACATACAACAGGATATTAGATAGTAGTTTAAATGAATATACTACTTATTAATGCATCAACATGGCTAAGTCTCACAATCAATGTTGAATAAAAAGCAATTGCAAAAAGATTTGGAACCATTCCATTTATGTAAATATGTAAAACTTACAATAGTATATAATGTTTAGGGATTACATACACATACAAAAATACGGATGTGGCCAGGCATGGTGGCTCATTTCTGTAATCCCAGCTGAGGCAGGTGGATCACCTGAGGTCAGGAGTTAGAGACCAGCTTGGCCAGCCTGTTGAAACCCTGTCTCTACTAAAAATACAAAAATTAGCCTGGTGTGGTGGCAGGCACCTGTAATCTCAGCTACTCAGGAGGCTGAGGCAAAAAAATTGCTTGAACCTGGAAGGTAGAGGTTGCAGTGAGCAGAGATGGTGCCACTGCACTCCAGCCTGGGCAAAAGAGTGACTCCATCTCAAAAACTAATTAATTAATTAATTAAAAAAACAAAAATATGGATAGGAAAGATACAACTTCAGGGTAGTGGTTAAATCTATGAAAGAAGGGAAAAGGATGGGATGAGAAACAGTCAGCTGTATTGTAATATTTGATTTCTGAAGATGAAAAGGGAAGAATAAGGCAGATGTTACTTTTAAACCTAGTGGTTCGTACATGGGTACCTGTTAAATTATTTTCCACATTTTTCAGTTTTATAAGTTTTAAAAATTAATAAGCAAATCACTTATATATTCATCAACTCATCTTAGTAGAACCTCCCCAATAAGATTTTATTCAAATGTGTTAATTTTATAGATAAGAAGACAGATTTCTTAAGGTTAAATCCCTTAATGACACTCTCAAAACCATAGGGGTAGAGCTGGAATTCCAGCTTAAGTCACTTGAATCAACATGCTTCTCCAAGAAATCCTTATCTTGCAATATGGTGATTCATAGAGTTCTATAAAGATCAAGCTCCATTATTGCATTGAGTATTTATTTTAATTTACCTTAACTTGACTGCCAACCAATTTTTCAGGATAACATTGATTTTTTTTTTCATATGTCAGTTTCTGCCTGCATTCATGGAGGTGGAAGTCACTGTCTAGGTTCAATTGGCATTACATTAGAGGATCTGGAACCCTGCATAGCTCAGTTCTAAAAGCACCCTTTCTCCATGCCCAATACCCTTTCAAAGGCAAGGGCTTGAGGTAGAAGAAAGCCACCAACAAACTCCTATCTGTATGGCCTTAAGCCATCTTGAGATTACTGAAGAAAATCTGTGACTTGGCAGCTACACTGACTTACAAGCTCAATTTAAAAATATATGTTCTCACAGTTAAGCAGCTGTTATTTCTCCATCCTTTGCCAACTGATTATGTATAGAAAGTTTTGTCTTTTTTCCCACTATTCACGACTTTTGGGTTATCAATCTTTTGAATAAACGATAACACACTTTATTGGAAGACAAACCATTTGAAGGTGGAGTTGGAAAATAAGTTATCTAAGGCCACTGAGAAGGGATTTTTTTTGCATCAGATGGTTTTAATTAAAGAAATGATATCAAATCTGCTTCTACTTACAGAGATGAGACATCTCCCAGAGTTTGAGACTAAAACCTCTGTTAGTCTTTTCCACCAAAACTCTTCTTGGGTCTCCAGAAGTTTTTTCTTTTTTTTTTTTCCTGTAAAATACTAGAGAATCTTTTGTATTTGATCATGGAAAGGCATGGGAAAAAGACTAATGTGCTGGCTTTCCCAAAGAAAGAATTTCTTTTTCTGTTTGTTTCTGATTTGTTTATCGTGTTATTGCAAAATCATTAGTACCTATAATTACTTTAGTATAGAAGATGTACTTATCTTCCATTGTGCCTGTTGATTCTTTAGCAATAGTAGTCCCTCTGTAAAACAAGAGTACAGTTCTCCATTCCACCCACTCTACTAGCAGGGAATGCACTGAGCACCCTGCAATCCTGTGATGTATGACCAAGATCCTCTCAATGTTCTCGAAGGAGGTTTAGGACCCCATATCATCTTCATAACTATGAGGGCCTCCCACTTCACAATTATTGTCTAAGAACCTTGACTTAACCTATTATGGAGTTCCATGTGAATTCTTAACAAGTGTTCTACCTCACTCAACAGCTGTGTGGAATTCCTCGGTTCCTTTGAAATAACATTTGAAAAACATATTTCAACATAAAATAATCTTTAATCAACCATTTTACTGCTACTCCACACTGCCTTTGACCCATATCTGTAGTGACAGGAAGAGATTCCTTCAAAAATTCAAATTTGGATATTCACTAGCCTGCTCCTTACAAAAAGTACAATTCGGTCACATCTCTATTATCTCAGAAACAGAGAAAAAAGCTTACAAAGATATAAGTTAAAAAGTAATGTTAAAGCCCCATTTTCTTAAGTCTAGCCACCAAAGCAGTTACATGATATTCTAATAGTAAAATTGGCTTAACTAAAAGTTTATCTCTTTCCCATTTCTGATCCCCTCTAGCTCTATTATTCAGGTACATTTCATAAAATGTAATTTCTTGGGATCCAAGATGGCCGAATATGAACAGCTCTGGAGTGCAGTTCCCAGCGAGAAAATGCAGAGGGTGAGTGATCACTGCATTTCCAAACAAGTTTTTACTGCCCACAGACCAGGAGATTCCCAGGCTGAAAAGCACCACAAGTTTCAAGCACAGCTGTTTCAGCTGGCACAGTGGGTCTCCATAAAAAAACTCACACAAATCTGGGACACTATTTCAACTGGTGCCTGGAACACCTGGGAGACAGAGCTGCCCATTCATTGAAAAAAAGGGGGCTGAAACAGGGAGCCAGCGGATCTGGCTCAGTGGGTCCCACCCCCACAAAGACCACCGATCTGAAATGCTCTGATTGAGTTTCACAGCAAGTGCAGCTGGACCCAGGACAGTCCAGCTTAGTGGAGGGAAGGATGTCTGCCATTACTGAGGCAGTTCACCACTACTGAGGCAGTCCACCATTACCGAGGCAGTCCGCCATTGCCGAGGCAGTACACAATTACCAAGGCAGTCTGCCATTACCAAAGAAATCCGCCATTACCGAGGCAGTCCTCTATTACCAAGGAAGTCTGCCATTACTGAGGTAGACTGCCATTACCGAGGCAGTTCTAACTAAACCTCTGTAAACAAAACCACAAGAAAGTTCACACAACAGCTGGGCAGAGACCACAGCAGCTCAGCAACACCTCTGCTAGCAGACTGTGACTAGGCTACCTCCTTGCTGGGCAGGGCATCTCTGAAAAAAGGCAGCAGCACATCAGGAACTTACAAATAAAGCCCAACCTTCCCAGGACAGAGCACCTGGCAAAAAGGTGATTATGAGTTCCACGGCAGCAGACTTAAACATACCTTCCCAGAAGCTCTGAATAGAACAATGGAGCTCCAAGCTCAGCACTTGAGCTCTATAAGGGACAGACTGTCTCCTCAAGCAGTTCCCCAACCCCCATATTTCCAAAGAGACACCTCATAAAGGAGAGCTCAGGGTGACATCTGGCGGGTATCCTTCTGGGACAAAGATAACAGAAGAAGAAACTGGCAGCAACTGTTACTGTTCTGCAGCAGCCGCAGGTGAGCCCAAGGCAAGCAGGGTTTGGAGTGAACCTCCAGCAGTCCTACAGCAGAGGGTCCTGACTGTTAGAAGGAAAACTAAAAAACAGAAAGAAATAACTTCGACATCAACAAAAAGGACATCCACTCAGAGATACCACCCGAAAGTCACCAACTACAAAGACCACAGAGAGATAAATCCTCAAAGATGGAAAGAAACCAGTGCAAAAAGGATGAAAACACCAAAAAACAGAACACCTCTCCTCCTCCAAGGGATCACAACTCCTCATCAGCAAGGGAACAAAGCTGGATGGAGAATGAGTCTGATGAATTGACAGAAACAGGCTTCAGAGAGTGGGTAATAAGAAACTTCTCTGAGCTAAAAGACCATGTTCTAACTAATGCAAAGAAACTAAGAATCTTGAAAAAAAGGTTTGATGAAATGCTAACAAGAATGACCAGCTTAGAGAAGAATATAAACGACTTGATGGAGCTGAACAACAAAACATGAGAACTTCAAGAAGCATACATAAGTTTCAATAGCCAAATCAACCAAGCAGAAGAAAGGATATCAGAGATTGAAAATCAACTCAATAAAATAAAATTAGAAGGCAAGATTAGAGAAAAAATGAACAAAGCCTCTAAGAAATATGGGATTATGTGAAAAGACATAATCTGCGTTTGATAGGGGTACCTGAATGTGACAGAGAGAAAGAATCCAAGCTGGAAAACACTCTTCAGGATATTAACCAGGAAAATATCCCCAACCTAGCAAGGCAGGCCAGCATTCAAGTCCAAGAAATACAGAGAACACCACAAAGATATTCCTCAAGAAGAGCAACCCCAAGGCACATAATCATCAGATTCACCAGGTTGAAATGAAGGAAAAAATGCTAAGGGCAGCCAAACAGAAAGGTCGGGTTACCCACAAAGGGAAGCCCATCAAACTCACAGCGGATCTCTCAGCAGAAACCCTACAAGCCAGAAGAAAATGGGGGCCAATATTCAACATCCTTAAAGAAAAGAATTTCAACCTAGAATTTCATATCCAGCCAAACTAAGCTTCATAAGCAAAGGAGAAATAAAATCCTTTACAAACAAGCAATTGCTGAGAGATTTCATCACCACCAGGCCTGCCTTACAAGAGCTCTTGAAAGAAGCACTAAACATAGAAAGGAACAACCAGTACCAGCCACTCCAAAAACATACCAAATGGTAAAGAGCATCAACACAATGAAGAAACTGCATCAACTAATGGGCAAAACAACCAGCTAGCATCAAAATGGCAGGATCAAATTCACACATAACAATGTTAACCTTACATGTAAATGAGCTAAATGCCCCAATCGAAAGACACGGACTGGCAAATTGGATAAAAAGCCAAAACCCATTGGAGTGCTGTATCCAGGAAACCCATTATGCACAAGGACACACATAGGCTCAAAATAAAGGGATGGAAGAAAATTTACAAAGCAAATGGAGTGCAAAAAAAAGTAGGGGTTGCAATCCTAGTCTCTGATAAAACAGACTTTAAGCCAACAAAGATCAAAAGAGACAAAGAACGGCATTACATAATGGTAAAAGGATCAATGCAACAAGTAGAGCTAACGATTGTAAATATACATGCACTGAATACAGGAGCACCCAGATATATAAAGCAAATTCTTAATGACCTACAAAGAGACTTAGACTCCCACACAATAAAAGTGGGAGACTTTAACGCTCCACTGTCAATATTAGACGGATCAGACAGATCAACGAGACTGAAAATTAACAAGAATATCCAGGACTTGAACTCAGATCTGGGCCAAGCAAACCTAATAGACATTTACAGAACTCTCCACCCCAAATCCACAGAATATACATTCTTCTCAGCACGACATTGCACCTACTGTAAAATTGACCACATAATTGGAAGTAAATCACTCCTCAGCAAATACAAAAGAACAGAAATCATAACAAACAGTCTCTCAGACCATACTGCAATCAAATTAGAACTCAGGATTCAGAAACTAACTCAGAACCACACAACTTCATGGAAACTGAACAACGGGCTCTTGAATATTGACTGGATAAACAATGAAATGAAGGCAGAAATAAGTTGTTCTTCAAAACCAACAAGAGTGAAGACACAACGTACCAGAATCTCTGGGACACATTTAAAGCAGTGTCTAGAGGGAAATTTATAGCAATAAATGCCCACATGAGAAGCAAGAAAAGATCTAAAATCGACACCCTATCATCAAAATTGAAAGAGCTAGAGGAGCAAGATCAAGAAAACTCAAAAGCTAGCAGAAGACAAGAAATAACTAAGATCAGAGCAGAACTGAAGGAGATAGAGACACAAAAAAACCCTTCAAAAAATTAATAAATCCAGGATCTGAGTTGTTGAAAAGATCAACAAAATAAACTAGTAGCCAGATTAATAAAAAATAAAAGAGAGAAGAATCAAATTGAAGCAATAAAAAATGATAAAGGGGATATCACCACCAATCCCACAGAAACACAAACTGCCATCAGAGATTACTACAAACAACTCTATGCACATAAACCAGTAAACCTGGAAGAAATGGATAAATTCCTGGACACTTGCACCCTCCCAAGACTAAACCATGAAGAAGTTGAAACCCAGAATAGACCAGTAAAAAGGGCTGAAGTTGAGGCAGCAATTAATAGCCTACCAACCAAAAAAAGCCCAGGTCCAGATGGGTTCACAGCTGAATTCTACCTGACATACAAAGAGGAGCTGGTATCACTCCTTCTGAAACTCTTCCAAACAATCCAAAAAGAGGGAATCCTTCCCAAATCATTTTATAAGACCAACATCACCCTGATACCAAAACCCGGCAGAGACTCAACAAAAAAGAAAACTTCAGGCCAATATCCATGATGAACTTTGATGTAAAAATCCTCAATAAAATACTAGCAAACCAATTGCAACAGCACATCAAAAAGCTTATCCATCACATTCAAGTAGGCTTCATCCTGGGGATGCAAGACTGGTTCAACATATGCAAGTCTATAAACGCAATCCACCACTTTAACAAAACCAAAGATAAAAACCACATGATTCTCTCAATAGATGCAGAGATGGCCTTCAACAAAATTCAACAGCTCCTTATACTAAAAACTCTCAGTAAACTAGGTATTGATGGAACGTATCTCAAAATACTAAGACCTATTTATGACAAACACACAGCCAATATCATACTAAATGGGCAAAAAGTAGAAGCATTCCCTTTAAAAACTGGCACAAGACAAGGATGCCCTCTCTCACCACTCCTATTCAACATAGTATTGGAAATTCTGGCCAGGGCAATCAGGCAAGAAAAAGAAATAAAGGGTATTCAGTTAGGAAAAGAGGAAGTAAAATTGTCTCTATTTGTAGACAACATGGTTGTAGATTTAGAAGACCCCATCGTCTCAGCCCAAAATCTCCTTAAGCTGATAAGCAACTTCAGCAAAGTCTCAGAACACAAAATCAATGTGCAAAAATTACAAGCATTCCTATACACCAATAACAGACAAACAGAGAGCCATATCATGAGAAAACTCCCATTCACAATTGCTACAAGGAGAATAAAATACCAGAAATACAACTAACAAGCATTGTGAAGGACCTCTTCAAGGAGAACTACAAGCCACTGCTCAAAGAAATAAGATAGGACACAAAAAAAAATAGAAAAACATTCCACGCTCATGGCTGGGTAGAATCAATATCGTGAAAATGGCCATACTGCCAAAAGTAATTTATAGATTCAATGCTACCCCCATCAAGCTAGAACTGGAAAAAAACCACCTTAAATTTCATATGGAACCAAAAAAGAGCTCACATAGCCAAGACAATCCCAAGCAAAAAAAAAAAAAAAAAAAAAAGACAAAGCTGGAAGCATCATGCTACCTGACTTCAAACTATATTACAAGGCTACAGTAATCAAAACAGCATGGTACTAGTACCAAAACAAACATATAGACCAATGGAACAGAAGAGAGACCTCAGAAATAACGCCACATATCTACAATCACCTGATCTTCGACAATCCTGACAAAAATGAGCAATGGGGAAAGAATTCCCTATTTAATAAATGGTGTTGGGAAAACTGGCTAGCCATATGCAGAAAGCTGAAGCTGGATCCCTTCCTTACACCTTATATAAAAATTAACTTAAGCTGGATTAAAGATTTAAATGTAAAACCTAACACCATAAAAACCCTAGAAGAAAACCTAGGCAATACCATTCAGGACATAGGCATAGGCAAGAACTTCATGACTTAAACACCAAAAGCAATGGCAACAAAAGCCAAAATTGACGAATGGGATCTAATTAAACTAAAGAGCTTCTGTACAGCAAAAGAAACTATCATTAGAGTGAACAGGCAACATACAGAATGGGAGAAAATTTCTGCAATCTACCCATCTGACAAAGGGCTAATATCCAGAATCTACAAAGAACTTAAACAAATTTACAAGAAAAAAACAAGCAACCCCATCAAAAAGTGGGCAAAGGATATGAACAGTCTTCCCGAAAGGAGACACTTTTGCAACCAACAAACATATGAAAAAAAAAAGCTCCTCATCACTGGCCATTAGAGGAACGCAAATCAAAACCACAATGAGATACCATCTCATGCCAATTAGAATGGCAATCATTAAAAAATCAGGAGACAACAGATGATGGAGAGGATGTGGAGAAATGGGAACACTTTTACACTGTTGGTGGGAGTGTAAATTAGTTCAGCCATTGTGGAAGACAGTGTGGCTATTCCTCAAGGATCTGGAACTAGAAATACCATTTGACCCAGCAAGCTCATTACCAGGTATATGTCCAAAGGATTATAAAACATTCTATTATAAAGACACATACACACATATGTTTTTTGTGGCACTGATCACAATAGCAAAGACTTGAAACCAACCTTAATGCCCAACAATGATAGACTGGACAAGGAAAATGTGGCACATATACGCCATGGAATACTATACAGCCATAAAAAGGATGCATTCGTGTCCTTGTCAGGGACATGGAGGAAGCTGGAAACCATCATTCTCAGCAGACTAACACAATAACAGAAAACCAAACACCACATGTTCTCACACATAAGTGGGAGCTGAACAATGAGAACACATGAATACAGGGAGGGGAACATCACACACTGGAGCCTGTCAGGGGGTAGGGGGACTAGGGAAGGGACAGCATTAGGAGAAATACCTCATGAAGATGACAGGGTGATGGATGCAGCAAACTACCATGGCACGTGTATAACTATGTAACAAACCTGCACGTTCTGTACATATACCCCAGAATGTAAAGTATAATTAAAAAAAAGAACAAGAATACAAAAAAAGAAAATAGTTTTGTGTAACTATATAACATGTTTCTGTTTTAAACTGTTCTTACAAGAGTCAAGAGTTTAAAATTTTTTAAGTTTATAAAGTTAAAAAGTTACAGTAAGCTAAGGTTTATTATTGAACAATGAAAAAATACTTAAATTTAGTGTAGCCTAAGTGTGCAGTACTCATAAAGTCTAGTCATGTACAGTGATACCCTAGCCTTCAGTTTCACTCACCACTAACTCACTCACTCACTCACTGACTCACTCAGAGCAACCTCTAGTCCTGCAAGCTCCATTTATGGTAAGCGCAATATAAAGGTGTGCCATTTTTTATTTTTTATATCTTATTTTTACTCTACTTTTTCTATGTTTAAATACACAAATACATACCATGTATTACAGTTGCCAACATAATTGAGCACAGTAACATGCCGCACAGGTTTGTAGCTTAGGTGCAACAGGGAGTGCTATATAGATGTACACGTTTGTAGTAGGCTGGAACATGTCGGTTTGTGTAACTATACTCTATGATATTCACACAACAAAATCACCTAATGATGCATTTCTCAGAACATATCACCCCCGTTAAGCGATGTGTGACTGTATTTCCTATGTTAACAAACTTAGTGTACACATCATTTTTAATGTCGGTTTTATCAGCTGTGCCACACTTAATTCTTTTTGGCTGAATATTTAGGTTGTTTGCGACTTTTAATTATATGAATAACTGCAATGACCATCTTTATACATTAAAATTTTTTCTATATTAACAATTATTTCACCGGGAATTGGAGAAATTTTAAGACCTACTTCATATTGTCAAATTGTTTGATGGATAAAAACTTAATCAAATAAAAAAAAAACGAGTGTAAATAAAAATGCAGGGCCAGGCCAGGTACAGTGGCTCATTCCTGTAATCCCAGCACTTTGGGAGGCTGAGGCAGGCAGGTCACATCAGACCAGGAATTTCAGACCAAGCAGGTCAACATGGCAAAAGCCTGTCTCTACTAAAAACATGAAAATTAGCTGGGTATGGTGCTACACGCCTATAATCCCAGCTACTTAGAAGGCTGAGGCACAATAATCACTTGAATTCAGGAGGCAGAGGTTACAGTGAGCTAAGATCACACCACTGCACTCCAGTTGAGGAGAAAGAGCAAGACTCTATCTCAAAAAATAAACAAAAATAAATAAGTGCAAGGCCATACTCAGCTGGACCGAAACAGAACAAGTGTGCTCATCACCACATAGAATGGGGCATTTCAACACAATGAGGCCGATAATGGGGAGCCACTGCAGGTCCTTGAAAAGGATTAATAGGATATTTTGGGAGATTTTTCAGCTACTGCTAGACCCACCGTGAACTGGAAGAAACCAGAGACTGGAGGCCAGAGACCAACAAGAGAGTTGTTATAGTTGTCTTTGGTATAAGGCGATGAGGGTCTGGATTAAGATGAGGCAGCAGGAACAGTGCAAGGACATCTGAGAAACAGCAATATATGGTACATGACCAATGAGAATTACTGGTTCGTACAAATTTATTATCAGCAGATTCATTAAGTAAGCTTCTCTACAGCTTGGCTCTGATAGACAGGGAGTCTTTTGATTGATTTATCATCCATTCATTCATTCCTTCAACAAAAAGGGGGGACCAGAAATACACATCTGCTTAATATTTGATTACCCCAAAAGCTAACTAGGAATACCTTCCAATTATCTGCAGTATAACCTGTTTGTTGTTGTTTCAATGACTTAGAACGGAACAGCAGTCTATAAACCCTGAAATTCCACTAAATTACCACTATATCAGAAAATCATCACATGGAAATAACACAATATGAGACCACTGGTCCAGAGTAAGCCTATCGTCTGGATGAATCTGAGATCAGCTTGCTTTTTCATAGGCATAATAGCCATTTGTACTGGAAATTTGAGAATTCTGGATTTAAAGGAATACGACAAAAGAAACTAGTCTTTGAACAAAAAGAAAGAGATTAGAAGAATGTTATTAGATTGTTTTTCACTGAAGCCTATACTACATGAAATTCTAATTTCATTCGTATGCAATTATTATGCTGAAACATAAAAAAGAGAAGGGGCAGTTGAAGAGTCGTTAATGACAGCTCAGAAGACACTTCTGAGTTTCAATGCTTAGTGTATGACTTAAAGATGAAGACAAAGCCAACAGCATTTTTCTTGAAATGCACACTGAGTTCACAGATGTTACATAATCACTTTTAAATTGGTGAAATAATCTTTTCAAACTGCTTGTCTGCTCAAGTTTTAGAACTGCAATATGTCAGCCAAACATATACCAAGTGAAACCTCATTTTAAAGGATAAATGTAAGTCCTTCTTGAGGTGTTTCATGACTGGGATATTGCACTCTTTCATTTGAAGCTTCGGAGAATATGGAATTGGCCTGGATAAATGGTTTTCAAATTTATCTAATAAAAATGTCAAAGCACTAACAGCCAGAATACTCTCCATTTACCCACATAAAATAATGGGGTGGGGGGGAGGCAAATTAAAAGCAATGAATTCAAAACAAAGATAATCAGAATAGACATTAATGTTTCAATCCCCTTCCTGAAAGTCCTAACCTCCACACAAAGTCACAGCGATTATTCAATTAAAACATATTTATAAAATCAAAGAGCCCTTCTTTCCTCAAAAACGCATTCTGAAGTTTGAAGCCAGCCTCAGATTTCTTTTAAATCATTCCTAAACCTTGGCCAATGGAAAAATCGCTCCATAATTTTTACATTTAAAACTATCTTCCATTGTCTTAATTATTTATACATTTCATAGATTACCTCAAACTTTGTTCCCAAGAAGAAAGCATGAACTGGATACAATAGGTAGCAGTGTCTAAGTTAAATTCACAAGAATCGGTAAATATTTCTACAGCTAGTTCAAAGTGTAAATATTTGGTTCCTGAAGAATCTCTATTATTGCCTGAAGACTAATCTTGTCTAGTAAGCTTCTTCAAATAAAGCAAAACTATGCTGGGAGAGAACTTTACTTGGTACACACCCACTTCCAAATTAAAAAAAAAAAAAGGAAAGCGGTAGTTTCTCTCCCCATCTGCCCAACTATGTAGGCAGAGGGATGTATGGTTCAAAAGTTTAACAGGGTATTTTTATTCCCAGCCACACCAAAAAATAACATCCTTCAGTGCTATTTCAGAAATTTAGAAGCACCATGTAAGTTCATCAAGTGTTTTGCTAAAGAACATATTCGAAAGACCTGGAACTGAACCTCAAAGTCCATCCGAAAACACAGACCAAAGATTGGGGGTTTTCCAAGCAAAATCAATGTGTGATTTAAATCTCACTAAGACTTGTTCCTATATTTTAACAAAGGAAAAATATTGTTGGTATTTTTACAGAGCCAAGAGCTTCTAGAAATAGCAGCTCTGGGTACCTGTCATCTGGTGGGTTTGCAGCAGCCTGATAGCGAACCTCCAGGGAAAAACATGCAAAAGTGAAAAGGATTTCTAAAAGTAGGTGAAGGGTCAGCAATGTAAATTCTAGCAAATACTTTGCTTTCTGGTCACACCTGCAGCTAAAAAATCAGGAGTTCAGGCCAGGCATGTGGCTCACGCCTGTAATCCCCGCACTTTGGGAGGCTGAGGTGGGTGGATCACAAGATCAGGAGTTCAAAACCAGCCTGGCCAAGATGGTGAAACCCTGTCTCTATTAAAAACACAAAAATTAGCTGGGTGCAGTGTCAGGTGCCTGTAATCCTAGCTACTTGGGAGGCTGAGGCAGGAGAATCGCTTGAACCCAGGGGGCGGAGGTTGCGGCGAGCCAAGATCGCACCATTGCACTCCAGCCTGGGTGATAGAGACTCCAACTGGAAAAAAAAAAAAAAATCAGGAGTTCAAGTTTGAATCCATTTATCCTAGATGCAAACTCTGCCAGGACCCAATCCTAGAAACTTCTAACTTTCTCTCTAAATGGATCATGTGTTTTGACAGGAGAAAGAACAATCCATCCTTCCTCAAAGGCAATGCACAGTGAGATGGCCAGGGCTGGAGACCTCAGGACAGTAGATGCCTCCCCATGGCAAAAACACGGGCCAGGGCCTCAGCCACCACCTACACTTGAGTCCCTCTGCCTTCTTCTGACTGCTTCATTTCCTCCTTAGACACCCCTAAGACTGTGTGTTTCTTTTGTTATTACATCCCCTCCTTACAAAACTTAGTCAAATTCAGCACTTCCCAGAACTTGGGATACACAGATGCTCACAGGTGCTGCACCAGCAAATGGTTCCAGGATGCAATGCTTTTAGGAAACTGTAAGTTAAGGATGGTTTAAAATGTTTCCTTTGCTGAAGGGTTTCTCCAAGTCTTCAATATGCTAACGTGTGTTGAGAAAGACTCATTTTCTAAATTCTTTTGACATGGATCCCTTTTGTGTGTCATAATTATTAACATCTCACTAAAGAGTTTTAGTGAATGAAACCCTTTTTGAGTTCAGCAAGAGTCTAATTGGAGGCTACTTGACACAGAACCCAACCCTGGGATATTAAACAACAACTTTAATAAGGCCACACTTTTTCTCCTGCCTCCAATTCACCTTCTCAAGGTCCTAAACTTTGGGGGAGAGGGATGTCTATTGCCCCTGCCCTCCAATCTGATTCCCTATGATGCATATTTGAACTAATAATCAGAGGCAAAGAAATGCTAAAAGGCTTAAAATTGATCCTTGAGGTCCTTTGCACAGCCCTTTTGGCCATAAGACTTAGGGATCAGACTTACTGGCAAGCAGTGTTCTGGGTGTGCCAAGAGTATCCCACACCTCCTTAGACAAATCTATAAGACACAAATAGCTGGAGTTGATATACTAAAGGAGATAATGGGCATAATAGCATTAGCTGTAATAAAATATAAGGGATTATTATTATTTTCACATCATTAAGTCAGCCCCTTTATATATCACCATGCACAATTAAGTGCTTAATAAATACTTTTCAGTATTGTAATAATAAAACTGAATAAACTCGATCCGTGAATTTCAGTTTGCAATTAAGTTTCTGAAACACAGAGATATGGAATGACATATGGCCAAAGTGGGGAGAGATGAGTGCAAAAGGGTGTTGAAGTGAGTAATGAAGTAAATGAGCCTGCAAACCAGGAGGACTGGTTGGACAGGTTGAGATTTACCCCCACAGGACCCAGAAATGACATCATGGGAATCCATATAAGACCAGCGATGCGGTTACGTGGCTGACAATTCCCAAACTCATCTGAAAAGTATGTCTGCTCATAATTGAGCCAATGCTCCACATATACAAAGACAAAATATTCTAGATAAGTCAGAAATGTGAACATTGATGGGGAAAGGAGGACAACGTAAGAGGAAAGAACTGGAAGGAGATAAAACAGCAGAGATTTCTCCAATTCAGTACCCACCAGAATTTCTGCTCTCTCGAAAGACAAAGGCATTTGCACTGAGTGTAGTGCCTGTGAATCCCATTACATCATATAAAGGTTACCCCAGGCTCTACTGGTTCAAGAAGAGGCAACCAAGCGTCATCAACCCCAAGGCACCAGTTGATATTGCCAACTCCCAGTTCATCTGTAGACGCCACTAAAAGGAAATAAGAATCTGGGACCCGGAAGACAAGAAGTGGCTCAGGCTACCCCAGGGAGGAGAGCCTGGGAGGCAGGTGCTTAACTCTTATCCTCACCCCCCACCCCAACTCCCCAACCAATTTTAATTCAAGGTAGGAATGACGGTTAATGTTTCCTAGATAAGGTAATAACCTTTTGTAAGAGGCAATCTTCTAAGAGAGGTAATCAAAAAAAAAAAAAAAAAAAAAAAAAAACAGGGGCCAAGGGGACCGGACCTAGCCCTGCTGCTAATTGGCTCTGGGAACTTGAAGCAATTTTTGCTCTCAGTCCTCCAGTGATCACCTCTGTAAGACAGGAGGAGCAAAAGAGATCATGAAAGTGAAGGTGCCTTGAAAGTGTAATGCACCACGGCATGTGAAAAGCCCGTTCTAGATGAGCTAAGCAGGGCCTTTCTAATGGGTCCTACTTTTGATTGGCTGCAGCCACCATCACGTAACTTAATGGAACCCATTCCCCTCTTTCATCCCCCAGAAATGCCAAAAACAACCTGGGTTTAATCAAGAGACCTACGTTTCCCCAATATACTTAGCTCAGAAAGATTGTCCATGGGCCCCAATGCCTTCTCCTTTTCTCTGTGTATCCGTTTGTATTTTCTCAGTTATGTTTTTACTTTCTGTATGTGTCCAATTTTATTTTCAATGATTGACCTGGATTTTAGGTTTTAATAGCCTAAATATCAAATTTTGTTAGTTCAGCTGTATAGTTAAAATGCTTTTACTCTTTTGCCCTTAATTAATGGATACCATTCAACAATGAAGAGTTCTGTTTAATCTTTTTTTCTCTAATGAGATTTAAATTATTCTTTGTTTGCACATGGCCCAGGAGAGGCTGTTCTTGGGGGCTGGCTGAAGAAGTCATGCAAGTTGGCCTCCCTTAGTAGAAAAAGATTCACTGTGACTATAAAATCAAGAGCTTCCCCACCTGGTAGTTATTTAGGAAGCTGATTTTTTTAACTTAATCACAGGATTTTTACACTTATATTAAATTCCACTTTTGTTAGTTTTGACCTAGCAATTCATCCTGGACATCCGTTTTTAAATTAAGCTTTTATTGTGTTTTTTTAAATGATTTTTTAAAGCAAAGACTTACAAAGTCAAAGGAAGGCCCAGTCTTCTCCTTTCCCCAGCCCCACTGTGCCACTGTCAGAAAACAGAGTCTATAATACTGAATGGCTATTTACTCCACACATAGTTACACAATTTGGGAAAATCCATGTGAGGAATACCTCCCAAAGGCTGCCAACATTGTGTTTCCAGATACAATATTATCCTGCAAATAACCCAAAAAGCCAGCTATTGTTTTGACTTTAGGACATACATATTTCTAAGATGATGAAGACATCAAATAGAACCCAAATCACAAACACACAACTTGATCTTTACTATAAAAATGTGTCAGGTGAGCCAACTTGAGAGTATTGGTAAATTCTTCAGCTGGCAATGATCTTAGTCTCCATCAGGGACAAGCTGCCTTAAAATAAGACCCTTGAAAGGAGTTACTCCAGACCCTCAGGGAGAAGAGCTTGTCAACTGCCAAGTAATTTCAAGAGAGAATTCAGTTCCTCTGGAAACAGGTTTTGACAAGGGCTCTGTGTGCCAAAGGGTTGAGCAGGCAGAGGGCACTGGGTTCCCGCCCCTTCCATGATACTTGAGGCTTTGCTCTCCAAACAGATGACTTCATTCCCAAAACAATGCTTTTTTCTGAGAAGCTGCCAGTTCATACACATTATAAAATAAATTCTATCATTGAAATTGGAGTGGCAGAAACTGCAAACATTGCTTTTTAAAAGTACACAAGTTGGAAAAGGTAAGCTGGAAAAGGAACACAATTTCTCCTCCAAAAAATAATTTCTCTCCAAAAAGGTAATCATAAAAACTAAACATCTAATCAACAATCACTTTATCTGCCACAGTATTGACTAAGGAGGTATGCGAAGCTATGCACAAGGACTTTACCTCCGCCTGACTACAGTGTCTTGGAGAATGAATCCTAGTAACGTCTAAGTCTTCTCTCCCCTTAGCTTCTCAGGAAACCACCTTAATTAAAGGAAGAAAAAACCAACAGATGATGTGTGCTTACTCAAAACCTCATTGTTTTGTTTTGTTTTTAACATCCCATGTCCTCTATCTCCCAGGGGATACCAGAGGGTAACAGAGGTACAGACAAGGAGGACTCTCTGCATGTCATTATTCTCCCTTCAGTGCAAACAGTGAGGCAGGAGAAGAGACACTTCTCCCTCGTGATGCTTGCCCTGAGCCCGCATGAGCCTGAGCCATGGCTGTGAACACACTTGGAAGATATACAAAAAATGAGAGCTTGCACAGGATAAATCTATTCCATTATTTATACCCACCCCCAAACCTTTGGATTTCTTTGTCTATGTCAAGCGTCCTCAAACTTTTTCTGCAAATGTCCAGAGAGTATATATTTTAGGCTTTGTGGACCAATGGACTTTCTGTCTTCCCTTTCTCCTCCTCTTTTCCCTCCTCCTCCTTCTCTCATCTTCTTCTTTAAATTATGAAAACTGTTCTTAGCCCACAGACTTGACCCATGGACCATAATTTGCTGACTCATACTCTACATTATGCCATAGAAGTTGTGACATCTCTGCCTCATGGAATATAGGCCATCATTTAGCCCAAGTTTCAGTCAACTAACCACACTGTCAGGCCACCTCCAGCTAGTTATGCTGACACATTAAATCCAGAATCTCTGGTAAGTGTACTCATGTCAATAAATTCAGGCTGACTTCATATTATATTCTGTTCTCCTTGGTCTAATATACTTAGAATTTATTCTCACAATGCTCCATACTCCCCAGATGTTTGCTGTTAACTAAATCATGCAGCTCTCTGGAAGTCTATGCTAACTCTTTCCTGTACCTGAGGAGATCTGACTTGATGTACAAGTCTTGAGGCAATGAAGAATGGGTCTTGATGGGAGTGGGAGAATAAAACACTCTCACAAGACAATAGGATAAGATGAGATTAAGAGTTTTCAACCAGGGAAGAGATATCCTCGGACATGGAAGAAGGAGCTTGTTCGACTAGCAAGGAAGTTTAGGGATGCTTGCAAAATTCAAAATTGTTGGCTTTTTCTGAGTCCATTCAGAACACCCTTATTTCAAATATCAAGGTCCCACTTCTTCCCAATCAGTTCTCCAACTTACATATAAGAATTTGGTGAGTCTGTTATTTCAATTTAGATTCTAATTTTGCAATCCACATAAATCTGGAGTTTGGCTTTCAGTGATGGTTGTTCCACAGCAACGGGAAATATAATGGTCTTTTATAGAGTAATCGTAGAAGTTCTCTGGCTTTCTGACTGACACTTTAGCTGAGAATTTAAAAGCCTAAACTTGTTTTTTTCTTTTTACTATTCCTCCAGTGCAGACAGAAAAAAACCATCTCATGCAACAGTCCTTGCAGCCAATATTGCTACATAAGAGTCAAGCACAGTTGCCATTTGGTGCCCCAAGAAATGTACTTTATCAGGAAACTTAATAGAAACTTTATCCTAAGTGACAATAGTTGATAGTTTAATTATTATCTACTGCATACCATGAACTAAGAGTATCCTTTGGAAAGGAGCTCAGGGCTGCATTCAAAGCCAAAGTCATAACCAAATCAATCCATAAATATCATCATGTATAGTCTGTCCAATAGGACTATTCTTATTAGAAAAAATCTATCCATTTGAAAGAAGAAATAAAGAAGAGAAGGAAAGAGGAAGAGAAGAAGGGGAGGGAAGGGAAAAGGGAATGGAAGGGGAAGGAAAAGGGAAGGAAAAGGGAAGGGAAGGGAAGGGAAGCGAAAGGATTATACCAAATATTTAAATAAAAAGAATTTAATACAGTAATCTCCCCTTATCCATGTGGCATATGTTCCAAGGCCCCCAGTGGAGACCTTAAACAGAAAATAGGATTGAACCCTATGTATACTATGTTTTTTCAATCTAAAACCAAGACGGCTACTAAGTGGCTAACAGGGAGATAGCATCTCCAGTGTGGATATGCTGGACAAAGGGATGATTCCTGTACTGGGAAGACCACAGCGAGACCCAGAGGGATGGCACACATTTTATCACACTACTGAGAATGGTGCACAATTTAAAAAGTAAGAGTTGTTTATTTCTGGAATTTCCATTTAACATTTTCAGGCCACAGCTGACCATGGATAACTGAAACCACAGAAAGAGAAACCATGGATAAGGGAAGACTACTGTTTAGGAAATTGTTTTTACAGTTGTTGGAAATATGAAAGAACAAATGGAAAGCATTAAAATAACCCAGAGATAAGAATCTACAACCCTTAGGACTAGGTGAATAAAAGAGAAGTGTTTGGGATTATCAAAACCTGGAACCTCAAAAGAGGGCAATCCATTAAACTAGGGCTTAGCCCTCTGAGGAGATAGTACTGTACTTCCCAGCTGCTGATAGAATCTCAGAGTCTCAGAGGAGCCGCCCCATTGAGCTGGGGCTCAGATCTCTGAGAAAGAATGAACACCTGGCTCCCAACTATATCCCTGGAGAGGTAAGATGAAGCTAGTTCTGGCAATGGTAAAAGAAAACAAAGACAAGAGTAAACTTTCACTGACAAGACCAACAAGAAATAGGAAATAAGCTCCTACCTTCCAGTCTTCTCCCAGTGACAGAAATTAACAGAACCCAAAAGGAAGTCATCTGGCAAAACAGTATGGGATATGCAATTGGCAGAGTTCTAAATCTAGCACCACAGAGCAGAGTATACAATTGTGGGCTTGGGGATGAGAGTCAATAGGCAAGCTATCAACACAGATAGTGGTATGTTTCTCAGTGTCTTTCTGTTTAAAATAGGCCTGGTGGCTTCTATACCTTTTAACATTTTATAAGTACACTCATTACTTTTAAAAATTTTTTATTTGCATAGGTTATTTGGGAACAGGGGGTATTTAGTTACATGAGTAGGTTTTTTAGTAGTGATTTGTGAGATTTTGATGCACGCATCATCCAAGCAGTATACATTGAGCCCTATTTGTAGTCTTTTATCCCTCAGTCCCTTTCCACACTATCCCCGAGTCCCCAAAGTCCATTGTGTCATTCTTATGCTTTTGCATCCTCATAGTTTAGCTCCCACTTGTGAATGAGAACATGTGATGTTTGATTTTCTATTCCTGAGTTACTTCACTTAGAATAATGGTCTCCAATCTCCTCCAGGTTGCTGCAAATGTCATTAATTCATTCCTTTTTATGGCTGAGTAGTATCCCATCATATACATACCACAGTTTCTTTATCCACTTGTTGATTGATGGGCATTTGGGCCGGTTCCACATTTTTGCAATTGTGAACTGTACTGCTATGTTAATACTTTAAAATTACATTCTTGTCTGCCACACCAAAATCCAAGCCTTAGACAGGAGAACCATGCCTCCAAATGCTTCTTCACACAACATCTGTGAATTATCACAATTTAATTTTCTTACCTCAGTTCTCTTCTTAGTTTTGGCAGATAATGCTGAACACTGAAGTAAATTCAAAGCCAAAGTCATAACCAAATAAATCTACAAATATCATTATTTATAGTCTGTCTAATAGGACTATTCTTATTATAAATACTATACCCATTAAAAGAAGAAAGAAAGAAGGGAAGGAAGTGAAAGAGAGGAAGAGAAGCGGAGAGAGGGAAGGGGGAGAAGGGGGAAGGGGGAAGAGGGAAGGGGGAAGAGGAAAAGGAAGGGAAGAGAGAAGGGAAAGGAAGGGAAGAGGGAAGGGAAAGGAAGGGAAGAGGGAAGATAAGAGAAAAGGGAAGAGGCAAGGTAAGAGGGCAGGGGAGGAGAGGAGAGGGAAGGGAAGGGGAGGGAAGGGAAAAAAGAGAAGAAGAGGGGAGGGGAGAAGAGGGGAGGGGAGGGGAAAGAGAAGGGAAATGTGTTTTCTAAAGCAAATGTTAAAAAGAGGATATAGATAAACATCACCAAAAAGCTGAAACAGGGCCACAGAGGAGCCAAGCTCTAGTATATTCTACAGAATAAGTCTTGGAGTAACCAAGAAGCACTACCTTCCATCTATAATATGAGACAATAATAACAGTAGTAAAAATGTATTGAGCTAAGGCACTATGTGCTAGGTATTAAGTTATTAACACGCATAAATTCATTGTATTTTCCTATCCTATGCAGTACAAGTTAATGTTATTTTTTATTACAGATGAGAGATTGAGAAACTAGCCTGCATTAGTTTTATCTATATCTTAAAACAATGTATAAACTAGGAATATTATATAGAGAGCTACAGCATATATATTTAGATAGGTAGATAGATGAGAGAGAGAGAGAGAGATTTAACTCTTCCTAGGCTCACCCATTTGAAGAATCCAACACCTTAACAAACACAGTCACATTGACATTTGACACAGAAAGAGTCTTTGGCAGTTTCTTTGGTCTATTTCCAGTGAAAATAGAGAGCAATAAACTCATTCCAGATTCAGATTCCAGAACTTTCAGAGGCTGGAGATAGTGGCGATCTGTCTGTGAGGCCTCTATGTGTATCATTTCTCAGAAGCCAGCTAGCAGACCAGGCCACCTGCCAGAAAATGGTTAGCACATTCATGTCAGCTGGTTTGTCAGCCAGGTACCATGGCTTTTTCTAAGTCATGGCTTCCAAGCCATGAGAACATAAAACCACAATGGCAGCCAAGATACCAATAAGAACCCTTTCTTTGTATGCCGCACTAGTGGCTCTACAAAAAGGTATGTGACATATTTTTGTGCAGTGTAACTGGCAGTTCAGAGCAGCAAATCCCTTCTGACCTGATGTGTCTCCTCCACAGCTGTTTTGAATTCACTTTCTGTAGACAAAAGCAGAGTGAGTGAGAAAATAAAGGATACTTTGATATTTGTTAAGAGAGACTACAGCCAAGTTCTCTCCCAGATCATTTTGGAGCCCTGTCCAATGGTTAAAAGACACATCAAATTAACTCAACTCTAAGAGTCTAGTTCTCTCATTGGAAATTCTTAATTTCTCAGTATTGTACTAAAGGGATTTCTTTTTTTCAGTTAACCACTCATCAGATAAAATTATATATGCCTACAAAGAATAATGAAAAAAATATTGTTCCACTTTGATTAAAATGTGATTTTATAATTTCTCCTTATTGTATATGATACAATAACTGGTACTAGACTAACTTGCCCACTATAAACTATTTTTCCAAAAGGAAAAAGACTTATGTAACAACTCTTTTTAAACATAAGCTGCAGACTGCATGGGACTTCATCCCCAAAAGAAAGAAAACAAACAAGGTAAGCCCTAAAACCATCCCAGCTTTCTACCTGAAGACTAGAGCATATAAAAGTGGAATCCAGCCAGGCGCAGTGGCTCATGCCTCTAATCCCAGTACTTTGGGAGGCAGAGGCAGGTGGGCCACCTAAGGTCAGGAGTTCGAGACCAGTCTGGCCAATATGGTGACACCCCATTTCTACTAAAAATATAAAAATTAGCTGGGCATGGTGATGCACGCCTGTAGTTCCACCTACTTGGGAGGCTGAGACAGGAGAATTGCGTGAACCCAGGAGGCAGAGGTTATGGTGAGCCAAAATTGTGCCACTGCACTCCATCCTAGGCAACAGAGCAAGACTCTGTCTCAAAATACAGATAGATAGATAGATAGATAGATAGATAGATAGATAGATAGATAGATAGAAAGAAAAGTGGGACCCACATAAATCTCATGGAGTTAAAGAGACAATGTTGGAGTTAGAAGAGGCTGGGGCAGCTTGAATTTGCAAGGCAGAGTTCCAAAGGGAAGAAAATCACACAGAGAAAGAGTTTCAGAAAGCTGCATAGGTGGTCCCTTGAGTCTTCAGAACATACCCTGTTCTGCACATATGTGGTAAGACACCACGAAACCAGGCAAAAAATAACTATCAGTGAAAGAACTAACAAGGAGCTATAAGCTGAACAATTCCCATAACTCATACAAGCTTGGGAGTCATCCAAGTTCTAACCAATTGTGGTGCAGAAATCTTATGGAACAAGCAGGGCATTCAGAAAAGACCCCAGAAGTATTAAGCCTAGACTGAGGCTCCTGCAGACCTGTGCTTAAAACAAACCTCAAAAGAATCAAGTTGGTCTAAAAGTAGCTAAACTATCTGCCAAAATAAAATCCAAATATCTGTAAAAGAAGATTCCAATGTCCACTCAATAAAGTGATATTTACAATGTCCAGTATCCTATCAAAAAAAGAGTAACCCTGATAAGAAGCAGTAAAATGAGACTGGTAGCCAGGAGGGAAAGATCAGTCAATAGAAACATACACAGAAATGACACAGATGACAATTCATAGACAAAGACTTCTAAAGTGATATTATACATATATTCAAAGATTTAAAAGAAATAGAGAAATTGAAAATATAAAAGAGAACCAAATGAAACTTATGGAGCTAAAAAGCATACTATCTGAAGTGAAAATTTTTTGACTGAGATCAATAGCAGCATATACACTGGAAAAGAGAAGATTGATGAACATGAAGACATAGGAATAGAAATGAAATAATTGCTACATTTTTCAAATTTTTATAAAAAGCATAAACCTACAGATCCAAGAATATGAATACAGTTCGCATAGCATAGCCACAAAGAAAAACACATTAGCGCACACCATATTAAAATTGCTGAAAACTAGAAATAGAGAGAAAAGGTAGCCAGAGTCAAAAAAAAAAAAAAAAAAAAAAAAAAAAGATAAGGAAACCAATGACTTCATATTAGAAATGAAGTAAGCCAAAAGACAACTGAATAGCATGTTTTAAAGTTCCAAAAGGGAACAAAAAGTAAACCTAGACTTTTATATTCATCAAACATATTGTTAAAAATAAAAACAGGCTGCATTTTATGACTACATTTTTTAAATTGTTTTTATAGTATTTAATTTGAAAGAAGAGAACCTTCCCCCTCTACTCTTTCATAGATTGAAGTTTGAATATGAAATAGGCCTTAACCATCATGTTGACTCTCCTGTCTGAATTTTAGGTTGGAAATTTGGTTTTTTTGTTTTATGTAATTGCTTATTTGAACAGGTCACTTACTAAAGCTTTGGAAGAAGTGATTCAAATATGTGTTTTCCCTTCAGTTTTGTAAGAAATGGATTGATGGCAGTGAAATAGCTTAGGAATAAATTACTGTTTTAATGGTTCTTAAACTTTCTTGGATCATAGGATCCTTTTGAGAATCAGATTAAAGCCACGGATACTCTTTGGAGAAAAAAAAAAAAAATTAAAAAACTAAAAAAAATAAAAAATAAAAACAGGCCAGGTGCAGTGGCTCAAGCCTGTAATCCCAGCACTTTGGGAGGCTGAGGTGGGTGGATCACAAGGTCAGAAAATCAAGACCATCCTGGCTACCACATTGAATCCCTGTCTTTACTAAAAATACAAAAAATTATCTGGGTGTGGTGGCGCGCGCCTGTAGGCCCAGCTACTTGAGAGGCTGAGGCAGGAGAATCACTTGAACCCAGGAGGCAGAGGTTGCAGTGAGCTGAGATCATGCCATTGCACTCCAGCCTGGGCAACAGAGTGAGACTCTGTCTCAACATAAATAAATAAATAAAAATAAAAACAAAATGGAGACATTTTCACACCAACCAAAGCTGAGAGAATGTATGATTATCAGACCTGTACTACAATAAATTTAAAAGGAAGTTCTTCAAGCTAAAGGAAAACAACAGATAAAACCTCAGATCTTCAACAGTAACAAAGAGCTCCAGAAATGGCAAGTACGTGAGCAAATATAAGAGGATTATTTTTCATTTTTAAGCTTATTTAAAACATAATTATGACTTAAAACAAAAATTAGAACAATATATTATGAAATTTATAATATATGCATAAGCAAAAGGTATGACAACAATAGCACAAAGAATGAGAGAAGAGAATTGGAAGTGTATAATCTTAATGTTCTTATACATGAAGTGCTAGTGTATTACTTGAAGGTAGACTCTGATGACTTAAGATACATATTTTAAACACTATAATAACCACAAATTAAAAATATAAAGATTAGCCAATATTAGAAATAAAATAAAATGCTAAAATACTCAATGCAAAGTAAATCAGAAAAAGAAAAATTGAGAAAATCAAGTATGGAATGAATAAAAAATCAGTTGCAAGATGATAAACTTAAATTTAAGCATACTGATATTACATTAACCACAGCCTAAGCACTATAATTTGAACAACAGAAATTGTCAAAAAAAAATAGAAAACACCCACAGAGACTGTCAGATTTTCAAAAAGCAAGACCATACATACTGTCTAGGAGAAATGTATGTCAAACATTTTGAAACAGAGAAGATAATTGTTGTAAAAGGAAAGAAAAATACATACCATTTGGACACTAATCATAAAAAAGTTGGAAAGTATATAAAGTTTGAACAAAGCAGATATCAAGATAAGAAAGATTAACAGACAAAAAGAGATATAGTCTCTCATTGATAAAAAGGATTAATCTTCTTGACAACATAACAGTACTAAATGTGTTTCCATTCAATTATAGGACTTCAAAACACATGAAGAAAGACTGATAAACAGAGGGGAAAAATAAACAAGCCAACGGGGAGATGAAGATTTCAACACTCCTCTGCCAGTAACTGATAAAACAAGTATATTTTTTAAAAATCAGTAAGGATATAGAAGACATGGAAAACTCAATCAAGCAACATGACTTAATTGATATTTTTAAAACACTACCTGTAAATAGACAAATACACATTCTTTTCAAGTACAAATAAAACATTCACTGTGGTAGACCTATGCTGGGTCATAAAAGAGATAGAAATACATTTTTAAAATTAAAATTATACAGAGTATATTATCTTATCACAATGAAAATAAATTAGAAATGAATACCAAAAATATAACTGTAGGATCCTCACTTTTTGGAAATTAACTAAAAACACTTTCAAATAATCCATAAGCCATAAGCCAAAGAAGAAATTTCAAGAGAAACTTTTATGTATTGTAACTGATGACAAATACACAGCACATCAGAATGCATAGAGCATTGATTTTTAAAATGTATTCTTTTTCGTGTCAGCAGGCTTAAAGAGAAATTCAAAGCTTTAAATGCTCACATGAAAAAGAATACATTTTAAAAATCAATGCTCTAATATTCCTACTCAAGGAACTAAAAAAGAGGACCAAAAGTGAGAACTAAATGAATAGAAGGAAGAAAATTATAAGAGCAGAGGTCAATGAAATAGAAAACAGAACTATAAAAGTTTTTTTTTCAGTCTTTCTCACTCTAACACTTGCTCTTTTTCTCTTCTCTCCTCCCTCTGCCACAAGGTACCCACACACTCACTCACTCTGGGGAAATCTAGCTGTCACATTGAGAAAACAGGTTCGCCAGTAAAGAAAGGTCTACTTCCAAACACAGTTATATGACTTTTAGCAGGAAGTTTCCTGGAAGCAGAAACTTTCAACCAGACAAGGCTTTAGATAACTTCAGTCCTAGCCAATATCTTTACTCCAACCTCAAGAGAGACACTCCATTGATAGACACTGCAACAAGATAATACATCATGACCAAATGGGAGTTGTCTCAGGAATGCAAACTGGTTTGCCATTAGAGAGTAATTAATGCAACAGACTATATCAGTAGAATCAAGCAGAAAAACTTTATAACCATTCCAATAGATGCATAAAAAGCAATTCAAAAATCAGGCATAATTATTTTTAAATCCCTCGGCAAACTAAGAGTAAAATGGAATTTCCTCAACCCAATAAAAGGCATCTACCAAAAAAAAAAAAAAATCTACAGTTAACATCACACTTAATATCATATTGAATGTTTTCCCTCTAATATTAGAAAGAAGGCAAGAATGCATACTCTTATCACTTCCTTTCAAAGTTGTATTGGAGGTCCTAACCAGTGCAATAAGGCAAGAAAAAGAAAATAAAAAGCATACAGATTGGAAAGGAAGAAGTAAAACTTCCTTTATTCAAAGATGATATGATTGTACATAAGGAATCCATAATAAAAACTATTACAACTAATAGATGTCAACAGCAAGGTTGCAAGATATTAGATTAATATAGAAACCATTTTTACTTCTGTATACTAATACAATGAATAATTACAAAAATAAAACAAGTTATTTACAATAGGATTAAAACATAAAATAAGCATAAATCTAACAAAAACTGTGTATGAGATAAATTTTTAAAATCCTAAATAAATGAAGAGATATACTAAGTTCATGAATCAAAAGATTAAACATTTTAAATAGACAAATTTCCCTGAAGTGATTTATAGATTCAATGTAATTCTAATAAAAATCCCAAGAAGCTTTTTAAAAGAAATTGACAGAGTGTTTTTGAAATTTATAGTGATATAATGCAAAGAACCAAGAATGGTAAAAGCAGTTTTAGAATGAAATTTGAGACTTTCTATAAAGCTATAGAAATGGAGACAGTGTAATATTTACATAAGGATAGACATATAAATAAATGGAACACAATAGGCAGTCAAAAAATATAATTACACAATGGTCGATTGATTTTTAACAGAGATGCCAAGGTACTTCAATAAATAAAGGACAGTGTTTTCAACACAGTTCTTGAAAAACCACATCCTATATTTTAACAAATAAACTTTGGTCCTTACCTCACACTATAAACAAAAATTGATCATAGAAATAGAAGCTAAAACTATAAGACTTCTAGAAAAATATGTGGAAGAAACATACCATAAACAAAAATTGATCACAGAAATAAAAGCTAAAACTATAAGACTTCTAGAAAATATGTGGAAGAAAATCTTTGTGTCTATGGAATAGGAAAGATTTTTTTAGATAGAACAGACATAAAGAACAAACCATAAAATTAAAAAGCATAAATAAAACATTATCAAAATTAATGACTTTTAGTGCAAAGACACAATAAAAGAATAAAAAGGCAATCCACAGACTGGGAAAAACACACAACACACATACCTAATGAAGGTCTTGTATTGAGACTATTTCAATAACTATAATCCAACAGGAAAAATTATGTTTTAAAATACTTAATGGGCAGAAGATTTGAACAGATAGTTTACAAACAGAGATATATACATGTCTAATAAATGAATGAAAATTGCTCAACATCCTGATTATCAGGAAAATGTATCTTTAAACCACTACACAGTGGATTATCTAAAATTGAAGACTGACATGCCCAAGTACAGTGTGGATGTAAAGCTATGGAAACTTTCTTATGTTGCTGATGAGACTGTAAAATGGAACAACCACTTTGGATAACAGAATGATAATTTCTCATAAAGTTCAACATAAACTTCCCATACTGCCCAGCAATTCCACTCCTAGTTATTAATCCAAAAGAAATGAAAGGGTATGTCTACATAAGTTATTCGTAACTGGTGAATATTCATACCAGGTTTATTCATAATACCCCAAAAGAATAAACAACCCAAATGTCTATCAGCTGGAGAATGGATAAATAAATTACAGTATATTTATTCTATGGCATATTACTTGGAAATAATGTAGATACATACAATGCAATGAATGAATCTCAAAACTGTTATGCTAACAAAAGAGCATATGCTGTAAGATTCCATGAAAATCTAGAATATGCAAAACTGATCAATAGTAAAGGAAAGCAACCCAGAAGTTGCCTGGGACCAAGGACAGCAAGGGTTTACTCCATAGGAGCACAAGGGAATTTTTTGAGTGATGGAAGCATTCTGTGTTTTGATTGGGGTGGTTGTCACACAAGTGCATACATTTATCAACGTTTATTAAACTGTATATTTAAGATATGTTCTATTTATTGAATGTAAAGTATGCCACAATGTAACATTTTAAAGTATAAAAAAATGACTGCACAGAAAGGTCAATGTATATTTTACCATTCAAACTGGAGTGCAACATTTTGAGATCACAGAACTTCCCAAACGGATTATTTCCAGTTGGACTGTCCTTACTGTAATCATTTTTTCTCGAATAGAGCTATTCCTATGACAAATTGTATTCCCCAAAGATGGCAAATGCTATTCTACAATATTACCTTGATACTCCTCCCATCAAAAAGTAGGATCTGTATCCATTTTCCTTATTTCTGAGTACACTGACTTGCTTAGAACCAACAGAATGCAACAGAAGTAGAACCACATGATTTCCAAGTCTGTTGGGAAAGATGATGCTTTCCCCTAGTTCACTGGACACTAGCACTGAAACCCTGATTCATCACGTAACAGTCCAACTCCCTGAAGCCACCATGTTGTGAGGAAGTCCAAATTATCCCAAGAAGAAAGATCACATAGACACCCTGAGAAAGGTACATGGAGAGAGAGAAATGTCCTGCCAGACCCAAGCTCCTATATGTTCCTGCAGGAGACACCCACTTCCAGAACCACACATCACAGGTTTACAAACTTCTAACCTACAAAAACTAGGGGGTGATTTGATATGTAGTAAAAAATAAAGGGAACATCCCCAGCAACATCCTCAATAATACCATGCTTTATGCAGTGCTCAAAATCAAGGGAAGGAAGAGGTGAAAGAGGAGGAACAGGGCCAGGCACGATGGCTCGTGCCTGTAATCCCAGCACTTTGGAAGGCCAAGGCGGTGGATCACGAGGTCAGGAGTTCAAGACCAGCCTGAGCAACATACTGAAACCTCATCTCTACTGAAAATACAAAAATTAGCTGGGAGTGGTGGCACACACCTGTAATCCCAGCTACTCAGGAGGCTGAGGCAGGAGAATTGCCTGAACATGGGAGGCAGAGGTTGCAGTGAGCCAAGATCGTGCCACTGCACTCCAGTCTGGGCAACAGAGTGAGACTTCGTCTCAAAAAAAAAAAAAAAGAGAAGGAACAGAACCACTCCACTCCACACTCCTCCTAAACAGAAATCGACACACTTCCTTTACTTCAAAGACTGACTAAATACATGCATTAAGTAACTCTCTGTTATCCTAGAAGAGTAGCATTAAATTATCCCCAGTGAGAGAGCTTGGCTTTTTCACAGGGCAGGAAGGGATGATGACAGATTAACTGTTAAACCCACAAGCATGATACACTCCTCTTCTGGATCCTAGACTCACTCTGAGGCTTCTAGAAAAAGGATTTTACCAAAAGTATATGGGCAAACCTAAGCAGAAGGAAACTTCAGAAACACAGGCCTGTTGTTTCTTTCTCAGTGAAGATTCATGATACACATTATGTAAGATATGGCACCAGACCAGAGCTGGCCCAAACAAGACTTTGAAAAATAATTCCTACTCAAAACACATCAATCTTGATGCATCAGCATTTTGACAAGACAAGCTGAACTTCAGGAAGGCCTACTGACTGGTAGGCTTAAGTCCTGCCATGGCAGATAGTGGGCAAACTGCCTTTACCCTGATCAAAATCCATCCATCCATGTCTGCTAGGCAGCAAGCATGAAATAATGAAATAAGATAAATCAAAGCAAAAATAGGGCCACAAAGAAGCATACATACTCATGTACACACACACACATGCACACAGACACACATACACATACGCACATGCACACAGACCCTTCTCACTCACTAGTCAGGAAAAGAGTGCAAATAGAAACGAAGTATGTGCGTGTGTTTAGTTAAGTGGGAGTTTATTTTCCAGTTTCCATGGGAAATAATTGAGCTAATATTATCTTCCCAAAGTAAATACTTTTATGCAAAACACCCTCAAACTAATCCCAGGCCAAGATTCCTGCTGCAGCCTCCTTTTGCCCCCACGCCTCCGAATTCTCACACTGTGGTCTAAAGCACAGAGGATTACTAACAGAGGGGCATGGCCTTGCTTCTTCCCCCAGCTTTTCTGAACGTTGAATTGCTGAGTCTTTTGTATCTCTCTTGCCAGATCCTACTGCATGAGATGGGAGACAAAATCTAACGGGAAACCAGAAATATGAGGACCCCTGGAGTCTGACTGTCAGTTCCTCTTGGCCATGGACACTTTATTCAGACCCTTACTGGGTCTTTTCTGGAATTATGTTAAGCCAGGAGGTCTGGAGTTTGTTTTGGGTTGTATTTCTGTGGAGCCCTGTGAGGTTTTGTGTTACTGTGTTTTTAACAGTTTTTTCGCATATATTGTTTGTTGGGCTCTGTTTGCTTGCCTCAGTAAAGGGTTATTATTCATACCCTATTCATCAGCCCCTCTCTCCTTCCTCAACACCACCAATCACCTTTTGCTATCATCTGCCTAATCTGAAAAGAGCCAGATACTTCAAATGTCAAAGTAATGATCACTATGTATTTTTTATCAACAAAGCCTACATTTTCTAAGCATGATCCTTTTGGGAAATGCAGTAAGCTCCTGACATTTTGAGGGGACAGGTCCAGAGACCTTCTTCAACCCCCAAATCTCAGACACAGGAATGTTTATACATTACTCAGGCCTCTGGCTCTGAGTCAAGAGGACTGAATTTCCTTTGCATGTCATCACTCTAACCACATGTTGACCTGGATAAATGCATATAAATGGAGAAAACATGAGCAACTATAGACTCATACACATTTATTAAATTATTGAAGATAAGTATGAAGGGAGACCTTCAGAGGAATCTGAGATTTCTGTTCTTGACAGGAATTAAGCTCATGCATATTAAAGATCAGTTGTTGAAATCATTAAGCTAATTAGAGAAACATTACTAAAAGTTTTTATCATTACAAAGTACATATTCTGTTTTTGCTCAGTGTAGTCACTGGAGATGAATTCTAGACTTACTACAAATCTGGAAGCCCTTATGTGTCATTAGAATATCAATGTCATAAAACCATACATATCACTCAATGGATACACTTGCAAACACTGTTAAACCAAAATAAGAAAGTATTCTGGAAAGTATTGAGAAGGCAATAAGGAAAAATTGTACTCAACCAAAATGTCCAACAAAGGCAAAGCAATAAGAATTGTCTATCCATTTCCTGAACTACAATGCAAATTGAAATTATTAACATGTAATCATTGCATTGCAGATGCCACTGACCCAAGGGCCCTGGGTTCATTAGGGGCCATTACCGCATTCACTTGGCTCAAGCCCTCATCTAAGAAATAATTGTGCTAAATAACTAAGCATTCCCTGCTTTCAGGCACTGATTCTATGTATTCATTTATTCAGCAAGTGTCCAGCATATTGGTACTGGAATGCTAATTTCATGACTGAGCTTAAGAAATAACATTCTTAATATGATAGCCACCATCTCCAGTGATGTACTGACAAACCTTAGCTTAAAAATCCCACCTCTACCACTGTTTGTGTGACTTTGGGAAAGACAATTAACCTGTCCACTGTTTAGTTTATTTATTTGCAAATACAGATAACACCTCTCATAAAAGTTATTATGAGGATAAAATAGCACTTTGGGAGGCTGAGGCAGAAGGATCACTTGAGCCCAGGAATTTGAGACCAGCCTGGGCATCATCGTGAGTCCCCCATCTTCTCTTCAAAATATTTTGAAGGGAGAAATATTTTTTGTAGACAAATATCTACAAAAATAAAAATAAATCAGCTGGGCATGGTGGCACGTGCCTGTGGTTCCAGCTACTCAGGAGGCTGAGGTGGGAGGATTGCTTGAGACCAGGAGGTTGGGACTGTAGTGAGCTGTGAACATGCCACTGCACCCCAGCCTGGACAACAGAGCAAGACTCTGCCTTAAAAATAATAAGAAGATACAAAGTGTGTGGCACAGAAGGCAGGCTCTATTGACAGGTATTATTGTTTGTCTTGTTACTTTAACATAAAGCCGTTGTGTCTGCCTACTATTCAACTATTCACAAGCGTACAGGATTAAAGTCAATCTACAAGCATAAGAAACACACCATTTCTTTTCCTTAGATATTTATAATTCATGGTGGAAATTATAAAATCTCCTTTTCCAATGCAAAATTTCAACTAAGACCTCTTGTGTGCTTCACTTATCCTTAAACCAGGGTCCTGAGATGTGCCATGTGTCATGTCATTACACATGGAGAAAGGAATATTTATCAAAAACCAGTTACGTACTAGCCACTGCTCAAGGCATACATATACTCTTTCACATTGCTATCCCCATTTTTAAAATGAAGAAACAGAGGCTTAAAATGCTTAAGTAACTTGCCCTAGATCCCAACAAAGTAAATGAAAGAACCAGGATTCATATTTGGGCCAGTTCAACTCCAAAGACCATGCGTTTTTTTGTTATGTTCAGCTGCTAAGCGTAGCTTATTACCACAATGTCATGAACTATTGTTACAAGAAAATGAGACCGTTGTTTACTATCTGCCGTGGCTGTTCAAATCAAGCCTGAGGATATGAAACTTATGACCTCTAAGTCTCAAATAAAAACCCACTTGAATTAAAACAAAACAATGGAAAATGCCTTAGTAATATTCAAAAAATCTTCAGAATGTGAGATATCAGTTGGCTTGGTTTAGCGGAATGTCCCTGCGCAGAGATGGATGGACTTCATGGGTGTCAGAGCCATCAGCTTTGCCAGAGTAGAATTTGTGAGTCTAGCGTGATGTGTTCTCTCTTCCTGGTCATCAAGCTATAATTTCAATTTGCCATAATTATCTTTTGCTATGGTTTGTGAATTTACATCTCAGCAAGATTACAAATTCTGACTAGGCTTCATTTTAAATGGAAGAATAAATTACTTTCATTCTTTCAGTATTTGAGTCGTGTAGGCAAAGAAAACCATGCCTGGCAGTATCTTTTCCAGTTCCACAGTGCTCTGACAACACACGCTTCTCCAAAGAATCACTAAGGCTGAGCCCCAGAGGGTGTCACGTGTCAAGGGCTAGCTCTTAACCCATCCCCTGGTATGGCACCTGGCATGGAGGGGCTGTTCAGTAAATACTGTTCAATGAATAACTGAATGAAATCCTGTCTGCTCTAAAAAGCAAGAACACAATATCATTCCTTCCTGATTTCCTTATACCAAGACTGGCCTTTCTTTCTACCTAAACCTGCCTACCCACAAAAGCCTCCCAACTCACAGGCCAAATGCAAGGGAATGATACCTTCTATCCCACAGGTCTTGAGAGAATCAAGTTGGATGGGGCTGTAGGAGCCTGGGAATCACAGCATTTGCCCCACCCCCCTCGAAAATGGGGCAGAGGGAATGTGTCCAATTTTCATCCTTGGCCACATGTTGAAATCACTTAAGGAGCTTTCCAAAAATAGGGACCCTAAGTCCCACTCCAGTTAAAGCAGAATCTCTCAGGATGGGGTGAGCACTAATAATATTTAAATGTCCCCCTAGTAATTTGAACGTGAGGCATAGATGGAGGAAGCCAGGAAAGGGGCACACCAGCCCCACACATTAACTGTGCTCCTTGATTGGGAGGGTAAGAAGACAGGAAGCCCAACATGGAATAGCAGCTGCTGCTGTTGGGCAAAATTCCCTTCCCAGCCCTGTAGTCCTGGCTGCCACCTGGGCTACCTTCACCACCTCCTTCCTACTCCTCTAAATGGTCCTGGAGCAGGCTGCAGTCTCATCCTGGACAGGGCAATGGGGACCTGCCCCAGGCATCCAACTCTTTTTAAATAGAACTAGCCTCCAGGTCATGATCTCCACTATTATCCCACCTTGTCCTCAAAACTAAAGATCCCAAGTGACAAGCCCCAAATGGGTATGGATGGACTGTACATAAGCCCAAGGAAAGCACTGTGGAAAGGACTGCATGTCAGCAAGTCCTCAAGACAAGCTGGGAAAGGAAGAGTAGCCAGAGACCCCAAATGCCAGACCTGTTTATGTCCTCAGTGTTAAGAGGAAGTCACAGATTCATAACATTGGGAAAAAAATGCCTCTTAGATCTAATATGGTGAAGGAAATACACAAGGGTGTGCGCGCGCGCACACACACACACACACACACACACAATTTGTTGGCTGAAGCCCCTAAGTTCATAGCCCAACTCTTATGCATTGAGTTTGTGTTCCCCCAAAATTCCTATTTTGAAGACTTAACCTGTCAGCATGGCTGTATTTAGACATGGGGCCTCCCTGGAAGTAATTAAAGTTAAATAAGATTTTTAAAAAGGTGGGGCCTTGGTCAGATAGTATTAGTATCCCTATAAGAAGAGATACTAGAGAGCTTGTTCACTCTCTCTCCTTCTCTACCATGGGAGGACACCTTGTGAAGGTAGTCATCTGCAAGCCAGGAAGAGAACCCTTACCTGGAACCAACTCTACAGGACCTTGATCTGGGAGTTTTGGCCTCCAGAACTGTAAAATAATAACAATAATAATAATAATAATAAATACATTTGTATTGCTTAAGGTATCCAGTCTGTGGTATTTTATTACAACAGTTCAAGCAGACTATGACACCAACCTTAGACAAATCACAACATCTTTGAGCCTGAGTTTCTTCATCAATAGAGATAAATCCTACCTGTCCATAAACATCAAATGAGATCACATATGTTTTAAGGGTTTTGCAAACAATAGAGTATTAAGTAGGCATTAATTCATTCATTAATCTCTACCTCTGTTCTCTCATACTTTAATCCCTCTGCCAGCTGAGCATTTACCACATTGTATTAGATTGAATTGTTTATATGTCTCTTCTGTCAGGTTTTAAATCCTTATGGCCAGGAGCCAAACCTCATTCATCTTTGTATCCCTATGCCAAAACACACAGTCACTGCTCAAGAAAGGCTTATGGAACAATCCCAAGGTGGCATTGGATAGTCTTTCTCTGTGTCCCATAACACCATCCTGTATACTTCGATCACTTAGCATCAGGTATTGGAATTCTTAGCTTTTGTGTTTTTCCTACTGTCCTATAAGTTCCCAGATGGTAGAGACTGCTTATTATCATTACTATATCCCTAGCAACTAGTACAGCACTTGGTACCTAGTACGAGCATTGATGAAAAGAAGGGAAAATGATTCCTTTCTTGAGGAGTTTGCATCGTTGAATTTCATTGTTCAAAGCTGTCCTGTATTCAGTCCATCATTTCTAACAGAACAAACTGAATGCTTTCCATTTCACCAAGTCTTTTTTCAAATGGCTCCCAAAAGGTCCTAGCTCTTTTATCCTACTATAGCTGGAAAAGTATCTGAATGCATCATTTTATTGTGCAAGTCAATATCATCCCCCAGAGAACCAGGACTGGTCATTTACGTCAACAGTAGTTGCTATGCAACCACTCTCCAAGGCTTGGTTGAAAGATCCAGGGCTGAGGCAGTGATTTTTCCCACCTGGAAAGGACTATAATTTCTAAGGGGAAAAATACACCATTACACAGAGTCACTTAATCTTTTTGCAAAAGAAAATTTGACCACATCAAAAAAGTATATTTTCTAGGTTTCCTATGCATATATAGCCTTTACATAGACATGTATATTTAGCCACAGAAACCCAAACACACGTACACTACATATGTATTTATAAATATGTAGATGTTTATTAAACACTCTTTCTATTCTAAAGACGTTCCAAGAGAATTATATCATTTTATTTCTTTTAACAGAAGTAAACTTTTTAAATGAATTTCTATTTCCTCGTGGCAAAAAAAATTTTTTCAGAAAATGGGGGAAATAAGAAAATAGAGAAGCCTGTGTCAAACAGCCTAGATCAAACCACTGTTAGCCTTTGCTATGTAGCCTTCCAGATGTTTATATATAAGAATATTTACATATTTAAAGCACAAAAATGGGAACATGTTATATCCAAAGTTTGGATACCTCCTTTCTTTAAAACTTAGCATGCCATGGATGTCTTTCCAAGTCAACATAGAGTCATATCATCTTAAAGGCTACATAGTATGCCATTGCTTGAATATATCATAACATATTTATTTTTCTGTTGTGCCCATTTTTTCACCATTGTAAATAATAAGCATCCTCATGCACACTTCAAAAACTCATCTGATTGTTTCAGTAAGATTAATTCATGCACCATGTCAAAATGATGCACTTATTTGAAGCCTTTTAGAATACTTACAATAATCTAATATTACACATTTGTTCCAAAAAGCTAGATTTTTAATCAATACAGATTTAGTCAAATCTTGACATAATTTAACATTTTTTAAAATAAGAATCCAAGGTTTGTAAGGACACATTATAACAGAATAATTTGAAGTTTCTCCTCTTATTTTGCTGTATAATCATTCATTCTATACCCTGTTACCGTTTGCCACACAAACTAAGCTGTTTTTCTCAGCTCACTGTACTTCCTGCCTTCACTCCTCATAGCCCCTCCCCTTGGTCTTTCCTGTTGTTATCAGCTGCATTTTAAAATTGGCTATTGATGACCTTACCTGGGCTCACAGCTGAGCCTGAGGTATACCTTCAGAACTTCCACGTGGGATCTGGGGTGGGTTCATGCTTATGTCAATATAAAAGCCGGATGTCCTCAAAACATTCAATTGGAAGTATGCTGACAGCTGCCTTTCAAAAGACGTGTTAATTTCTGTTAAAACTGATTTCTTCATTATTGAAAGCATCAGTTTCCACCACTTGCAACCTTGTCTTGTTCTTCAAAGTCAACACACACTCTTTTGCCATTGTAATCATCCTAAATATGCAATTTTGATCATTTTTTCCTCTCTCTTTCCCTTTTTAGAGACAGGGTCTTGCCCTGTTGCCCAGGCTGAAGTGCAGTGGTGTATTCATGGCTCCTGCAGCCTCAAACTCCTGGGCACAATCAACTTACATTCACCTCAATCTCCTGAGTAGTTGGGACTGCAGGAGTGCCACAACACTGGCTAGTTTTTTTTTGTTTTTTCTGTTTTTTTTTTTTATTTTGTAGAGATGGGGTCTAACTACGTAGCCCAGGCTGGATTTCAGATCTTGCTTAAAACATTAAGGCTTCCAACACCAATAAAATCCAAGCTCCTAAAAATGACATTCAAGGTCCCTCCAATCTCACCCCATACCAATCTCATTCCTATACCAGGCTATCTGCCATTCCGTGGACACATGATATTTCCACTTCATACATTTGCCCACACTGCTCCTATTTCCCTGCCTTTTTCACTTTTCAGCATATTTTTAACTTGCCCCCAAAGCTACCCATTCTTCAAAATTTCTTTCTTACATCCATTTCTTTTAAAAGCCTTCCCCATTTCCTCCAAAGTAGAATCTCTCCAAGGAACCAGAATCAAGAAATACCCAGAGTATCCAGGACCAGGTAGCCAAGGTCTGGGTCCACATTTGCTAATAGCATCTGAAAGTTCACTACTTTGGAAATAGTAAGCAATAGTCTACTGCATTAAAGCCATTCTCAGCCAGGGATGGTGGTGTGTGCCTGTAGCCCCAGTTACTTGGGAGGCTAAGGTGGGAAAGCAGCTTGAGCCCAGGAGTTGGAGACTAGCCTCGGTAACATAACAGGACCCCATCACTTTAAAAAAAAAAAAAAAAAAAAAGTAATCATCACACAACAGAAACTAATATTGTCAAATGAAATGAAATTGAGCAAGAGAGGATATTAAGACTATAGGATTAGCTCTTAACCCCTTCTATCTCCTGATAACCACCAACAGTACCTGACCAAAAAAGTGGGGGCAAAATGTTAACCCCCAAGTGGTGCCAGAACCCTCACTCCATGCACTTCCCAGATCCCCTCCCTATTCTTTCACTCCCCCTCAATCCTGAGAAGCTAAATGTACAAATGGACAACGGGTTGATTATATATAAAAATAAAACCAGAACCCATAACCTGCAGCAACCAGCCCAGGAAGCCAACCTACTCTCTGTAGTAACCAGTCCAGAAAGCCAAACAATAATCTCTATAGCAACTGATGCAAAAGGGTCAGGACTCAACATTTGACACTGACTGCTTCCCTTATTTTTGTTCCCACTTCCAATTTACGGCCAACTGGAGAAAACCAAATAAGCACCCTTAACTAATCACATAGACGCCCATTCCAATTAGCCCACCTGTGATTTCCCTATGCTAACAGCCTCATCAAGGTGTACTGAAGGTCTTCTCCTTTTTCTACTGTGAAACTTTCCCACTCCTATGCCTGCTTTCGAGTCTCTGCCAAATATGAGTGGTGGTGACTGACTCCCTTGTGAGACAAAGTTATATGTAAATAGCCTTTGCTTGTTCTAATTTGAGTGGTCTTCATTTATTTCACAATCCCAACCTAAGCCCCACAGCTGAAAGGTGACTCAAAAAAGTTTTCTAATAAACACATTTAACAATTTTGATTCAGCCTGTACTGAGTGGACCAGCATGACCACAACTCAGTCCTTTTTCATGTGAAATGTTAAAGCCCAAAAAGTTAGTGTGGCAACCCAAAGGGTTAGAAAAGCCTGGACCCATAGCTGGAAAGCCAAGTCCCCTCCTGGCTCTGCCATTAACTTGCTTTATAATTTCAGGCATAAGATCTTAATGTCTCTGTGTTTTACTGTCTTATATATAAAATGGAGACAAATCCTATGTTTGCTCACAGGCTTGGTATAAGAATAAGACAGGGCTGGGTACCATGGCTCACATCTATGATCTCAATACTTTGGGAGGTCAAGGGAGGAGGAATGCTTGAGCTTAGGAGTTTGAGACTAGCCTGGTCAACAGAGAAAGACCCTCATCTCTACAAAAAAAATAAAATAGCCAATCACAGTGGCAGACACCTATAGTCCCAGTTACTCAGGATTGCTGGAGCTTAGGAATTTGAGGTTGCAGTGAGCTATGGTCGTGTCACTGCCCTCTAGCCTGGGCAAGAGTGAGAGCCTGTCAAAAAAAAAAGAGAGAGAGAGTAACAGCATAATATTCGACTGTGTTTTAAAATGGTTCCTAATTGTGAAAATATAAGATGTTATGTCAGATACATGCAGCCTTTCTTCCAACACCCCTTGGTGCCTCAGACATGGAAGAGATCAAATAGGGATAAAGGAGGCAAAAAAAGGTTGGCTCCAGGTACATTAGCAGGACGCAGTGAGCAAGCACGAGCTGCCCAGCCACTGGAGCTGGTTCCTACTCATGTTATTCTATGCTTTCAAACTCCCACACACACGCCATCCTCCGCCAAAATACATAAACCTCTTTGAATTACACTCCTTCTCTTACAGGAGCAATTGACTACAGTCGGATATGATTTGTCTTTGTTTGTTTTAAGTTATGGATGACCAGGAATGCTGCCCTACCTTCTTTTTTCAAACACCCACCACTCCTCCATCAGAGGTCCTCTTCTGGGGTCTTAGTTTTCTGGTAATTTTTTTTTTTTTTTCACTAAGAATAGTTGTGGTTAGAGGCAGCTCCAAGCACAGCCCCCAGTCCTAAGGCTCATTAAGGACATTCTCCAGTGCTTAGACTACAGCAGTAAATCATCAGCTCCAAGAAGGGGAGGCGGGGCATGGATGGCAACTGGAGATCCTTCAGCTGGCGTCCAGGAAGGAAGGCTGCATGGGTCTCATTCCAGGATGACAGCCCTTACAAAGGTGAAAGGTTTGAGGAATCTAAGAGGGAAAATACTAAGACCTATAAACACAATTTTCATCTCTCAGCCAACACCTGCTATTTTGCAAGCTTTGTAAGCAGTCTAAGGAAAGAACCAGCTCTACTCAAAGATTGCTCAGAAAAGCATCTCAGTTTAGAATTTGTCACTTAAAATGCCCAATAATGATTTCTGCCACATCCACCTCCCAATATTAGAAGGTAGCTTTTGACTGAAGTACCCTGAAGAAGGACAAGTTACAAGCTAACATCTGAACCCAAAATACAAAACAGAACCACTTTTGCTTTTCCTGACTTCAGTATCAATAGAAGACTATACCTCCAAGACTAGCATTTTCCAAAGTTGTTAATATACATACACCCAAAATCAAAAGAATAAGAGTGTATGAGTTTGGGAAAAGTTAATAGATTCCTTCTCTTGGATCACAGTACACATTAGCATGCTAAAGTTTGACAAGTCCTACATTGAAGAAACAGGTTTATGGAAAATACAGCATTTCCCAAATTTGCTTGACCACAGAACCTTTTTGTTCCTAACACCTATCAATATTCTGCAGAAAACATTGCCCCACAAAAGAAAAGCCTGCATTTGGCTGTTGGCTGTTTTGATTTTGTTTGGTTTGAAGATAAAGGCAAATTTGCCTCCAAAGAAAATTTTCTTGGTACATAAGTCCTCACAAGAGTGATGCTGACATTTCCGTGAATCCCAGGCCCCGGACTGGGAACAAGTGTTGGTTACTCTCAATGATTCTCCCTGCCCCCCACTCCTACCTCCTACTACCTCTCAGCTCTCTTCTGCCACATGTCCCCCAGTGAAGACCAGCTGATAGCTTCACAGAGTCCATGTGGCACAGAGTAAAACAATTTAAATGGACACCACCCAAAGAAATCTGTGAAGCAGATGATAATGTCAAATATACATTCAGAGCATTTTTATGCGATTCTTAAATGGAAAGAAATATTTCTCTCCTTTCAATCCTTCCGTTCATAATTTTTAACAAATGGGCTTCTTGGAATATACAAATTTAGGGATGGAAGGAAAAGATCTGTATATGGAACTTAAGTTTTAATTAAAGAGAGCATCCAAAAAAAAGTGCCAGGTCATTTCCAAGACCCAGCTAAGGAATGATTTTCTGTCTATCCGTGCAAAACTATTCACAAAGTATTAGTGCATGAAAAAACAAGTTGCAAAACCATATACACAGAGTGATTCATTTTGTAAATGCAGTTGACTCAATGTTTATTGAAAGATAAGTATGCATTAAAAGAAGACTCTAAGAATTTATATCAAATTGACAGTAATGAGATCTGAGTGAAACTCTTTTTTGTTAAGAGAAAATTTTAACTTTCCTCCTATAAAAATGATATTTTTACAATAAAAATATTATTTTGGAAATGTTCTAGTCTACCGCTTGTGTTATCTGCAGAGAAATATCCAAGGATGAAAGAAGCACTTTTACTCATGAGGAGGAAGGATCATGAGACCAGACTGTGTGGACAGTGAGCAGCCAAGGGCAGGACCACAGCCCCCATGGGGCACTTAGTGAGGGCTTTTTTACACAGCAGGCATCAAGCACTTGCCATAAGACAAGATAAACTATAAGGTAACAGCAGCAAGTCATGATTCTAAATACTGGGGACAACCCATACATTCTAAGTAAGATTAGCCAGTAGGTATAGAGAGGTTACAAATAAGATCCCAAACCTAAATACTCAATACAAAACCACCCCCAGCCCTGACATCCCCCACCACTGCCCCCTCTACACACGCACCTACTTATTAGCTGGAAGTCCAGTACTTTTTTGAATTTCCTTTTCCCAACCAGCTCAAATAATTTTCAGGGCTGTAACCCAAATGTCCACTGGTTGGTAGGTCTTTGGACCAATTCCCTTAGGGGTCATAAAGAAAGGTGGAGATTGTTGCTTAGACGGTTATGGCCCCCACCTGCCTTCTTCTCCCTGCCCTGTTGACCACTTTTACTCCATCACCCACAGGCCACTACCCCTCCAGGCCAACTAGTCTCCTCTAAGCTATGCAGATCAGCTGCGCTTCAACTCTAGCCAGTTGGGCAACACCTGCTGCCTCTCATCAGAACTCTTGCAGAAGAGTCTGCCACAGCAGAGTTGCTGAACCCTCTGGTTCTCTCCTGTGTACACAGCCCCATTCCCCATAGATTGGATAGAGTAAGAAGGCATTGCAGGGCTAGAAAGGGGGTCTGGTGGTTGTGCAAGGGGATTTGGAGAATAAAGGCCATGTCTGGGTTGAAAATCACAGCCTCACATTCTATCTGAACTCTAATATTTAGGCCCTGCTACTCAGCTTAGCTCAACCGGCCAAAATTCTTTCTCACACAGAGATATTTTTAAAATAAATGTTTTGTCTCTCTCTCTTCATTCTGGCTTCCTTTAGACACCCCCTGCAAGTACCTCAGAAAATACAGTACATATTAAAATTCCAAAAGTGGACAGAGTTCACTTGTTTTTCCCACAAGAATCTTGGGCTCCAAGCAAAGCAGAAACTTTGGATAAGTTTCATTCCCTGATAGTTGAGATGTTAAGAAAAATTCAATTGCAAAATAATAACAATTATCATCATCCAATTTAAAAATGAGCAAATGATCTGAATAGACACTTCTCAAAAGAAGACATACAAATGCCCAACAGATAGATGAGCCAATGCTCAACATCACTAATCATAAGAGAAAGGCAAATCAAAACCACAATGAGATATCACTTCATCACAGTTAAAATAGCTATTATCAAGAAGACAGAAAATAACAGGTGCTGGCAAGGCTGCAGAGAAAGGAAATGCTCATACATGATTGGTGGGATTGCAAATTAGTACAGCCATTATGGAAAACAGTACAAAAGTTCAAGAAATTAAAAATAGATCTGCCATATGATCCAGCCATCCCACTGCCAGGTATCTATCCAAAAGAAAGGAGATCAAGGTTTGGAAGAGATATCTGCTCTTCTATGTTTATTGCAGAACTAATCACAATAGCTAAGAAATAAAACCAGCCCGTGTCCATCAATGAATAAATGAATAAAGAAAACGTGGTGGCCAGGCGTGGTGGCTCACACCTGTAATCCCAGCACTTTGGGAGGCCAAGGCATGCGGATGGCCCGAGGTCAGGAGTTCAAGACCAGCCTGGCCAAAATGGTGAAACCCAGTCTCTACTAAAAATACTGAAATTAGCCAGACATGGTGGCAGGCACCTGTAATCCCAGCTACTTAAGAGGCTGAGGCAGGAGAATTGTTGAACTCAGGAGGCGGAGGTTGCAGTGAGCTAAGATTGTGCCATTGCACACTCCAGCCTGAGCAAAGAGTTAGACTTCAACTCGAAAAGAAAAGAAAAGAAAAAGACAATGTAGTATATGTATACAATTGAATATTATTCAGCCATAAAAAAGAATGATCTCCTGTCATTTGTAATAACATGGATAGAACTGAAGTTCATTATGTTAAGTGAAATAAGCCAGGCACAGAAAGACAAATATCATGTGCTTTCAGACACAGGGAGGGGAACATCACACACCGGGGCCTGGGGGGTGGGGGCTAGGGAAGGAATGGCAGAGGGTGGGGGGGTTTGGGAGGGATAGCATTAAGAGAAATACCTAATGTAGATGACGGGGCAATGGATGCAGCAAACCACCACCATGGCACGTGTCTACCTATGTAACAAAGCTGCATGATCTGCACATGTACCCCAGACCTTAAAGTATAATAAATAATTTTTTTTTAAAGTTAGACAAATTAAAAAAAAAAGAAAAGAAGTTTTTCTCAATGCCCCTTGGTATCTTCACTTGGAAATACACTCTGCCATGCTTCCAGTAGTCAAGCTGGTTTCATCTATGTAGAGCAAGGAGAGAAAGGTGTTCCTGCTGCAGTTCTCTAAACAGCGGCGTAGTCTAAAATCTCGTCAGCTGGGCGCAGTGGCTCACCCCTGAAATCCCAGCACTTGGGAAGGCCAAGGTAAGCGGATCACCTGAGGTCGGGAGTTCAAGACCAACCAGCCTGACCAACATGGAGAAACCCCATCTCTACTAAAAGTACAGAAAATTAGCCAGGCGTGGTAGTGCATGCCTGTAATCCAGGCTATTCGAGAGGCTGAGGGAGGAAAATTGCTTGAGCCTGGGGAGCGGAGGTTGCGGTTTGCTGAGCTCAGCTATTGCACTCCAACCAGGGCAAGAAGAGCAAAACTCAGTCTCACAAAACAAAATAAAACAAAACACCTCGTCAAGTCTATAGTCAATTTCTGGGTACTTTGCCCCTAACTTAACTATGTCACTATGTAACCAAGTTATGTAATTAAATAAAAGAAGCTGCATTGAAACACTAGCCTTAACATTCTTCTTTCCATCATGATTTTAAGTCTTATGAGAAGGGAAATGATTTTGTAGAACTCTGTGTTTGTGTACGTTTATCTGTCCATACCTGGGAATATCTATCATCACATAAGGATAAAACCCCTAATCTTCATGACTCATTCTCTAATAAGTTGAAACCCTGTAAGTTTGTAAAGTTTGTAACATAAATTTGTTTATTTAAATACATATACATATATATATATATATATATATATATATATATATCACATGTTTTTACTCATATTTGAAAGCTAAAAGAAAGTTGATCTCATGGAGGTAGAGAGTAGAATGATAAATACCAGAGGCTGGGAAGGGTAGGAGCGAGGGAGGGATGAAAACAGGTTGGTTAATGGGTATAAAAATACAATTAGATAAAACGAATACATTTTAGTGCTCAATAGCACAGTAGGGTGACTATTATTGTATATTTTGAAATAGCTAGAAGATTTGGAGTGTCCCTAGCACAAAGAAATAGTAAATGTTTGAGGTGACGAACATCCCAATCACCCTGACTTCGTCATTACACATTGAATATATGTGTCAAACTATCATATGTACCCCCCATAAATACATATCATTGTTATGTATCAATTTAAAAATTACTTCAGAAAAAAAAGTGCATCTCCCTACTCCCCGCACTCTGCCAGCTTCCTAGGACAGAAGATACACCAGCCTCAAACAGAGACTCTTTAAGGAGGGCTTTGCTAATTCCAACCCAGTCTCAGCTCCGATGTGGCCACAGCATCTTACCACACATGTGACCATGCAAAGTAAGATTTTTACCCAAAATCCCCATTCAGAGCTGAAAGGAGCCTTAGTCATCACTAACCTCCTCATGTTACAGATGAAGATGAACAGCCCCAGGATCACATCAGCCAGGTAACAGTCAAACTTAGGCTGGACTCTAAGCCTCCTACTTTCTAATTCAGTCCAGTGAAATACCAAGCCCCTAGTACGGGAAAACAACAATGGTTATAGCATAGTATACATAATTAGAGACATTAAACCAATTCAGTTTCAAGCTCTATACTAGTTTATCATTTTCTTTTACAAATGTCATTCCCTTCATCCTTAATATTCTGATTGTACAGATAAATAAATTGAGGCTCAGAAAAGTAACCTTCCCCAAATCATACAGCTTGGACACAGTAGAGTCAGAATTCCAACTAAAGCCAGTATGAACTCAAAGCCTATGTTTTGTTTTGTTTTGTTTTGTTTTGTTTTCCACTTCGTTACACTGACAAATGCTTCTCTATTTAAGCATAAAGTGGTGATTTATCAAATGGATTTACAAAGAAAATAAAACTGCCTAGGTGTGTTGAATGGCCCTGAATTCTCACATTAAAAACCAGTTCCAGATAAATCAATGTTCTGTTTCAAAGTATTTTTTAAAACTACTATGATCTCTTTATTGATTACAAAGAAAAATGACAAGATGAGCTACTATGAGGAATAGCAATGTTATTATTCTAATCAAGTAATTTTGGGTGGGAAATAGTACAATGCCTATGTGTTGCCAGGACATTGCAAACATCAAATAGTAAGTTATTTAAAAACACACACACACACATAAAATGTCTCTTTAATCAATGGATAACCTCCTTTAATTCCTGAAAACAACTAGAATGTAAGACAGCACCAATTCATTAAAATTTTATAAATTTAGAGCAAAGAAAGATTGCCATAGTTTTGCAAAATTCTCTTGTATGTACATACTCATACTTCTCAATTTTCCAGATGTAGGCTAAAAAACTGGAAAAAAAGCATAACACTTCCCAACAGTTTTCAGCCAACAAACACATCAGTAGACTTGGGGGAGGATAAGTGTGTATGTGCATGTAGGGGTTGTATGTGTTATAGCATACATGAGTGTATAAAGATTTTGTTCCCACTATACCAGTTGATTAAAATAAATATGATATATTTGGGTGCATGTCAATGTTGCTCTGATTGAAAACAAAACAAAATCAGCAAAACTACAAAACAGTAGGCACACCTTCTGTTCCAGAAAGCAATTGAATCTTTCTCCATCTAGGGTTTCTCTCCAGCCTAGTTCATAGATTCAGTGAAATATACACATCAGAGAGAGATTCAGAGAGGGACCATGTGGACTCCATCTATGTTTTGCTTGCTATCACAGTCTTTCCTTTTTCTTTCCTAGGAATATTTTCTAAGATTTTAAATATAAACAGTTTATACAATACAGAAGTAAAAACCATTATCATTCAGAGACAATCACAATGAAGATTTGGTTCTACATACTTTCTATTTTGGATATACTAAGAATAGTTTTAATTATATTTAATCACTTAATATATCTTTTATGTTTTCCTCACATTTAGATATATTCTTTGAAATATAATTTTTTAATGGTAGCATAACATATTATCACATGTATGCTCAATAATTTATTAAGTCGTGTTTGTATTGTTTTATATTTAGATTATTTGCAATGTTTTGCCATTATAAATATTAAATATGTATTAAATGTATGACACATACATTTTTGTCTGCATACGAATTGATATCCTTAGAATGTTAAAAAGTACTTACCAAAAGTAGAATTATTGAGTCAATTCCATTTTCAAATGTTTCTTTTTTTACTCAACTAATGTTCTTAAAAAATTTGAACATAGAAATACATAGAATAAAATGAAAATCCCTCCTGCCTACCTAATTCTATTCTTATTCCTATCACTATTGCAGTCTTGAGTTCAGTTCATTCTATTACTTATTCTTTCCATTAGACTTTTTTTATTTTGACAATGATTTTTAATTTTCAGAAACTCCTCTTGTTCTCTGGTAGTACTTTTTTATAGCTGCCAATTCTTATTTTATGAATATGATAGATTATTTGAATGTTGTTATTTATATCCAAAGACAGAAAATAAACTTCTTTTATAATCTTTTTTGTTCTTAATATTCTCTTTCTGTGGTCCAGTGATCTGTTCATTAAGCTTGATCCTTCTCCTTCTTGCTATTGGTGTTCTACACAGCACCTGAGAGTCTTAGAATTCCCACTTATCTCTATGAATGAAGACCTGAGAACCTTTATTTAGGTAGCTTTGCAGTTGCAAAGGTCTTTCCTCACCCCCACCCTAAAAAGTGTGAATTGAGGGGGGCTGATAACATGCTTTCTAGAAGGTTCCACATCCCAACCAGAAGCCCTGCCGAGGCAGCAGTTGACTCTCTAGTGTGAAAATTTCCTTCACCTCTATGACCTCTGGCTCAGTGTGAGAGAATTTATGAACATAACTGGCCCCTGTTCAGTAATAATGACCCATCTATTGTCACATGAGCCCTTCTGTTCTTTGTTCTCTTGAAATTTCTTGAAATCTACTCTTATCTACCTAGGTGTTTTCGGTGTGTTTTCTCAACCCTTATCAAGTCTATCCCATTACTTTTCATCACCATTCCTCATATGTTGATGTCACCCTTTCTTGTTTTCCATGAAAGTGGTGGATCTAGTCTTTGACAAATATATTTTCTTTTATTTCAAGGGATTTAGAGGAAGGCCAGAGGTGGTCAAATGTGCCTAAACCAACACATGGATCCAATGCACCACACCTTTTTTCTCTTTTAAGAATGTTATTTTACATTTGATTTTTATTGCCTATCAAAACCATCATCATCTTTCTTATTAAAGTTGTCTCAGAAAGGTGTTAGAGACACAAATCAGAAAGCACTGATCCCTAATATCCAGCAGAAAGAGAGTATCTTGTCAGGCAGGCTTTTTGCGATTTTAAGAAAATTTCTTTCCTAGAAACCCTTAGAAAATATATCTCCACAGCTCATTGAACCAAAATAGGCCACATAAGTCAACCACGGTGAATAAAGGAAATAAATGCACTGATTTGGCTTAAACAAAAATAATTATTGGATTTAAAGTTGGTTGTGGTTTGTTGTTCAAGAAACAGAAGTATGTATGGGATGGGAGGCTTGGAAAGTACAGAGGGGTGGATTATAAACAGAATTCAGAGTCTACTACAAAAAAAAGGGGGGGAGGAAATAAGCTAAAATAGCAAATGGCCAGCACAGTCATGAAACAATATGAATATCTACCAAAACACAGCCATCTAGATGCTGTAGCAGCACGTTTGGGCTACAGAGCTAAGAATCTGCTCTTCCCTAAGTGGTGGTTACCCTTGCCCATTGCACAAAGTTTTTCACTTTTAAACTCTTTTCACAGTGCATTACTAAGAGATCTCCCACCCCAAGAATTTTTAATGATTGTATGATTGTTACACTTTATATTAAAGATTTTAAACGGAGATATTTACCATGAGTATTCTAAATTGTAAAGTCTTAGGGCATAGTCCTCCACAAGACTGCCCTCACTTAAGACACCAGTCTCAACTTCAGGGATCCCCATGGCCACCCTCATTTCAGACCAGCTGGCTACAATTTTGGGTACCTCCACAGACTCCCTCAGGTTTAATAATTCACTAGAATGACTCCCAGAATCCAGGAAGTGCTATGTTTAGAAGTGTATTATGGCAGAAGGAGACAAACTAGAACCAGCCAGAGAAAGAGATGTAGAGGGATAAATGTAGGAAGTTTCTGTCATCCTCAAATGCATGTTACTTTCCTGGCATCAAAGAGTTACAATAACCAAAGAGTAATGCCAGCTGGGCATGGTGGCTCAAACCTATAATCCCAGCACTTTGGGAGGCTGAGGCAGGCAAATCACTTAAGCTCAGGAGTTTGAGAGCAGCCTGGGCAACTTGAAAAAAACCCCTTCTCTACAAAACTACAAAAGTTACCCTGGCAGGGTGGTGCATGCCTGTAGTTGCAGCTACTTGGAAGGCTGAGGTGGAGGGATTGCTTGAGCCCAGGAGGCAGAGGTTGCAGTGAACAGAGATCATGCCACTGCGCTCCAGCCTTGGTGACAGAGTGAGATCTCATCTCAGAAAAAAAAAAAAAAAAGAAGAAGAAAAAAAGGAAACTTACACTTCAATGTCCAGAGTTTTTATTGGTGTTTCATTACATACGCATGATGCATGATTAGTGAACCATTGCCCACGTGACTCAATATCTAAACTCCTCCCTCCCCAGAAGTTGGACTGATACAGAGTTGGACTGATATCAAGTGGCTCAAAGCTTCAACCCCCTCTAATCATGTGGTTGGTCTTTCTGGGGTGGGCTGCCCCCATCCTGAGTCATCTCATTAGAATAAACTACTAGATGTAATCTGAAGGACCCACCATGAATAACAAAGACACACCTATCACTCAGGAAATTCCAGAGGTTTAGAGATTACCTCCCAGGAACCACAAACAAAGGCCAACCAAATTATTTATTAAACACATTTCATTTAGAAGAGCTTATTACTGAAGTTGTATTAAATATTTTATTACCATCTTTAATATTTATAATAAATCAAAGAAAATATCCACCTATTCACTGTTTAACAAGTAACATTAAATGCTTGATTTATTTAAACTTAACTATATAATATAAAATATTATTTCCAACAAATAGATTTTTTTAATGAATTATATCAAGTTTGAATTAGAGTCCAAGTATTTTTGAAACTATTGACTAAATTTAACTGTATGTCCTGGCATAAAAACAAACACACATACAAAATTGTGACCCAACATTTAAGATTCTTATATTTTACATTTTTTAAAAGTTAAAGAATTTATTTTTATGATTTTATGTTTTGCTTTTAAAACACATAAAAGATTTTCAGCTATTATTTGGAAACATTTATCTGCAAATAAATCATTGCAAGGTTTTTAACCTTTATTGAAATATACAGAAAGTCAACTGGTTATAATTATCAACATATTTTCTTTTTTAATACTAGAGTTTTTAAATTAATGCTGAGGTTCCTATTATAATATTGGCAGAAATGGTGATTCATTAGTTTAACAGACTGTTGCAACACAGAACTGTATAGTATTAATGGTAGTAAATGACACTAAATTATTACTTTAAAGACTATTAAACAGACTCACCCATTTACTCTTTTATAAATTAATTAAAATACCATTTACATTTCTTGTCATTACCTTCTTTTCCTTGCTTTTAAGAAGCTCTTTTTTAAATTAGCCTTATTGAAGTATAATGAAAATACAATAAACTACATCATCTAAAATGTAAAATTGATGACTTTTGACAAGACACATGAAAATACCATTACAATCAAAATACTAAACATTTCCATCACCTCCCGAAAGATTCCTCCTTTCCTCTACCTCAGCCCCAGCCTCCACTAATGTACTTTTCATCACTACAGATTTCTTTGCATTTTCTAGCATTTGATATAGATGCAGTATGCCTATGCTCTCTTTTGTGTATGGTTTCTTTCACTCAGCACAATGGTTTTTGAAATTCTTCCATGTTCCTACATCTAACAGTGGTTCATTTATTTTAATTACTGAGTAATTTTTCATTATATTGATATATTGACATTTTATTTGTCCATCCAGCAAATATTGATGGACATTTGGGTTATTAGCAGCTTTGGGCTATCATGAATAATTATACTAAAAACATTTGTGTACAAACATTTTTGTGGATATACATTTTTAATTTTCTTTAGAAAATCCCTGAGAGAAGCATTCTGGTTTTTATATTAAGGATATGTTTAATTTTTAAATAAACTGCCACACTCTTCCAAAATAGAACCATTTTACATTTATATGTGCCAATCTTTTGTCCACTTTTTTCTCACTCTGTTGCCCATGTTGGAGTACAGCAGCACAATCTCGGCTCACTGCAACACCTGCCTCCCAGGTTCAAGCAATTTTCCTGCCTCAGCCTCCCAAGTAGCTGGAATTATAGGCAAACACCACCCCGCCCAGCTAATTTTTGTATTTGTAGTAGAGACAGGGTTTCACCATGTTGGTCAGGCTGGTCTTAAATCCCTGACCTTGTGATCTGCCTGCCTCAGCCTCCCAAAGTGCTGGGATTACAGGCATGAGCCACCACGCCCAGCCACTATCTTTTTTATTTTGTGATTTGTGCCTAATGTGTAGTATCTAAGATGTCCCTGACTACACAGATCTACAAAATTTTCTCCCATGTTTTCTTTTAAAATTTTTATAGTATTGGCTATTATAAGTCTATAATTAATTTTGTGTTAATTTTCTGTACAGAGTAAGATATAGGCCAATGTTCTTTTTCATGTGAATACCTGGTTATTCTAGCACTATTTGTTGAAAATCAATTGAACACATGTACGTACACATATAATACATATGAAATTATTTTTGAACTCTATTCTCTCTTCTATTGATCTATGTTACTTGTATTGATCTGTATGCCTATCTTTTCACAAGTATACAGTCTTAATTACTCTAACTTTAGAGTAAGTCATAGAGCTAAGTAATATAAGTCCTTGAACTTGGTTCTTTTTAAAAATTTCTTGGCTATCTTAGGTCATTTGCATTCTGTGTAAATTTGAGAATAACATTTTCAATTTTTAATTTTTCTTTGAGACAATCTCTTTCTCTGTCACCCAGGCCGGAGTACAGTGGCACAATCATGTCTTACTGCAACCTCAACCTCCTGGGCTCAAGGGATCCTCCCACCAAGCCTCCTGAGTAATCAGGACTACAGATGCACACCAACCCACCCGGCTTATTTTTGTATTTGTTGTAGTGATGGTGATATCGTTTGGCTCTGTGTCCCCACACAAATCTCATTTTGAACTGTGTTCTCATAATTCCTATGTGTTGTGGGAGGGACGTGGCAGGAAATAATTGAATCACGGGAGCAGTTTCCCTATGCTGTAATGAATAAGTCTCATGAGATCTGATGGTTTTACAAAGAGTTTCCGCTTTTGCTTCTCTCTCATTCTTTTTTGCCACTGCCATGTAAGAAGTGCATTTTGCCTCCCACCATGATTATGAGGCTTCCCCATCCACATAGAACTGTAAGTCGATTAAATCTATTTTTCTTCCTGGACTTGGATACATCTTTATCAGCAGTATGAAAATGGACTAATACAGATGGGGTCTGGCCATGTTTCCCAGCCCGGTCTCATTATTAGACAGAGTGCTATTCAGATTATCTGTTTGATCCTACATTAACTGTAGTTGTATTTTTCAAGAAAGTTATCTATTTCATCAAAGTTATCTCCTTTTTGGCATATATTTGTTCACAATTTTATCTTACTATTCTTTTAATTTCTGCAGGATCTGTAGTGATAACCCTTCTTTTTTTCCCCAATAATGGTGATTTATGTTCTTTTACATTTGTGTCTGTTTTAGTGATATTTTCTCTTGTCTTTATTATTTCCTTTCTTCCAATGACTTTGGATTTATTTTGTTCTTTTTCTAGCGTCTTGAGGTGGTACTGTACATCACTTTTCTTTGTTCTGTTCTAATATAAGCATTTAAAGCTACAAACTGCTCTCTAAGCATTTCTTCAGCTAAATCCCACAAATTTTGAAATATTTTCATCATCACTGAGTTAAAAATATAATTTATTTTTGACTTCTCCTTTGTCCTATCAATATTTTTAAATGTTTTTCTAATTCCAAAATATTTGGAATTTATCATCGTTGAATTAAAAATATAATTTATTTGTGACTTCCCCTTTGACCTATCAATATTTTTAAGTGTTTTTTAATTGCCAAATATTTGGGATTTATCTAAATATTAATGATGTTGGTTTCTAATTAATTTCATTGTGATCAGAGAACATAATCTGTACTATTACAATCTTGTAAATATACTAAGGTTTATTTTATGGCCCAAAATATGATGTATATTGGCAAACATACCATATGCACTAAAACAAATGTGTATTACACAAAAATGATGTTTTTCAGTGGTTGAATAAGGCATCCCATAATTATTACTTGGATCAAGAAAGTTGATAATGTGTTCAAATCTTCTATCTTACACTGATTTTTCACTAGTTGTCCTCTCAAATCCTGAGAAACAGTTAAAAAATATCTTCCACTAAAATTCTGTAATTTTCTCCCTCTAATTCTGTCCATTTTTGTTTCATATATTTTTAGGCTCTGTTTTAGGCAAATACACATTTATGTTTGTTTTGTCTTCTGATGAATTAATAATTTTTGGCATTCCTTTTTATCTCTGGCAATAGTCTTTTTCTTAAGGTCTATTTTATCTGATAGTAATTTAGCCTACTTCAGCCTTCATATGCTTACCATTTTTGACATAATTTGTTTCATCAATTTTCAAGCTATTTGTATATTTATATTTCTCTCCTAGTCATATGCAATTGGGTCTAGCAACTTTTATCCATTCTGACCATTCCTGCCTCTTATTTGGTGTGTTTAGTCCATTAACATTGCAAATGTGCACTCAGCTATTGAGTTATCCCAAAGAAAGAGAACTAAAGCTTCCAGTGATGTTGGCTAGGGGATAAACTATGAGTCTTAACACTAACAACCACAAAGACAAACACAGAGCATGTACCCTTAGAAAATAAATAAGAGAGACTGCAGTTGACTTCACAAGAATGTTTGAAATCTTAGCGAACTAAAAATAAACCAGCTGTGAGCTCTCCAGAGGATAAAATTCACTTTGTGTTGCAACAGTTTTGACATATTGAACTCTGATATCATGGTCATAGCCCTATCAACGTAATGGGTTTACTGGGTTCAGGAACCCTTTCACTACTTAAATACTTTTGTTTTACAACTGATTGATAAAATTGGGGAAATAAATTCCTCATGAAAAATTTATGAGCCAGAAATTCTAAAGAAACCAGTACAAAGATCAAAAGCCATTTTTATCCTGAACTAAAGCTATATAGAACAATACATCAAGCAAAGTTCTCTTTTCCTGAAATTCTGTCAGTGAAAGTCAGAAATAAATTAATGGCTCACACATTTAAAGCTTCTGTTAAAAATGTGAGATGAATATTTTCTTTTCTTCTTCTGTGTGTATGTGTGTGTGTGTGTGTGTGTGTGTGTGTAGACAGGGTCTTGCTCTGTTGCCCAGGCTGGACTGCAGTGGTGCAATCACAGCTCACTATAGCCTCAACCTCCCAGGTACAAGCAGTCCTCCCATCTCAGCCTCCCAAGTAGCTGGGACTACAGGTGTTCACTACCATGGCTGGCTTATTTTTTTGTAGAGACAGTATTTTGCCATGTTGCCCACATTGGTCTCAAACTCCTAGGCTCAAGTGATCCACCCACTTCAGCCTCCCAAAGTACTGGGATAATTTTCTACTTAAAGGTTCATCATAAAAGATAGCTAATTAATTTAAACAAGAAATATCTAATTCATTTTCTTGTTAATATGCATTTTTCAAAATAAATTGATTGCTAAGAAGGAAATAACTTTCTAATGGATTTTTTGTGGGTTCCCAGAATCTATACAAAATAATTCTACCCATAAATGAAGGCTCTAGTTAAGCTCCATGTCTTGTGCTCATTTCAGCGAACATATACTAAAATTAGAACAATACAGAGATAAGCATGGCCCTTGTGCAATGATGATGCACAAATTTGTGTTCATATAAAATGTATATAAAATTTAAATCTAAAAATATAAAATAAAAAATTTTTAAACTCATTTCTTTCCTGAATGCTCCAGATTTCTCTAGCCCAAAATTCCCTCCCCTTTCATAGAGCTTTTATGCAGCTTTTTGTCTACTCCACTTGTTTTAATACTATGTGGATATTTGACTATGAATCTTGACCATTGATAATTTACTGGAAGAGATGAGTAGCAAGTAAACTGATTAAATCTTCCATGACTCTGTGGAAAGACCACAGCCAGGTAAATCCACAAAGATGGGAAAAAAACAGCACAAAAAAGATGCAACATTGAAGATCAGACGCCTCTTCTCCTTCAAGGGATCACAACTCCTCAACAACACGGGAACACAACATGACCAAGAAAGAGCACAGTGAATTAACAGAAACAGGCTTCAGAAGGTAGCTAATAACAAACTTTTCTGAGCTAAAGGAATACGTTCTAACTCAATGCAAAGAAACCAAAAACCTTGAAAAAAGGTTAGACAAAGAAGGATATTACATAATGGTAAAAGGATCAATCCAACAAGAAGAGCTAAATATCCTAAATATATAAGCACCCAACACAGGAACACCCAGATACATAAAGCAAGTTCTTAATGACCTGAAACGAGATTTAGACTCGCACACAACAATAGTGGGAGACTTCAGCACTTCACTGTCAATATTAGAGAGATCAACGAGACAGAAAAATAACAAGGACATCCAGGACTTGAATGCAGAGCTGGACCAAGCGGACATAATAGACATATACAGAACACTCCACCCTAAATCCACAGAATATACATTTCTCAACACCACATTGCACTTACTCTAAAATTGACCACATCATTGGAAGTAAATCACTCCTCACCAAATGCAAAAGAATGGTAATCATAACAAACAGTCTATCAGACCACAGTGCAATCAGACTAGAACTCAGGATTAAGAAACACACTCAAACCCACACAACCACTTGGAAACTGAACAACTTGCTTCTGAGTGTCGACTGGATAAACAATGAAATGAAGACAGAAATAAAGATGTTCTTTGAAACCAATCAGAATGAAGACACAACTTACCAGAATCTATGGGACACCTTTAAAGCAGTGTCGAAAGGGAAATTTATAGCAATAAATGCCCACATGAGAAACAAGGAAATATCTAAAATTGACACCCTATCAAGAGCTAGAGGAGGAAGTTCAAAAAAACTGAAAAGCTAGCAGAAGGCATGAAATAACTAAGATCAGAGCAGAACTGAAGGAGATAGAGACACAAAAAAAACCTTCAAAAAATCAATAAATCCAGGAGGTGGTTTTTGAAAAGATCAACAAAATAGACCACTAGCCAGACTTATAAAAAAGAAAAGAGAGAAGAATCAAATAGATGCCAATAAAAAAAGATAAAGGGGACATCACCACTGATCCCACAGAAATACAAACTACCGTCAGAGATTACTACAAACAGCTCTATGCACATAAACCAGTAAACCAGGAAGAAATGGATAAATTCCTGGACATTTGTACTCTACCAAGACTAAACCAGGAGGAAGTTGAAACCCTGAATAGACCAATAACGAGGGCTGCAGTTTAGGTAGCAATCAATAGCCTACCAACCAAAAAAAGTCCAGGTCCAGATGGGTTCACAGACAAATTCTACCAGATGTACAAAGAGGAGCTGGTTTCATTCCTTCTGAAACTGTATCAAACAACACAGAAGGAGGGAACCCTCCCTAACTCATTTTATGAGACCAACATCATCCTGATACCAAAACCAGGCAGACACTCAACTGAAAAAGAAAACTTCGGGTCAATATCCACAATGAACACTGACGCAAAAATCTTCAATAAAATACTGGCAAACTGATTGCAACAGCACATCAAAAAGCTTATCCATCACGATCAAGCAGACTTCATCCTGGGGATGCAAGGCTGGTTCAACATACACAAATCCATACATGTAATCCATCACATAAACAGAACCAAAGACAAAAACTACATGATTATCTCAATAGATGCAGAGAAGGCCTTCGACAAAATTCAACAGCCCTTCATGCTAAAAAACTCTCAATCAGCTAGGTATTTATCTTAAAATGATAAATGCCATTTATGACAAACCTACAGCCAATATCATACTGAATGGGTAAAAGCTGGAAGCATTCCCTTTGAAATCAGGTACTAGACAAGGATGCCCTCTCTCACCACTCCTATTCAATATAGTATTGGAAGTTCTAGCCAGAGCAATCAGGCAAGAAAAAGAAATAAAGGGAATCCAATTAGGAAAGGAAGAAGTCAAATTAACTCTATTTGCAGACAACATGATTGTATATCTAGAAGACCCCATCATCTCAGCCCAAAATCTTCTCAGACGGATAAGCAACTTCAGCAAAGTCTCAGGATACAAAATCAATGTGCAGAAATCACAAGCATTCCTATATACCAATAACAGACAAACAGAGAGCCAAATCAAGCAGGAACTCCCATTCACAATTGCTACAAAGAGAATAAAACACCTAGGAATACAACTAACAAAGGATGTAAAGGACCTCTTCAAGGAGAACTACAAACCACTGCTCAATGAAATAAGAGAGGACACAAACAGATGGAAAAACATTCCATGCTCATGGTTAGGAAGAATCAATATCATGAAAATGGCCACAGTGCCCAAAGTAATCTATAGATTCAATGCTATTCCCATCAAGCTACCAAAGACCTTCTTCACAGAACTGGAAAAAAACACTTTAAACTTCATATGGAATCACAAGAGAGCCCTCATAGCCAAGACAATCCTAAGCAAAAAGAACAAAGCTGGAGGCATCACACTGCCAGACTTCAAACTATACTACAAGGCTACAGTAATCAAAACAGCATGGTACTGGTACCAAAACAGAGACATAGATCAATGGAACAGAATAGAGGCCCCAGAAGCAACACCACACATCTACAACCATCTGATCTTTGACAACCCTGACAAAAACAAGCAATGGGGAAAGAATTCCATGTTTAATAAATGGTGTTGGGAAAACTGGCTAGCAATGTGCAGAAAGCAGAAACTGGACCCCTACCTGTCACCTTACACTAAAATTAACTCCAGATGGATTAAAGATTTAAACATAAAACCTAACACCACAAAAACACTGGAAGAAAACATAGGCAAAACCATCCAGGACATAGGCATAAGCAAGGACTTTATGACTAAAACACCAAAAGCAATGGCAATAAAAGCCAACCAAGAAAGAAAAAATGGGATCTAATTAAAATTCAGAGCTTCTGTACAGCAAAAGAAACCATCATTAGAGTGAACTGGCAACCAACAGAATGGGAAGAAATTTTTGCAATCTACGCATCTGACAAAGGGCTAATATCCAGAATCTACAAAGAACTAAAACAGATTTACAAGAAAAAAATAAACAACCCCATTCAAAAGTGGGCAAAGGATATGAACAGACATTTTTCAAAAGAAGACATATATGAGGCCAGCAAACATATGAAAAAAATGCTCATCATCACTGGTCATTAGAGAAATGCAAATCAAAACCACATTGAGATACCATCTCATGCCAGTTAGAATGGCAATCATTAAAAAATCTGAAGACAACAGATGCTGGAGAGGATGTGGAGAAATAGGAACACTCTTACACAGTTGGTGGAAGTGTAAATTAGTTCAACCATTGTGGAAGACAGTGTGGTGATTTCTCAAGGATCTAGAGATAGAAATTCCATTTGACCCAGCAATCCCATTACTGGGTATATACCCAAAGAACTATGAATCATTCCACTATAAAGACACATGCACACGTATGTTCATTGCAGCCCTGTGTACAATAGCAAAGAGCTGGAGCCAACCCAAATGCCCACCAATGATAGACTGGACAAAGAAAATGTGGTTCATATACACCATGGAATACTACACAGTCATAAAAAACGATGAGCTCGTCTCCTTTGTAGGGACTTGGATGAATCTGGAAACCATCATTCTCAGCAAACTGACACAAGAACAGAAAGCCAAACACTACATGTTCTCACTCATAGGTGGGTGCTGAACAATGAGAACACATGGACTCAGGGAGCAGAGCATCACACACTGGGGGCAGTTGAGGGGTACTAGGGGAGAGACAGTGGGGGGCGGGGAATTGGGAAGGGATAACATAGGGAGAAATGCCAGATATAGTATGCACCTAAAGTAAAATTAAAAAAAAAAAGAAAGAAATTCAACAACTGGTACAGCATGAGACAACCAGTCCCAACAGGTGCCAGATCTCAACTATAGTGTGTCTACAGTGTTGCATGCCAGCCTCTCAGCAGCTAGAACCTGAGTAATTTTCAGCACTAATTCATCACAATCATTCAGCAGGCACTGTGCTGTGTCTTTAAAATACATTACTTCATTTAATCTTCCCACCAATGCTTCCCAGGAAACCCAGATTCAAGGTTATACAATTTGACCAAGGTTTCATAGCTAGTAAATGGTAGGGCCAGGATTTAAAATCAACTGTTTTGTTTCTAAAGCCCATGCTCCTAATCTCCATGCTACCCAGTAGCTTTAATCCCTTTAAAGCTGTTCCTCGGTGTGGATTGGGAATCTTAGAGACCAACGTTCAAAGCCTGCTGCTTCCCCTCTTGGTTACTTGTCATCCAGTTTCCTCTGAACCTCAATTTCCCTATCCGTAAAATAAAGATAATGTGCCTTCTTCCATGACTGTTATAAAGTTTAAATGATTTAATGTATGTCAAAAATATGTAGTCTTGACCACAAATTTTATCATTGTTTTTCTTCTTGACTCAAGCTCCCACCTTCCAGTCCTGGGTCCCCAGAGTCTCTGTAGTCTGGTTCAGGCTGTGCTTAAGAAGATCCCCAATTCTCATGCTTCTTTGCCTTTTATATCTCAGATAGGCATGGGGAAAAGATCATAAGCTGCCTGCTTTATACAGCTCTATCAGCCCCCAGTCCGAACTGCAGCCCCACCATCACAAAGCCTTTCATCCTACTATGGAAGATATAAGGCCTCAAGTGCAAATACCCCTAGGAGAGCCAACATAGAAAATACAACAATTTAACACTAGTGTACTTAAGATATAAGATCTAATCTCTGAAGGGAAACTTGAATTAAAACTAAAAGCACTAGAACCTCAAAGGAAGGAGAAGGGATGAAAACAAATTGTATGGTTTGATTACATCTCAGCCCCATTCCAACCTCCATCTTCAGATCCTGTGGCTCTAGAGAGGTCCACATCTGAGAAAATATAGAGTCACTTGCTGGCTTAGTAAATGAGAAATGGCACCCAATGTGTGATTAGTAACTCCATCCTTACCACAATACACACACACACACACACACACACACACACACACACACCCCTTCTAGAACTAGGAGCCACAAAGCAGCTTATCTACAGGAAACAATGCCTTTCTCTTCTTTTCTCAGCTCTAAAACAAGGTGACCTACTTGAAATGATTTCTAATGTCCCAGCCAATTCTGACATTCTGCGCTGAAATATCTATTCTTTCAAGTAGATAATAAAGGCTAGACTTACTCCTGTGAACAACTACACATATATGTATATGTGCATATATATATATACACACACACACACATATATCCTCTCAAATGCCTCCATTGACTGCAGTGAAGAGAGAGCCCAGAACCCTGCTCTGGCCTCTTCTATTTACACTCACTGCCTTGGTGATCTCACCCAAGCTTGTGACTGTAAATAGCCTCTATCGCTGGCAAAGCATAATTTATCTCTAGCCCAGACCTGTCCTCTGAACTCCTGGCTTGTATAAATAGCTATCTCCACCTCGATGCCTAATAGCCATCTCAAACTTAAATATCCTAAACTAAGCTTCCGATATTTGCCCTCAAACCTGTTCCTCCCCATTCTTCCCCATCTTAGTTAATGGCAACTGCACCCTTCCTGCAGCTCAGATGCTTGACTCCTCTCTTTCTGTAATATCCTACATCCAATCTCTTGTGAAATCCCGTTGACACTACTTAACGACAGGTATCCAGAATGCAGTTATTTATCATCACTTCCACTGTTAGAGTAGGTAGCCAGTCAGGCATGAGCAGGGCAGGAGAGGGCTCCCCCAACACACACACACCAGGACCATCAGGTGATGGTCAAGCAGTTGTTAAGTGTCTCTCTAAAATAATAATTGGTCACAGCCCATGCCAGGGAAAGGCAGTCTCCTAGTAGATAAAAAACACCTGAAACCGGTGGTTGGCAGCTCCCAATATGATCTCAGGAGCTGGGCAAGTGAGCTCCAGCATTTGCATTAAGAGACTAAATGGCAGAGTTTAACTGGTATATGACCTTCCTCTAGGAATGCTAGACTGGTAAGGAATGAACAAACTCAAGTGGTCATGTGTACAACTCTGGTAAACACACTGCACACGCTCCCCTGCCAAGCACTAGTAGGCCACTGCACGTGCGGACAGCCCACCCCAAGGGAAGAATCAGGGGAGAAGTAACACAAGACCCCAGAAGTATGCCAGTGTATAAAATCCCAAGTCAGAAGGTCAAACCGTGCTCTTGATCACTCAAGTCGCCCGCTTGACCCTCTTCCAAGTGTACCTTTACTTCCTTTCATTTCTGTTCTAAAGCTTTTTTTTTTTTTTTCTTTTTTTTGAGACGGAGTCTCTTTCTCTCGCCCAGGCTGAAGTACAGTAGCACAATCTCGGCTCACTGCAACCTCTGTCTCCCATGTTCAAGCAATTCTCCTGCCTCAGCCTCCTGAGTAGCTGGGACTACAGGCGCCTGCCACCACGCCCATCTAATTTTTTGTATTTTTAATAGAGCTTGGATTTCACCGTGTTAGCCATGCTAGTCTCAAACTCCTGGCCTCATGATCCACCTGCCTCAGTCTCCCAAAGTGCTGGGATTACAGGCGTGAGCCACCTTGCCAGGCCTCTAAAGCTTTTCAATAAACTTTCACTCCTGCTCTAAAACTTACCTTGACCTCTCTTTCTGTCGTATGCCCTTCAGTCGAATTCTTTCTTCCGAGGAGGCAAATATTGAGACTGCTGCAGGCCCATGTGGATATGGATTCAATGCCGACAGCACCACTGCTATCACCTGAGCCCCAGCCACCATCATCTACCGTCCTGGCTGTTACAATGGCCGCTAATTGATCTCCTAACTTCTTACCTTATCTCCCCAGAGTCTTTTCTCAGTACAGCAGCCAGAATAATACTCTTAAAACAAAAGTCAGATGATGCCTTTCCTGACCAAACCTGTGGTTGCTCCCTTTCTCCTTCAGAGGAAAAGCTAAGGCCAATCTGACCTTGGATCACCTCTGACCTCCTCTCCCTCCATTGGCCCCATCTCCCCTGCCACACTCTGCCCCTAGGCAGTGCCCTCCTGCATGTTTCTTGAACATGCTGAATATGCCTTGTCTCAAAGCCTTTGTACTTTACTCTTACACTGTTACAGTAGGCAGCTAGTCAGGCATGAGCAGGGCAGGAGAGCACTCCCCCAGCACACACACACCAGGACCATCAGGTGATGGCCAAGCAGTAGTTAAGTCTCTCTAAAATAATAATTGGTCACAGTCGATGCCACGGAAAGGCAGGCTCCTGGTAGATAGAAAACACCTGAAACTGGCGATTAGCAGCTTCTCAGGAGTTAAGCACGTGGGCTCCAGCGTGCCCACTCTGCCAGGAGTGCTCTGAAAATCCAACTTTTTCCCTGGTCCCAGCAGTCCTCTTCCTCTCTTGCCCTTAATTTTCTCCATCACCCTTATCGTCCGACATACTACAAATTTTATTTATTTATTGTATTTTAATTTATTTATTATCTTAACATACACAAATGCACACACATATGAAGGTGAGCTCCATGATGGTGAAACTGGCCAAATTGTCCCATACAACTAATATTTAGTTTCTTTGAATAAACATTGAAATTGACCTCCCTGATCTTGAAACTTACATTTGCCTTACCTGAGTTCCTGCCTCAGGAAACTGACCCTCAGGCAAGGAACTAAAACTCATCAGATCACCACATCCAGACGAGACACCAGACCCCTCATCTATCAGGTTTGCTTCCTTACCCCTCCCCAATTCCTGTTTTCCCCACCTTCACTGCTATATAAATCCCCGCTACCCAAGTTTAGTGGGTCAGGGAGACAGATTTCAGACTTTATCTCCCATTCTCCTTGGCTGGCATTCTGTGCAGCGAGCAACAGAACTGAGGCCAAATCCCCGGCATTTCCGTAACAGGCCTTAAATGTTTGCACATTGCTATCATCTCCATTTACAAGAACTGTGCCTGACACATACTGGGTACATAAAATTGCTAAATGAGTGAATCAATGGATTATTCAAGATAAACAGCACACCCCAAATTGTAGGTAAATAGTTGGGAGAAGTTAGCAACTACCTAAGTCTTCCAATATGTATACCCAGTGTACCGACACTGTCTTCCTGCGTGCATGTCCACGTGGCTGGCAGCTGAGTGCATTATCATAGATTTCCCATGCTGAGCTGCCCTGCCAGAGGTACCTACGAACTCTGAAGTAGGAATTAACTTTACACCTTCAAAGTTTGTGAAGTACACTAATAGAGTCACTATGGGTCTGTGATAATGCATTTGGGCCTCTGTAAAAGGCAAAGGAGATAAGCCAACCCCAGCTCATCTGGGAATTCCATAACTGGGTGAGCCAAGTATTGTTGGCTCCCATAGACCCAGCCTGATACCCTCATATCTGTCACGTAACAGGGTCTCTGGAGCCAGAGTTACGTGTTAAATCTATCAGTAACTGAGTATCTTCCTTCTCCATGTCTCTCCAAGACTGGAGGCAGCTAAATGAGTAAATGGGGTGTGAGCTTTCCGTGATGCTGGCAGTGTATGTGGGTTTGGTTTTGCATGCAACTTTGATTTTCTCATCTGGGCCGTCTTAACACCCGTAACCCCAATGGGATATTGGCTCAGAATGAAGACTCAGCGGCTGAGATTCAGCATTGCAATGTCTTCCAGAACAGTGGTCACCAAACTTTTTGGCATCAGAGACTGGTTTTGTGGAAGACAAAACCACAGATGGGGGCCTGGGGATTGGGGGATAGCGGGATGATTTCCGTATGAAACTTCCACCTCAGATCATCAGGTATTAGTTGGATTCTCACAAGGAGCACACAGCCCAGATCCCTCGCATGCACAGTTCCCAATAGGGTTTGTGCTTCTACGAGAATCTAATGCCGTGGCTGATCTGACAGGAGGCAGAGTTCAGGTGGTAATGCTCACACTCACCTCGTGCTATGTAACCTGGTTCCTAACAGGCTACTGATCAGTACCAGTCCACAGCCAAGAGACACCTGTTCTAGAAGAGGCATTATCTCCAGCCTTGGGAGCTCCTTGGAGTCAGGGGTGATGTGGTCTGGACGGAATATGTGTATTGAACAGAGTTTTAAATTTATTTATCATACAACATGGGGCTCCTTGTTTTCTCATATGCCATGATTTAGAATAGGGATCAGGTCTTATTTATCTTTCCCTTCCCAGCACCTGGTACGGTGTCTAACACATGGCATTGCTCAGTAAACCTGTTGCACTACACCGACCTGCACGTAGCTCTCAGAAGGATTCTTGTTTCCCCTTTAAAATTAGGCATAATTGTCCAGGTGCAATGGCTCATGGCTATATTTCCAGCACTTTGGGAGGCTGATGCGGGTGGATCCTGAAGTCAAGAGTTCAAGACCAGCCTGGCCAAGATGGTGAAACCCCATCTCTACTAAAAATACAAAAAAAAATTAGCCAGGCATGGTGGCAGCTGCCTGTGATCCCAGCTACTTGGGAGGCTGAGGCAGGAGAATTGCTTGAACCTGGGAGGCAGAGGTTGCAGTGAGCTGAGATTGCGCCACTGCACTCCAGCCTGGCCAACAGAATGAAGTCCATCTCAAAAAAAAAAAAAAAAAAAAAAGATGTAATTACCGTATGCATTTTCTTTTGCTTATTATTTCTAAACTAGTTACAATAAACAGGGATTAATTTTTCTAAAAGGGGGAAAGTCCCTGCCTTTCTCTCACTCAGAGCCTTCTCTAACAGCACAGCTCAGCCTCTGTGTTTCTCTCCAGTCCAGCAAACAAATGTCATTGTACAAGTTATTGGTAGAGCAAGGGGATGTGCAGTGTGGTAGAATGAGAGGCAAAATATTCAAAATACAGTTGCATGGTATTTAGTCATCTTAACTAAGAGTTGTAAAGTACTACTTCCAAAGCAAGAAATTATCCAGAGAGTGACTCCCAGGGAATAAAGATCAACAGTTAAGTGCCAGCCTATGGCATTAGCCACCCTGTTTCCACATCCTGACCCTAACACTTGTGAGCTGCATGACCCTGGACAAGTTACTTAACCTCCCAGAGTCTCAGCTTCTTCATCTCAGAAGTAGGGATAAAATTGGTGCTTGCTCTAGCAGTTGTTATAAAGAATAAATAAGATAATGTCTATAAACAGCTTATTTAGCACAATGCCTGATAGAGTAACTGCTTATTATGAGTGATGGTTTTTAGTGTCATTATTTCTACTAACTGGACCTTCCCACGCCTACCCCTTAGTCCTCTCCCTGGGTTTAGTTCCCATTGCACAAGTATTATGGTCCTTCTCTACACTGACATTGTTGCAGTCCCACCTTCCTTGATCCAGAGGAAAGGCTGACATTGTTGCAATTTTTCTCCTTACTTTAAGGGTAGGTCCTATTCTCTCTTCAATGCATTCTGAAATTTCTCTCTTTTTCTTTCTACCTTTAATTCAACTAGAGGGTTAGCTTTAGCACTAGGGTTCTTTGCTCAGCTTTTCCATAACATTCTCCTACCTCTTTTTAAAATGGTTTTTATTAATAGACTTTATAGCAGGGAGGCAGTTTTAGGTCTACAGAAAACTTGGGCAGAAAGTACAGAGTTCCCATGTATCTCCTGAACCTGACTTCCCAGTTTCTCCAATAATTAACCTCTTAGATTAATGTAGTCCATGTGCTATAACTTATGAGCTAATACTGATGTATTATTACTAACTAAAGCCCATAGTTTACATGAGGGCTCAGTGTTTGTGTTGTTCTTTCTTATCTTTTTCTTACCCATTCTTTCCATGAGTCTCTCTACTTCCTCTACTAACCCCTCTTTTATTGGAACATCCTCCCTTGCTCCATCATTTGCCCAAGCTGTATCCAAGTCATTAGTGCCTTTGCATAATTCCTCCCTAGCTTCAAAGTAAAATCTCTGCTTTCAAAACAATCTCCACATTTTTTAATTTATTTATTATTTTAGAGACAGAGCCTGTCTGTCGCTGTCTCTGTCACCCAGGATGGAATGCAGTGACACAGTCCTAGCTCACTGCAACCTCAACCTCCTGAGTTCAAGCAATCCTCCCACTTCAGCCTCCTGAGTAGCTGGGACCATAAGCACATGCCATCCCACCAGCTAATGTTTGTATTTTTTTTTTTTTTTGTAGAGATAGTCTCTCACTACATTGCCCAGGCTGGTCTCAAATTTCTGGCCTCAGGAGATCTTCCCACCTCGGCCTCCAAAAGTGCTGGGATTACAAGCATGATCGACCACACCCAGCCTCCACTAATTTATTTTTTTTTTTTTTGAGACAGAGTTTCACTCTTGTTGCCCAGGCTGGAGTACAATGGCGTGATCTCGGCTCACCACAACCTCCGCCTCCCAAGTTCAAGCAATTCTCCTGCCTCGGCCTCCGGAGGAGCTGGGATTACAAGCATGCACCACCACACCTGGCTAATTTTTGTATTTTTAGTAGAGATGGGGTTTCTTCATGTTGGTCAGGCTGGTCTCGAACTCCTGACCTCAGGTGATCCACCTGCCTTGGCCTCCCAAAGTGCTGGGATTACAGGTGCAAGCCACCACGCCCAGCCCAGCCTCCACATTTTTAAATAGTTAAGTCCTCACATGTACATTTAACACAAGCCTTCCTTGGCTGGACCAATACTGTCTTCCCTCTTAGAGTGGGTCTTCCCTCTGAAAACCCTCCTGGGATTCCAGAGTCATCCAGCCTACACACGCTTTTGCACATGTCTAACAGAGGGAAGAATCCATGAAGAGAGCAAAACCCACTGCTTTTCTCAACCTTTCCTGAGAAGTGCTCTCTCTCACCACTCATTCACTATCACTCCCGTCCTTGTCAGACCAAAGGAACAGAAAATACAATGAATACCAAGAGCCCGTGACCCCCACCTTACTTCCTTCCCCGGCCGTCCTTAAGTAGCCTAATGAACTAGTTAATGAGAGAATATCTGCAAAACCCACAAGGTTTGGAATGAAAGACCCATCAATGCAAGGTGTTAGTGGTGGTGCTGTCTTCAGAAGCTGACATTCCCGTTCTTCTCAATGTCCCTGTCATCCATGCTATTAACACCCCAGGAGTCTATCTTCAGGCTCAGAGAGTCCTCCTAGCAACGACCCATTCCCTTGGCAACACCTTAACTCCAACAAAACTAGAAATTATGGATGAATGAATGTGATAGATAGAATGTGATTTGATAGAGTCACCAACTCCAACAAAACTAGAAATCCAGTACGTGCCAGAGTCATCATGTTAGGAAGCTGATATTTGGGAAATTCTTATCGCTTTATTAAAGACTTTCATATCCAATTTACTGACTGTGAGTTTCAGGCCAATGGCACATTTAGGCCACATCGATATGAATCAGTTTGACTGGATTCAGAATAGTATATGTGCACATAATTCAATCAGATAACTGCCTTTTTTATTAACATGACACTAGTGATGATTTTTTTTTTACTTTTCAGTTGCTTTGACACGTATGGTCATAGATTAAACTACCATTCTGCTTTTCTGTTTTATAAGAGCTGGGTTAGGGAAAAAGAACTGTTGGCACAATTTTTCAAATGGTATTTTCAAATCACAGAGGGGATTTACCATTTCCTCACAAGCTAAAATGCCTTTAGGATGTGTTTAACTGCATTCTCACCCCATCCTGTGCTGCACAGGACTTACAAGCCCCAGTGGAGAATCTGGGGCCAGTTTTATCATTAAATAAACTCTGGAATGCCCCAGGCAGGGTCGTTAACTTGTCTCCACTACAGACTATATGTCCAAATAGCCACCTCCCTTCTGTGGGTTCCCACAGGGCGCTGGGTATGCTCTGTAGCCCGACCCCCTGACATAAGGGGACAATTGGGTCATTATATTTGGACCAAGAGCAAGCAGCCAGCTCAGATGAAAAAAAAAGGAACACCAAATATAGACCACTGGATAATTTATTTGTCCTAAGAGTGTTTAAGACACACAAGCAAACCCCAGCAGGCTATCAATGGTCAGCTTTGTGCAATAACCATGCAAGTCTAAAGACTATTCTATGTGGATACCATTTAGAAACCGTATGGTGGGTCACCCCACGTAGGTGGCCTTGGCAAGGGTCTCACTTTTTGCATCCATAACAACCCTGGAGACTAAGACCCCACCCAACACCCTTATCCACATTGTGTTTTTAAAGATTTGTATCATTGTCTTACACAGAATATCAGTTTGAAATTTCCATTTTTTCCCAAAAATAAAATATTAGAATGAATGAGACTTTCAAAACTTCCAAAAACTCTTCTTAACCAAATCTCTAATTTTTAAAAGAAGAAACTAGCATCAGCAAAGTTTATACACACCAGTTGAGCCAGGTTCATTCGAATTCTATTAGGTTGGTACAAAAGTTATTGTGGCTTTTACCATTAAAAGTAGTGGCAAAGACCACAATAACTTTTGCACCCACCTAATAGCTTTACTATCAACTCCCTGTCCAATATTTTTTAGCCTAGGTTACAATAAGAAATCAGCAAAACTGTTGACTGCAACTGAAACACATACCTGTGTGCTCACAAGCCTATCAGAAAAAGAAAGAAAGAAGGAAGGCAGGGAGGGAAAGACCTCAAGCCTGGTTTGTCATTCATCATTTATAGCAGTGGTCCCCAACGTTTTTGGCACCAGGGACTGGTTTTATAGAAGACTATTTTTCCACAAAGGGAGGGTGAGTATAATTTTGGGATGAAACTGTTCCAACTCAGATCATCAGGCATTGGACTCTCATATGGAATGCACAATCTAGGTCCTCGCATGTGCAGTTCACAATAAGGTTCCCACTCCTGTGAGAATCTAATTCTGCCACTCATCTGACAGGAGGAAGAGCTCAGGTGGTAATGCTCGCCCACCTGCTACTCACCTCCTGCTGTTTGACTCCGTTCCTAACAGGCCAAAGACCAGTACCAGATCATGGCCCAGGGGTTGGAGAACCCTGATTGATAGTATGTCATTTTGAATAGTAGTGCTGGGAAGGGTCCCCCTCTACCTCCCAGAACCACCCTCTCCACTCTATCAAATCACATTCTATCTATTACATTCATTCATCCATAATTTCCAAAGATTCCAACTAACTGGTCTGGTGCCTCACTCTCTTCTGGACAGGTAAATGTGCCATCCCTCCATGTAATTCAGCACTGATTGCAGAAAGGGACTCCTGGGGACAGTGTCTTAACCCACAACAGGAGAAGGTATCCACTGCCATGCCAAGCTTTGAAGTCCTGGACCATTGCAAGGGTGAAGTCTCCAAGAAAAAAATGCTGCTGGTGGTCAGAAGAATAGAGTGGGGTGTGAATAAGTATAGAGGTTGCATGAGTGACAACTGTGAGCCTCTCTTAAAGACAAGTGGCTAAGAGATAAAAATCTGGACTAGAAGGGGGAAAAAAAAACAAGCAAACCCATTCATCCATACAAGCACAGGGACAAGATTGTAAGATCATTCAGCTTTGTGTTCCAACACTGTCATGGAACTAAGCAAAGGTGCAAGAAAGGACCTCAAAGCACCTCTCCCCTCGAGGAAGGGATGGCTGCCACTCAGTGTTGACAGAGCTGACCAGGGAGTTCCAAAGCCAGGAAGACTCAAAGAGGGTGGCAGAGTGTTTTTGTTCAAGCTGCTCCATCCACTTTGGCTTATTCTACCCAGCACCCAGAGATAGGCCATCTTCAATCAGCCCATGATCTAAGCCAGGGTTAAGGTGGCCACAGCCCACAAGGGCCCAGTGGTAGCAGAATCTGCCACCCCGCAGCCTTCCACTGTTTCCACTGTACTGAGATCCCCTTGACTCAGCCCCATCACCGAGTTTCCACCTTTCCTCTTTTTTTGGCCTCTAGTAGACGCTGCACCTGCAAGATAAATAAGGGGAACGCTCTTGACCAGGAGAAGGAACACCTAGTCCAAACTTCTTCCCTAATCAGCTGAGAACCAGAACAAGTTCCTTAACTACTGACCTCTATCAAATGGCTCCTCATCTGTCCAGGTGGGATAACAACCAGGAAGCAGAATAGTTAACTGATTAAGTGAGCAGCTCTGGGGTCAGAGAACTTGAGTTTAAATGGCAGCTCAGCTGCTTCCTAGATGGGTAACCTTGGATAAGCTTCTCAACCTCCCTATGCTTCAGTTTCCTCTTCTGCAAAATGAGGATAACAAAACTGTTGTGTCCATGAATTGAGACAGTGTACATGAGGGTTAAATGTGATAAGAGAGTGTAAAGGTGTTAGCATGGTGCCTGGTGCAAAGTGAAATCACAATAAATGTTAACCATTTGCACTACCATCATCACTGTCCTCTCCCAAAGTGACAAAACAGTGTTGACAGCTCCCTGAAAGGAATCAGGTGCTATGCATCTTATTATCCTTAACACAGGGCATCTGGTTTGTCAGTTCCTTCAGCCTGTTTTCACTAGGTGTGACTAAGGGCAAGCGTAGACTTTTTCACTTTGGAGAATTAGTAGGATCTGAGAAACGAACAGTTTTGCCCTCAATTCTCAATGAATTTGGAACAAAAGAAACCTGCAAAGCTCAGATAAACATAAAACAAAAATCACCAAGCACTGCTCTAACTTCTTTGAATCTTGTGCATCTCCTAGTGGTGATCTTTCGAAATAACTCTGAAGCCCATTCAGAGTTACTGATCCAATAAGGAAGCAACCGTGGAGTTATTCAGACTTCCAGGGTAGTTTGTGCCCAACACACCAAGATATTTTACTATTAAAAGGACAGAGAGTAAGTCTCACTTCTCCCCAAAGAAGCATCAGGGAAATTGAGAGTCAGGGAACTTTCTTTTTTTCTTTCGAGGTAGAATCGCTTTATTGCCCAGGCTGGAGTGCAATGGGACAATCTCAACTCACTGCAGCCTCCACCCCCTGTGTTGGAGTGATTCTCATACCTCAGCTTCCCAAGTAGCTGAGACTACAGGTATGGACCGCCATCCCTGGCTATTTTTTGTATTTTTAGTAAAGATGGGGTTTTGCCATGTTGGCCAGGCTGTTCTCAAATTCCTGGCCTCAAGTGATCCACCCACCTTGACGTCCCCAAAGTGCTGGGATTATAGGCATAAACCACCACACCCGGCCAAGGGCCAGTGAACTCTTACCTTCAGCCTTCTGAGTACAAGAGCCACAAGACACATGTTTTGTGTGCTCCCCCCCCCCGAAAAAAGACTGTAAGAAAACATCATTAACTAGCAAATCTCTAGTTTTGCTAGTTTTCCCCTTTGCTATCTCCTACCCTAATCCACCCAATCTCCAGCCCCAAGACAAACAGCAGCCAACAGGGCCGTATCTACCCCACACCTCTCCAGACCCCGGGACTCCTTGGCCTTTTAAGTGTGTCCCACAAGGTACCAAAGGCTGCAGAACGAAATGAAGGCCGCGCAAAGAACCTGGACTGTGGAATCAGCCAGACCCATGGGTGATTTCAGACCCTGCCACTCGCTGACTGTGACCTTGGGAAAGTCATTTAACATTTCTAATCCTCAGGATCCTCCTCCAAAATGGAGATGGTATCCACTTTGTGGAGCAATTGTAAAGAATGCACAGAATACAGCTAGTGCTCGACTTACGACCATGGTCGGGACCGCGGACCGGTCATAACACGATTTGGTCGTAAGTTGAGTAGGCTATATGTACAGTTGAAATGGTGCACGCGGAGATGGTAGTGCTGCTGGAAACTGGTCCGCACTGTCGTACGCCCAGCTGGGCAACATTTGCACTGCCAGACGCGGAGCAGTCGTAGCTAGCGATTGTGGTCGTAAAGTCGAATGGCCGTAAGTTGCACAGGTGGTAAGTCGATCAATACCTGTATTCACAAAAATGACTAACCGTGTGTCAGGCACATAACAGGCCCTCAGTCTACATGCTCCATCCCCAGACCCCTTCCCAGCCTTGATCAGAGCCCTGTGAGACATTAACTCTGAAAGAGCTAAGAGAATAGCCTACAACATGGGGCCCCCTGCAAGTGGTATTTCCTTAGAGGGTACTGTCTCTAACCAAAGATACACAGTCCCTTCAGGCCTCTAACTGTCCTCTCCACACTGCTTAAAGGTGTCCTGGGCAGTGTTAGCAACTTTGCTTGACAGCAACAACAGGTAAGTGGTTATATAAATTGCCATAAACTCATATGATAGACTATTATGCAGCCATCAAAATGTTTATGAAGAACTCGCTATAACATGGAAAGTGTTTATGCTATAACAGAGTTCAAAAAGCAAAGGAAAAACCCGGGCATACAGTATAATGAGAACTATGTTAACTATGTGAAGAGAGGAGCCTGGCAAGAAATACAAGACACCATTAACTATAGAATTCTCTAGGCGGTAATACTTGGATTCATTTTCTTCCATATATTTTAAATTTTCAAACATTTTTCTAATTACAATATATTAATTTCATAATAAAAAATAAAATGTATTGGTGTTTTCAATTCCTTGGTGAATTAAAAGGACCAATGATTTTAGACAAGAGGGATTGGGTAGGTCTAGTAAATCATAATAGCTATGTGTGTGTTCATTTAATTTTATTTTATTTTAGATTTGGGGGTACCTGTGCCTGTTTATTACATGGGTATATTGCGTCTGGAAGGGAATGGGCTTCTAATGTACCCATTACCCAAATAGCAAACATTATACCCTATCGGTAATTTTTCAACCCTTTTAATGGCTATTTGAGTGGAAAGAATTTATGCCAACAACTTATTGGAGAATATGACGTGCCTGGGAAGCAGATGCATTCAAAAGGAATCCACTGGTAACTGTGCAAGGACTAAAACTTATTTTATTTCTTTATAATAATTTGATTTCTAATGAAAATTACTTCCTACTTATGCCAGATAGTAGAAACTAGATCTCTGTCGATTCAAGATCCCTTCACAACTTTTCCCTCAAGTGCTATCTAAATTACAGAAAGCTTACATAGTTTTGAAGAAGAAAAGCAGTTTTGAAGGTAGAGGAGGGTTGAAGAGGCAGGGCCAGGGCCAGGATCTGCTCTCAACTGGCCTCACACAGCCCAGCTGGTGTCCCTGAGATACCCCATTCCCGTCCAGCAGGAGTCATTGATCCACACAGACACTGTCACAGCTGGTCCTCCAACCACAAGGTCAACTGTGCTTCACAGCTCGCTCTCTCAGAGGGAACCAGAAAACCACAAGCTCTGTACCCAGTGGAACACAAGCATAAATCTCTTTTTTTTTCCTCCATTTACTGCCTTTATCCATTTTCTGTCCCTTGATGACACCTTAGGCACATTCTTCAGCTTTTCCATCTCTGAGATATTAAAAAGTTTAATCTAGTTTAGTATACAACTTTAACCTTTATGTCCAATTCAAGACCTTTCCTTTGCCCCAGCTCAGGCCTAATCCCCGACCCAAAGGACCTATCTTACAAGGGATCCCAAGGGGAGGAGTATCATCCACTCCTTTACCTCCCTGCATCCCTGCTTTGCCTCTCCACGTGAAGAAGGGGGAGAGGAGCAGGTTTGTTTTGCTTAGCTCTCCCAGCTGCTTTGGCTGGCTGTGCTTTCCTGGAAGCAAGTGCTTTCCAAGCGGCCTCCCTTGGCAGGGCACAGGCTCCTACATGTGAGACACCCCTTGCACAGCCTCTCCTGGTCTCCCCCGGGCTCCTGCCCCAGGCCCTGTCCTCATGGCTTTTTACTCCTGGAACCCTCTAGCCTGCATCCGGCCCTCCTGAGTGGGTTATCCACAGGAAGGCACAAGCTCAAGCTCAGCACCCATTTGGGCTGCAGGAAATTCAAGAATCATTGATCCAATATAGAGTAGGATTCTACACTGCTCTACTATGGTTCATCTCTCTCCCCAGTCTCTTCAATTCATTCTCCTCCAGTTCAAACAGGAGCTGAGTGGGGAACACTATAGCTATATAAGGGAAATCCAACTGGATGACAAGGTATCAGCCTTACTTTCTCATTGGCATCCCACCTCTAGGGTGGCTCTCCTACAATCATGTGGCTTGGGGTCAGGACAGGAGAGTATAGGAGGAGAAGAGAAAACCCATGGTACTCTCCCTATGACTCTCCAATAAACTATCCGACTCTCCCACAAGCTATCCTGCTTCACAAACTTCTCTTTGAATATCTAGTCTACTCTTTATAATGGCTGGATAGATGATGGCAGGATCCCAGACAAGGTTACCATCTCACAGAAGTTCAATAGTATACTTTCATGATAAGGTTGTTTAACCTAAGTCATTTCATTGTGGGGTTGTTTTTGCTTTTGTTTTGATACAGAGTCTCGCTCTGTCACCCAGGCTGGAGCAATGGTGTGATCTCAGCTCACTGCAACCTCCACCTCCCAGGTTCAAGCAATTCTTCTGTTTTAGCCTCCCGAGTAGATGGGATTACAAGTGCCCGCCACCACACCCACCTAATTTTTGTAATTTCAGAAATCTTCAATGAAATTATACTGGTAAAAAATGTTTTAAAGCCGGGCGCGGTGGCTCAAGCCTGTAATCCCAGCACTTTGGGAGGCCGAGGCGGGTGGATCACGAGGTTAAGAGATCGAGACCATCCTGGTCAACATGGTGAAACCCCGTCTCTACTAAAAATACAAAAAATTAGCTGGGCATGGTGGCGCGTGCCTGTAATCCCAGCGACTCAGGAGGCTGAGGCAGGAGAATTGCCTGAACCCAGGAGACGGAGGTTGCGGTGAGCCGAGATCGCGCCATTGCACTCCAGCCTGGGTAACAAGAGCGAAACTCCGTCTCAAAAAAAAAAAAAAAAATGTTTTAAAAAACCAATAGGTCTTTATTCCCACTGCAAATTAGGTCAGTTGACCAATAAACAATAAAGAAAAAAAGAGGAAATAAAAGATGGTTCTCTGGCCTCTCCCAAGTCACTTGCCTGTGGCAATGGCATGTGTGGACGTGCTCAGGCACCATGGTCCCCATGAGGAGAAAACAGCTATATCCTTGCCTGCCAGATAGCCAGGATGGATTCCAAACTAAGAAAGCATCCATGAGTTAGGGCACTCATCCCAGCTACCTTGACTCAGAGCCTAGATGATAATTCTAGAAAGGTCAGACCTGGAGGTAAAATAATTTCCCAATAGGAACACTTAGCTTCCTTCTGATGTTAACCCAGCACCCATGGGCCTGATTCTAAACTCTCCTGCCCATGGCAGGGCCTCAAGCCCTCTTGTTTGACAATGAACATCAAATATACATTAAAAATAAAATAAATGCCTTCTCTTAACCTTGCTCTCCCATCAAGCCACTATTACATTCCTTTACCACCAAGGTTTTCAAAGATGTGTGTCTCTAGCTGACTCCTCTTCTTCACTACTTAGAGCTATGATTCCCTTAAATAGCTATTCCCAGGGGTGGGATTCACAAGATTTAACCACTGAAATGGCATCAATCAAAATGGAGCACCCATGAAACATACCAGCAGCAGCCATGGAGAGCCTGTGTGGCAGTGCCAGGGACGGGGAGGCACAAGTGAACAGCAGCCCACACTCACCCATTCTACAAGGTTAAACAAAAACACTCAATATAATACTAGCATGGTGGCTAGTATAAAATGCTGGCAAACCCTCTTTTCCCTAATGCCCCACTGATATTTTTCCAGGTCTTCAAGCTCTTGACCTCTTAGAATATCTAAGGGTAGGAATCCCCACACCATTCTCACGGATCCCACTTACAGCCCTAAAATCCTGGCTCACTGCTGGCTCCCTCCATCTCTTTCCTAAGAAACCTCAGACCACTCAGAGCTGTCATAGGTTGAACTGTGGCCTCCAAAAAGATTTGCTGATGTTCTAATGCCAATTGCCTCAGAATGTGACCTTATTTGGCAATAGGGTTGCTGCAGATGTGGTTAAGAGAGGTCATAGTGGAATAGGGTGGGCACCTAAACCAATATGACTGGTTCCTTATAAGAAGAGGAAATTTGGACAGAGACACAGATGGAAGATGGCTGCAGGGAGAAAGAGGGTTGGAGTGATGCGGCTATAAGCCAAGAACACCTGGGGCTACCAAAGCTGCTAGAGGCGAGGAAGGATACCTCCCTCCATGTTCAGAGGGTATGTGGCCCTGCCCACACTGTGAATTCAGACTTCCAGCCTCAAGAACTGTGAGAGAATAAATTTCTGTCATTTTAAGCCACCCAGTTGGTGGTACCTTGTTACAGCAGCCCTAGGAAGCTAAGACAACCGCCATCTTGAATTCTCTCACTCACCACAGGTCACTTGCAGAGCACTTTGAGATTTCAAAAGAAAGGTTGAGCCTTGGATCTTTTTCTTCCTTTCACAGCTGATTTCTCTTTCCCAATCCTATTAAATTACCTTCTCTCTCTGCAGGGAGTCACCTCCAGTCTCCCTGGTGGCCTCTTCCCCCACAAAAGCTACCTAAGAGAATTTCTCTCTTGTATTTTGAAAACCAAGATAGACTTAAAAATGAAAATCTATTTTTGAATTAGAAGGTGGCATATTTGAGAATTCTAGGTGAACCTCTTAGGAACACACTTTATCCCACGTTGGGATACTTTACTTGAGGAAGCAAGTTGAACCAGCCAAATGCTATAATTCTACCTTAGAAACTCAATGCTGACTAACGCTTTTGAAGAGATTTAGTCCTGTCTCAATTCTACTCGTGATATTTGTTCAATATTCCCACCATACAATTTAGACATGTGCTAGGCATAATTTTACAAAAAACAAAATTAAAAAGTTTAAGTAGTAAAAGTTTACTAAAAAGCTATTACTGGTTGAAACTGATAAATAAACTTTAGAAAACTTTATTCCTTACAGTTAGTTTGTGCCTTTATTAAAAATATACTGGAACTGATTTTTAAAATAATATACATACTTTTATTCCAATAGCTTTTGGAATATAGACGGGTCTTGTTTACATGGTGAAATCTGAGATTTCAGTGGGCCTGTCACCCAAGGAGCGCACATTGCACCCAATATGTAGTTTTTAGATGCCTTATTCCCCTTCCACTCTCTGCCCCTCCTACCCTCCACCCAAGGTCCATTATACCACTCTGTATACCTTTATGTACAGCTTAGCTCCCACTTACAAGGGAGAACATATGGCATTTGGTTTTCTATTCCTGAGTTAATTCACTTAGAATAATGGCCTTCGGCTCCATCCAAGTTGCTGTGACAAACATTATTTCATTATTTTTATGGCTGAGTAGTCCATGGTGTATTATGCCATATATTCTTTATCCATTCATCAATTGATGGGCACATAGGCTGATTCAATACCTTTGCAATTGTGAACTGTGCTAGTATCTTTTTGATAAAACAACTTCTTTTCCTTGGCATAGATACCCAGTAATGACATTGCTAGACTGAATGGTAAATCTACTTTTAATTATCTGAGAAATCTTAATACTGCTTTCCATAGAGATTGTAGTAATTTACATTACTACTGGTAGTGTATAAGCGTTCCCTTTCTACCAGATCCATGCCAACATCTATTGTAGAACTGATAATTTTTAAATCTGCAAATATAGCCTCTATCAGTTATTTCCAAATTGTTTTACTCTCCCATCATAAAAAAGTTACGTATGTATACTCACTGTATATGTATATTTATAGAATGCATACCTGTGTACTGCCCATTAAAATGCACTAAGCTTAGAATTTTAAAGGGCAAAATTGAATATAAGCATAAATAATAGTTCTTTTGTCTTTTACACAGACCTCTTGAGAAGCCCACTTTGGGGACCCCTGGCTTACATACTAGTGAATCTGATAAGTAAAGAGCAAAACCCTGAGTTACTTCAGCAGTTAATAAGGATAATTGGAGGTATTCCAGAAGAATCACAGAACTGGGCTATGGAGAACTCATTTCAGGCCCTATGACTTGTGTTAGCACATTAACAAAGTATAAAAATGGACAGAACAGAGGTGTCACCAACAGATAAACAATAAATAGTTGCCCCAATGATAGACGGAAGAGAAAATCTCAAATTTCACAATAGTATCGATCTTCACAAATAGAAATAATAGTAAAATAGCCATACATTGAAAAGAAACATCACATAATTGTTAAGGCTCTGATGTGAGACCAGGTTGAGAGGAGTAAGTGAGGAGTATTGGGTCATTTCTTAATAAAAACACACATACATACAGGGGATTCATATGATTTGGAATATGTGACGCAAACCCTATAAAAATATTTCTCTGTCCATCTTTCTGGATTTGGTATGGGCCTTTTCCATATACCAGTAAGACCACTGATTAGGGATTTACATGATTAGAGATTATATCCTAGAGTTTTACATCTTTATTACAGCTCCCACTTACTGAGTGCTTGATAAGTACCTTGCAGACACTATCTCACCCAACTTCCCAAGGTCATGTTTCCTCATCTATGGACAGTAATTATAATAACTGCCCCCATGGTATGGTTATTATGATCAAAGAGCTCATCCAGGATCACACAGAAATGAGGAGCCAGAGAAGGATTCCCGGCCAGGGCAGTCAAACTTCAATGTGCTCACTACTCCTATACTAACGGTCAGGAATAAAGACCCCTTCATTCCACTTGATCAGAGAAATGACACCAACTTGCCTTTTCAGCAATGCTCACTACTCCACTGGATCTTCTTTCCTACTCAGCAAATCAGATGGAGAGGAAAGAAAGCACTAAGCAATGAGTTATCTCAGTCTTGCTCTTTTTTTCCTTCATAGCCTTTGTTGTTAATTATTGGAGTTTGGGAGGACCCAATAAATCATACTCCAGTCCCTCCTCTGCCAGAGTTCTGAATTTATTTATTTATTTGAGGATGTGTGTGTGTGTTTGTGTGTGTTTGTGTGTGTGTGTGTGTGTGTGTGTGTGTGTTGAGACAGAGTCTTGCTCTGTCCCCCAGCCTGGAGTGCAGTTGCAGTGGTGTGACCTCAGCTCACTGCAACCTTCACCCCCCAGGTTCAAATGGTTCTTGTGTCTCAGCCTCCTGAGTAGCTGGGACTACAGGAGTGCGCCACCACACTACAGGAGTGCACCACCACGCCTGGCCAACTTTTGTATTTTAGTAGAGACGGGGGTTTCACCATGTTGCCAGACTAGTCTTGAACTCTTAAGCCCAGGCAATCTGTCCACGTTGGCATCCCAACCTGCTAGGATTACAGGCATGAGCCACTGAGCCCAACCAGAGTTCTGAATTTACTGAATGACACAAAGGAATAAAACAGATGGAGAACAGATTAGCACCTCTATTACTGATAAAGATTATGTTGTACAGTGACAATGTTGTCCCCAAAAAGCTTTAAATAGGCTATAAGAGTTCATCAATTAAATGTATCCCAATGCCACCCTTCACACAAGATTGAAAATTCACTCCCTCTTCTATTTGCCACTTCAATTAGCCCATTCACATTGTCTAAACTATCAACAGTTCTGCAAAAAAAAAAAAGCACAAAAAACATTCTAATGACAATACCTGTTGTCCTATGTATAAATTTAAGCCCATTCACTATGAAGTTCCCAGAGAGAAATTAAAACACTCAAATTAAATCTCTTTACAAATTTAAGTCTTAAAAGGGGAACATTCCAAAGGGATTTAAGTCTAAAATTAAATTCACTTTCTCTTATATATTAAAAATCCCATGAAACCCTCCAAACCTCCTCTTTCTGGCAATAGAGCTGAATAAGCACTATGAAAACCTCTCCTACTAAAGGACACTTAATAATGCTGAAAATAATATACAAAGTATTTCTTTAAATGCCTAGCAGCAGAGCTGGCAAGAGAGTAACAGAAATCCTTTACAGTCAAATGTTATTTAAGAAATAAAAATCCAGCAAGATAACTAAACATTGAAGCCAACAGCTACCCCAGGGACATACATCTGATCTCTGGTTGCCTAGACCTTGGGTTTCAGTGAGCTGTAAGCAACAAAGCTTATATCCTGAGGAAGGTGAGATGCCAGATGAAAGACTCCTGATAGAGCCTGGACCCCCAAAAGATAATACCCTCAGAGAAAAAAAGCAATAACCCCATAAAGATAAACCATAAAGAAACTTGACTCCTTGTTGTGGATCGAGAGGGAGAAAGCATATTTTCTGAGAATTAATATCCATAAACTGATCTCCCATTGGGTCTGGGACTGGATTTATAGTAAGAATATGGCCCAAAAAAAACCCTTCAAGTTGAATATTTAAAGTAGTCCCAGGTTGGTAGTGCCACTAGTCCCATCAAAGAACCAAATATAAATTATCTCTGAAGAAATGCAATATAATCCAGTTCTGAGAGAATTTTCACAGATAAAAGTTCTCAGGGGCATGAGCTCATACTTTAAAATCACAAAAACAAATGTAAAAATGAAACCAAAAAACAAGCCAATATGACTGAGAGTTGACAGAAAAACAAACTAATTAAAAAATTGGGCCAGGCACAGTGGCTCACCCCTGCAATTCTAGCACTTTGGGAGGCCAAAGCAGGTGGACTGCTTGAGCTCTCAGAAGTTCGAGACCAGCCTGGACCACAGGGTGAAACCCTATCTCTACAAAAGACACAAAAATTAGCTTGGCATGGTAGCATACACCTGTGGTCCTTAGCTACTTGGGAGGCTGAGGCAGGAGGATCATTTGAGCCCAGGAGGTCAAGGCTGCAGTGAGCCAAGACTGCACCATTGCACTCCAGCCTGGGTAACAAAGTAAAACCCTGTCTCAAAAAAAAATGTGAATAATATTTATAATTCATATAGGTATTGAGTTTAACAGATATAAAACATAAACTAGGTTAAATATGTTTAATGAAATTAATGAGCTTGAAATTATGATAATATAAAAAATGCTCAGGTAGGCTTAAAAAATTGTTAATGTAATATTTTAAAATTAAAAATATAATAATCCAAATTAGAAACTCATGATTAAACATAAGTACATCAGATTAAACATAAAGAGAAGAGTTATGTACCATAAGATCTGAATAATTTATTCATAATTAATCACAGAAAGACAATAAGATGTACAATATAAAAGGTTAAAAGTTATGAATGATGGCATAAGGAGATGTAACACAGTGCTTGTCAAACTTTAATGGGTATATTAATCTCCTAGAGTTCTTGTTAAAGTGCAGATTCTCATTTAGTATTCTGGAATGGATCTGAGATTCTGCACTTTAAACAGACTTCCAGAGCAAGCCAATATTGCTAGTTCACAAACCACATTTGATTAGACACAGTATGTGTCTAATCAAAAATCCAGGAAAGTGCCAGGCGTGGTGGCTCACTGTAATCCCAGCGCTTTGGGAGGCCAAGGTGGGCAGATCACTTGAGGTCAAGAGTTCCAGACCAGCCTGGCTAACATGGTGAAACCCCATTTCCATTAAAAATACAAAAAAAAATTAGCCAGGCATGGTGTCACCCACCTGTAATCTCAGCTGCTCAAAGGCTGAGGCAGGAGAATCACTTGAACCTGGAAGGCAGAGGGTGTAGTGAGCCAAGATTGCACCACTGCACTCCAGCCTGGGTGACAGAGCAAGACTTTGTCTAAAAAAAAAAAACTAGAAAAAAAAAATCTAGGCAAGAATACAAAGGAAAATGGAGACAAACACAAAATTAGAAAGAATATTAGCTGAAAAATTTTCAAAATTATGAGAAAACACAAATCTTCAGAATCAAAGATGCCAAAGATTAGCAAACAAGATGCATAAATTCATTAAAAAATAAATTTATAATATTTGAATGTATTAAAGACAAGGAAATCTGTACTTAGGTTTACTGTAGTAAAATTGCAGAAAATCAAAGAAAAATAGGAACTTAGAAAGACATTACTAACAAAGGAATGACAAATAGACAAGCTTCCCAGTGGAATGTGTAACAGTGGAAGCTAGAAGACAGCAGAACATATTTTCAAAGGGCTAAAAGAAAACAACTGTCAACCTAGATATTTATATCCAGCAAATCCATATAAAAACATTTAAGACAAATGAGTTTTCTCCCAACAAATTTAAAGAAATTTCTAAAGGATATACTTCAGAAGGAAGAAAAAAGAATTCCAGAAGTAAGGTCTGAGATCCAAGGAAAAATGTTGTTCAAAGAAATTTTTATATATGTGAGGAAAATCCAAAGAAATGGACTTAATCAAACGCTAAAGCTAGTATCTAATTTATTGTGTTAAAAAATGAGGGAGAACTGAAATACCAGACTAAAAATAACACATAGGTACAAATGTACATACTGAAAGTTCTTTTGACAATCAGTAAAAATAGTAGAAACAGAGTATATAAGTTCCTAACAACATGGGAAGGGTTGGTGATGAAATGAGACTAGTCAATCTAAAACAAGAAAGGGGCAAGGAAAAATGACTAGCAGACAAATAGGAGTCACAAAATAAGATGATGGAAATAAACCCAAACACAGAAGTTACCACAATTAATACAAATGGTCACTACACCCCAGTTAAAGGACAAAGATCATCAAATTGGCTACAAAAACGAAATCTCCTTACATGCTCTCTACTAGAGGCATACCTAAAGTATAAGAGCAAAAATTATTGAAAATAAAAGTATGAAAATGTACAAAGTAAAAGTTGCTATAACTAAAAAGAGAAAATCAATTCACAGTATAGTGGGAAAATTTAACACACTTCTATCAGTAATTAATAAATGAAATACACATTTAAAAATCAGTAGGGTCATAGAAAATTTAAAATACACATTAAGCAAGCTTGACATAAACAGTATAAAAAACTATGCCACCAACAATCAAAGAATATTCACTCTTTTTAAACATTTGAAAACTGACTATATACTATATAAAGTAAGCCTTGACAATTTCAAAGTTTCAGCACGTATTCTCTGACTTCAACATATCACAGTATAATTTTATAAAAATTAAAAAACATGACTCATAAAAATATAGAATGAACATGTGCTGAAGAGACATGTAAAATGGTGAAGTTGGTTCAAAAAGTATTTGAGAAACTGGGTATTTATAATCATTTTGAAAAAAGAATATTACAGTAAGATTGCTGGATTAGGACTTTGGGAGGCCAAGGCAAGCGGATCACCTGAGGTAAAGGAGTTCGAGACCAGCCTGGCCAACAAAGTGAAACCCTGTCTCTAATAAAAATACAAAAATTAGCTAGGCGTGGTGATGCATGCCTGTAATCCCAGCTACCTGGGAGGTTGAGGCAGGAGAATCACTTGAACCCAAGAGATGGAGGTTGCAGTGAACCACAATCATGCCACTATACTCCAGCCTGGGCAACAGAGTGAGACTCTGTCTCAAAAAAAAAAAAAAGATTGCTGAATACAAAACCAGCAAGTGACCCATAGGGCAATAAAACCATAATTTTAAAAGTTTGCTTCCTAATAGGTAAAAATCTACAAACTAACATGCAACTTCACAAAATCTGGGCTTTTGTTCAAGAGTGAATAGCAAGTTAAATAAAGGTATATTCATCTAAATAACTAGACAATCCTTTGCCAGTTAAACAATGCTCCATTCTGATAGCAAAAGAATGCGTTACCATCTTTTTGTCTTATTCCTAAGTTTCAGGTAATTTTTCTTAACATGTATTAGCCTTGTTGATTTAAATGGGTTTTCTCCTAGGCAAGGGAAGTTACAATAGTGGAGTAATAGTGGGAGTAATTATAAACTTTGGTAAAAAAGAAAAAGCCCTCAGCTCCACTGTGGTATTGGCAGTGCTATATTTTAAGACATTTTGAAACAAGTGTTTTTTCGAGGGTCACCTCTGCTGAGAATTACAAACCCAGGCTTCTGTGATTCTCGGTTTGTGGAAGGTTTCACTGCCACCCAAGCACCACCATTACTGCAACCTCAACCCCACTGACCCAAGCTCTGCTTATATCTGGAGCCAGCCCTGCTTTAATTAAAGGGTTACCAATATTTTTAAATGCTTTTTTTTTTTTTTTTTGAGATGGAATATTCGCACTGTTGCCCGGGCTGGAGTGCAATGGGGCGATCTTGGCTCACTGCAATCTTTAAAATGTATTTTTTTTTTTTTTTTTTTTTTTTTTTTGGAGAGACATTATTATTTCCCCAGGAGTCAATTGTCATTTTTGTGAATGCACTGCTTAGAAAGTTGCCTAGGTTTGAGGGCTATGCCCCAAACCCAAAACCTTGCAACTTTCTATGTATTCAAGGTTTTCAGAACTGTATATGCCATATTACAGCAGAAACTAAATTATTTCATACGATGCTTGAAATAGCAGGAGACCTTTTTCATACTGCAAGAGGCAAAACATTGTGGTAGGTAAGGAATGTATCTAACAGACTGACAGATATTCCAATCATGTCCAATAATTTGTCTACTATTACAGAAAAGAAAATATCATTACTGGTAAGATTATGGCGGGCAAGGATGTGATTTCTGACATGCAATGTAGTCCTGTTTAGGAATACAACTTGAAATAGATTTTCAAACTTTTTATTCTGAGTTTATTCGAGTTTAGGTTTCAAACTGTGAAGAAACATCACTCCAGATGGAGCTACTGCAAAGAAAAGAGACGGCAACTTTGTGACTCATAGCCTCATTTTAAACGTTACTTTAATTTATAATACTATCTTATTCATAAATGCTTTAGTTGCCAAAAAATGAATCTTGATATTCACAGAGCATTACCTGTTGCCACTAAATTGTAAATAGTATTAAATCCGGGATATTAAGCTCATATTTTTAAAAACTGTTGTGTGTGAGGAAGTGCAATCAATTCATATTTAGTGATTGTTCCCTCAGAAGTGACGGTTGCCACAGGGCTATATGTTAACATGCTGTTGTCGTTAATATGAACGTGAAAACAGACTTTTTCTGAAAGAAAAAAGTTTGTTAGGTGAGTCTGACACTTATGGCTGGCTTTGTCACTCGGGTTATATGGTAGGCATTTTATAAAGGTTGAGTGAGTTCTGTGTGCAAAGATTTTGACAAAAAAAAATTTAGAGCATTTTATGAAAATGTTATATTGGCAGAGGTGCATTGATATCAACAATATTTATATTTTCCCAACCACTTCTGAGTATATTCAATTAAACATGATGAAAGAATACTAAGTATAATTCATAGTCATTTGATAAGCCTTTTTAATGATTTTTTATCACTTCAGGCATTAGATAATTCACATTCTAAATTTTATAAAAATTTTTAATTTAGAAAGTGAATTATCTAACGACTGAATAAGCATCCTTTTGCAAGATATGTGGCTTCTTTGCTTTCAACAAAATTAAAAATATTAATTTAAAAGGGTATAAGATACATAATAATCTCTATAAATGCATAAAAAAGTTTAATACAATATCCTTTTATGATTTAAATATATACTCAATAAACTAGGAATAAAAAGGAACTTTTCTAACCTAATAAAGGGTATCTGGGAAAAATTTACAGCTAACATGATACTTAAAAGACTGAATGTTTACAGCCTAATATTGAGAAAAAGACAATGAATGGTGTCTGCTCTCAAAACTTTTATTCAGCATTGTACTGGCGGTTCTAGCGATGCCAATTAGACAAGAAAAAAAAATAGAAAACATCCATATTGGAAAGGAATAAGTAAAACTATCTCTATTTTATATGTAGAAAATTCTAAGGAATTTACTTTTAAAAACTATTCAAACTAGTAAACAAATTCAGCAATGCTGCAGGATACAGGATCAATTTACAAAAGTCAATTGTATACATAAGCAATCTAAAAACAAAATTAAAAAAAAATTAAGAAGGCTTAACAAATAGATATCGTGCATTCATGGATTGGAAGATTTAATATTGTAAAGATGGATATAGTCCATCAATTGAGGTACAGACTCAACATACTCCCATCAAGATACCAACAGGCCTTTTTACAGAAATTGATAAGCTAACCCTAAACTTTACATGGAAATCTAAGGGATCCAAAATAGCCAAAGAAATCTTGAAAAAACAACAAATTCAGAAAACGTATACTTCCTCATTTCGAATTTCATTAGAAAGCTATAATCATGAAGAGAATGTAGTCTAGCATAGGGAGACATATAAGCCATGGGTCAGAATTAAGGGTCTGAAAATAAATCCTTACATAATAGTTAGATTATTTTCAACAAGAGTTCTCAAACAATTCAACAGAGAAGAAACAGTCTTTTTAACAAATGGTACTGGACCAACTGATATGCACATGTAAAAGAATAAAGCTGGACCCCATAACATCATATCACATATACAAATTAATTCTAAATGGATTAAAGACCACTTAATCCAGTTGTTTTAGTAAGAGCTAAAAACAATAAAACTCTTAGAAGAAAATAGGGAAGTAATCCTCATGACCTTGGGTTTGGCAATAGAGTCTTAGATATGACACTAAAATAAGCAACAAAAGAAAAAAATAGATAAATTGAACTTCGTCAAAATTAATAAATTTTCTGCTTCAAAAAATACCATCAAGAAGGTGAAAAGACAACTCATGAAATGGGAAAAAATACTTGCAAGTCATGTATCAGTTGTAGGTTTTGTACTCAGAATATATAAGGATCTCTTGTTTAGTAAGAAGCCACATAATGCAATGAAAAAGTAGGCCAAAAAGCTGAATGGACACTTTTCCAAAGAAGTTATATATAAATGGTCAATAAGTACAAGAAGATACTCATCATTAGTCGTTAGTAAAATGCTGATCAAAACCACAATGAGATTCTATTTCTCACCCAGTAGGATGGCTATCATCAAAAGACAGACACTAACAAGTGTTTGTAAGAATAGGGAGAAATTGGAACTCTTATACCTTTCTGGTAGGAATGTGAAACAGTACAGCAGCTTTGGAAAACGGTTTGGTTATTTCTCAAAAAATTATGTAGAGTTACTATATTACCCAGCAATGCTATTCCTACATATATGCCTAAGAGAACTGAAACCATACACTCACATAAAAACTTGTACTTGAATATTCATAATAGACTTATTTGTAATAGGCAAAAAGTAGAAACAATCCAAATGGTCATCAACAGATGACAACATGTATTACAGATACATCCCAATGTATCCATACAATGGAATATTATTTAGCAAAAAAGAAAAGAACTACTGATGCATGCTACACCATGAATGAACCTCAAAAATATTATGCTAAGGAAAGAAGCCAGACATTAAAGATTACATACTTTACGATCCCATTTATATGAACTGTCCAGAAATGGAACATCTACAGAAACAGAAAGCAGATCAGTAGCTGCCTGCGGCTAGGAGTAAATAATGATTGACTGCAAACAGGCAAGAGGAAGCCTCTGGTGTGATGGAAGCGTTCTAAAACTGGATTGTGGTGCTGTTGTGCAACTCAACAAATATACTAAAAATTATCAAACTGTACACTTACGATGGATAATCTTTATGGTATGCATGTGTAATCAATAAACCTCAATAAAGCTGTTTTTAAGTAACTAGAAAAAAGACAGTTACCTAGGTTTAATGTTGCATTTTTTTCTCCCTGCTACTTAATTTTTTAAAATAACTATTCTTTTGTTATTTCCTGCACACTTATTATGAGCTAGGTGCTGGATGTTACCTTTTCACTGTTAGTGCCTTATTTATATTCACCTTAACCCTATGAAGTGACTATATTTATACCCATTTTTCAGAGGAAGTTGCTGAGCCTTAGAGCTTTGGCAACCTGGCCAGTATCAGAGAGATGGTAAGTAGCAGACTTAGAATTCAAACTCAGGCCTGTTTGACTTTAAAGCACAGGCCTATTCCCTAAACCACACTGCTGCTCTGCTAAGGAGTGAAAAGGGTTTCAAAGAATCTTTTTAGCCAAAGAAAGAAGAGTGGTTACCAAGGCCACAAAACTCTCCATTTCAAAACATATCACATGCTCTCTCAAAGCCAGTTCTAGATTATTTATTTCAAGACCTTTGTTGCTAACCTAAAATGGAAACTGGACAAGTGACTTAAAGACTCAGACCACCCAAGGTCAACCCAGCCTCTCCCAACCTCTCATGGTTTCTAGTTGATTCAGCTGGTCACAGAACAAATGAAATGGGTACCTCTGTTTAGTGCACAGACACATCTCCTAAGATCATTTAAATGGAAATTCTAGGGCCCCATACTGAGATACTGTGGTCCAATAGGCCTGGGACCAGGCCTCAGAATTGACCTTTTTTTTTTTTTTTTTTTTTTTTAGAGAGGGTCTCACCCTGTCACCCAGGCTGGAGTGCAGTGGTGCAATCACAGCTCACTGCAACCTCCATCTCTCAGGCTCAACCGATTCTTTCACCTCAGCCTCCCAAGTAGCTGGGACCACAGGTGTGCACCACCATGCCCAGCTAAATTTTTTTATTTTTGGTAGAGATGGGGTTTTACCATGTTGCCCAGGCTGGTCTGGAACTCCTGAGCTCAGCGATGCTCCTGCCTTGGTCTCCCGAAGTGTGGGGTTGCAGGTGTGAGCCACCATGCCCTGCCAGAATGAGCATTTTTAAGAAACATAGGAAAATTGTTAAAATCATAGGCTTCATGGATCAATGTACCCAGGTCTGAATACTGCCTTAAGCCATTGGCATCTTAGCATTTAGCATCTCTAGCCTTAATCTCTTTATCTAGAAAAGAGTGTTGATAATAACTATCTTTTAAAATTGCTGGGAATTCTTTATTACTAGATGCTTTGAGGAAGTCCTCAGTACGCAGCTTTTTTCACATGTGTTTGTGTGTCTGTGTGTCTGTGTGTGTGTGTGTGTGTGTGTGTGTTTTTCCTAGAGAGCCTGAGAGGATGGAGTTTTGCCAGCAGTCCAGATTCAATGCTTTTTCTCAGAATCAGCTCAGCAGCAAATACTGCTGGGCTGGACGAAATCAACCCAACACAGAAAGCAAAATAACCAGGTCCACAGCCCTCAGGCACTGCTAATTTGTATTCCTTGTAAAAGACTTTTAATATTTGAAGCTGAATCTTATTGACTCACAAATTTATTCTATTCTTGGCCTTCAAAAAGGATCCTGAAAAAAAAAAAAAGAGAGAAACCATGAGGCGAAGATGACACCTACTGGCAGCGCGGGGGCCCTGCAGAGGCCTTCCCATTGCTCAGCTGCCTCAGAAGGGATTAATCCTCCAAGTATTCACGCTGCTGCCCTCATAGGCAAAATGCTATCAGTAAGGAAACAAGCAGAGACATAACAAAACTTTACAGGCAGAAAGTTTACATCAAGTATTATTTATCAAAATGAAATATTGGAAAGACTCTTCAGTGTTCAACAGTAGGAAACAGCTTAAATAAATTTTGGTACATCCATACAATGGACTATCAAGCAACCATTAAAAGCCTGTTTTTAAATCATGTTAATAGCATGAAGAAATACTCATATTAAAATAAGGGCAAAAAGCAGCTTATAGAACAACACAAACAGGACAATAATAAAGTGAAACTGACATATGTATATGCTAGTAGAAAGAAATCTAGAATGAATGTAGAAAGTGATCATCTGTAAGATTAGTGTTTTCTTCTTTACGCATTACAGGATTTTTCGGTGTTTCTATGATAGACATGTATAGGGAATATAAAGCAAAAGAATAAAAAATAAATTATTGGTTGAGCGTGGTGGCTCACGCCTGTAATCCCAGCATTTTGGGAGGCCAAGGTAGGTGGATCACAAGGTCAGGAGATCAAGACCATCCTGGCCAACATGGTGAAACCCTGTCTCTACTAAAACGCAAAAAATTAGCTGGGTGTGATGGCATGTGCCTATAGTCCCTGCTACTCAGGAAACTGAGGCAGGGGAATAGCTTGAACCTGGTAGGCGGAGGTTTCAGTGAGACTAGATCTCTCCATTGCACTCCAGCCTGGTGACAGAGCAAGACTCAGTCTCAAAAAATAAATAAATACTTAATTAAAAAAAAGAATTTCTATGACATTTTAAGAGAAAACCAGAACCCCAAAACAGACACTGATAGAACAGTGGTGAAGATCACAGGTGAAGAATAAAGACTCAGATCTCAGGGACTATGATCAGAGAGGCCAATGAAAAACAGTCTGATCTATGCAATGACGTTAGTGGAATCACATACAGCCGATTTGCAGAACCGTGGAACAAAAGAACAAAAAAACAAGCCACGTCATTGTCCAAGAGGCAGAAAGTTTTTAATTTTCCCTGGCCTAATCATCAGACTCTTATGACAGCCTCTCCTTTAATCTCTAGAGAATTTTCGTACATAAATAATTGTGATTAAAAGGTCTTCCCTGCTGGGTAAGTGCATACAACCATCTCTGTCTCTTCAATGAATGTCTGATTGATGTACCTCTTATTTCTTCCACGGTATGAGGCGAGGCCCTGACTCTATCACATACCAACTCTGTGACCAAAGAGATATCACTTGACTTCTCTGAGCTTCACTTTTCTCATTGATAAAAATAAAGATAACAATAGCCACCAACTGACCTCCCACAGTTGAAATTTTTACATGAAATCATATGCTTGAAAGCAGTCCCATGGGAATCACATGCAGGGTCATAGTGGCCAATATCCCTCACTGAATGATTAGGTGCCAGACACTTTCCAAGGTGTTTTCTTACGTATTATTTCATTGAATCATCATCAAAAGCCTATGAGTGAATATAATCCCCATTTTACACATGAGAAAATTGAACTCATAACCTGAACAAAATTGAACACGTTTTACATTGCACAGTCTATCTCCAAAGGTAAGGCTCTTAAGTAATATGCTACACTGCTCCATAGACTCATAGAGCTCAAAGGGACCCAAAAAACCATTAGGTTGAATCCCTGTAGTTTGCAGATGAGGACACCAAGGCCCAGAAAGGGAAAATGACTTGCTGTTATGACTTGCTGTTACAACCAACAAGAAACACCACAAACATCTCTTCACAGTACACTAAGATCCGTGCCATAGTCTTCCAGCCAATGTGGTTCCTGGTCACTCAAACTCCAGGGAGTGGGCTGGGGTTTCTGTTCTCATTTAGCACCACTTCTCCATTGCTGGTAACCAGAAACTTCTGAATCCACCCTGTTATTCAATGGCCAAATTACATATTCTGAACTGTACAGGGTGAACCTTTGAACTTCTGTGGAATGTGAACTTCCACACATTCAAGTTTTCACCATCCCCAAAGCCAATGGGAGGGAGCAGAGGGGTGGGAGGCAAAGAGTCCACAAGTTGGAGGAGTCCAAGGTCACCACTAAACTAAGCCCTAGATATAGGGTACCCCCCAAATTTTATCATCTTAACTTGAACTCTTAAGAGTGAAAGGGGATGCTACTACTAATTATTAGAGCCACCGTCTCCATAAGGTGCTATTGTCAGAAGCACCACCTTGAAGGAGAAACTAGCAAGAAACAGAGGTACTAGAACCTAAGTCAAAGGTTATGAGACCAGAGGCAGAACGATGAAGTTGGGTTTGAGCATCCCTCAGGTTGTGGTCCTGAAAGTGTCAGATGATTTGCTTTTCATCAGTACCAAGGTGTCACTTCTCTGGTGCTGTGCCTTAGCACAGGCAGTGATAGCAGTGGTTGTAGTATATGCCAACATCCTAAACAACTTAAAAGTCAGCATACCCCCTGAGTATGCATGGACATAAGATTCACTACGAAAATGTTCTCCAGTTAGTTCACTCCAGCTGCAATTCTATGAACAAAGCATTTCCCCCTGAAACTTTTCACTTTTCCTACCATTTTTCATGTCCACACAAAAGAAGAAAAACAGAATCAAGTATCCATCCCCCTTTGCATCATGAAATATGATGCAGCCTCCCAACAACCAAGGCAAAGTGAAAGAGAGTAATCCAGAAGTCATGCCTATTCGTGGGGTCTAACTAACAGGATGTCTGATTTTTCTTTTAATCAGATTGGCTTATTCTCAATGACCATGAAACAGACCCCAGAGGATGTGTGGACTGACAATTCTGGCCCACAGTGTTATCTCCAGTTACAACCAAGAATCTCTCTGGTCCTCAACCATAACTAGCCACAACTTAAACTCTGGTGCTCTGTGGACACTTTCCCACCTTTCATTTGCCCTCCCTTGTGAGACTATCCCTGATTCCATTGCTATTAATCCACTCATTTAACAAACCCACCATTCCCAGCCTCTGTTCAAATAAGCAAAACAAAGATCCCTGCCTTTGTGGCACTTATATTTCAATAAGGAAGGGCAAATAATAAAAAAAAAAAAAACTTTTTTGTTAAGACAGGGTCTCACTCTGTTGCCCAGGCAGGCTGGAGTGCAGTGGCATGATCATAGCTTGCTGTAACCTCAAATTTCTGGGCTCAACCAATCCTCTCAGCTCAGCCTCCTGAGTAGCTGGGACTACAGGTGCATACCACCACACCTGACTTTTTTTTTTTTTTTTTAAGTAGAGACAAGATCTCACTACGTTGCCTAGGCTGGTCTTGAACTCCTGTGCTCAAGTGATCCTCCTACCTCAGCCTCCCAAAATGCTAAGATTACAGGTGTAAGCCACCAATCCCAGCCAAAAAGCAAATATATTAAATAGGTAAATTTTACCATATGCTAGAGGGTGATACAGAAATAAGTCGAAAAGTGTAAAAGAGCTCAAGATTAAAACTTTAAACTGAGGGATCAAGGAAGACATCATTGAAAAACTGTATTTCAGCAAGGACTGGAAGGAGATTTTTTAAAGCAGCCATGGAGGTATCTGGGGAGAAAATATTCCAGGTGGAGAGAACAACCCGTGCAACGGTCCTGAGGTAGGATTAAGACTAACATGTTCAAGAAACAGCAAGTAGGCCACTGTGGCTAGAGAAGAGCAAGCAATGCAGGAGACCAGTCAAAGATGAAGTCAGAATGGTGTTCAAGGACAGATCACAGGGGACTAAGCAGACCACTGTAAGGCCATTGGAATTTATTCTGAATGAAACAAGAAACTATTGCAGGACTTTGAGTAGAGGAGTGACATGATGGGACCCAATTCTTTAAAGAACCACTCTTCCTACTGCATTAAGGATAGACTGAAGGGTGTGAGGGTAGAATCAGAAAGGCTTGATGAGATGCTGTTAAAGTAATCAAGGCAAGAGTAATGGTGGCTTGGACCAGTGTGGCAGCAATGGGTGTGGTAAAAGGTGATTGGATTCTGGATGTATTTGGAAGATAGACCTGCTCGGGCTATCTTCTGACTAATTGGGTGTAGGATGTGAATTAGAAGAGTCAAGGATGCCTCCAAGGTTAGGTGCGGTGGCACATGCCTGTAATCCCAGGACTTTGGGAGGCCAAGACGGGTGGATCATTTGAGGTTAGAAGTTCAAGACCAGCCTGGTTAACATGGCAAAACCCCATCTGTACTAAAAATACAAAAATTAGCCAGGCATGGGGGTACACCCCTGTAATCCCAGCTACCAAGGAGGCTGAGGCAGGAGAATTGCTGGGCAGAGGTTGCAGTGAGCTGAGATTGCACCACCGCACTCCAGCCCGAGCAACAGAACAAGGCTCCGTCTCAAAAAAAAAAAGAATGACTCCAGGAAGGTTGGAGCAACTGTCATCCGAGATGAAGACAATGTCTGAAGCAGGTTTGTGGGGAGCAGACCAGGAGTTCAGTGGGAACTTTCTGAATCTGACCTTCAGGAGGAACTGTTCAGTGGGCAGTTGTACATACAAGTCTAGAAAACATTTGAGAGCTCCGGGAGTTACCAACATATATGTGGTATTTATAGACTTGAAGCTGGATGAGGTCAGCAATGGACTAAGTGAAATGGAGAAAAGAAAAGGACCAAGAACTGAGCCCTAGAGCCTTTCAACCTTGACAAGTCTGAAGACGAAGAGGAATCAGCAAGAGACTGGAAAGCAGCCACCAGGGTGTTGGAGGAAAATGCTGTACAATTCTAATATCAGTGGGCACACAAGCCAGAACATTCTATTCTCCAATCTTTTTTCTTTGGTTCCCTGAACCAATGTAAATAAATTCCACACCCCTGAGTGCTTTTTTCTTTACACTTGATGCACAACCATTTCAAGCCCTCTCCCCGGGGTTCCTGCGTAGCTCTGGTAACAGCCAGAGCAGTAGCCGTGCTATCAGGAAAAGCTCAGATGGGCAGCCTGTTTCCTGCTTTGATACACCCCATGTCCAGGGGGAGAACCGTGGATCAAAACAGAATCCACAGATGGTGCCCTACCTAACACTATCAAAACACAGAAAGAATGAATGCTCACACAAGCTGCCTGTCATGGTGTCGTGCCGCTTTCAGGAGCCCAGCAGCATGTAGAAGATGATGTGTGGAACTCAGGGAAGAGGATAGATAGACTTGAGGGCCAGAGCATCCTACAACTCGAAACATGTAGCCTACTACCTCTGTATGGATCCTGCCCTATATCCTTGGGGACCATGTGCCAAAGTTGCCCTAAGGAGGAAGCAATGTCTCGGAATTAACTTCTGAGGTTCTGAGAACACAGAAATATCTTCAAACCTTCATCTCTACAATCAGATTTATATACTGACTCATGTTTGAAATTCCACCATTATCAGAGTTTAATCTCTTGATTTAAAAATGTTTTTAATGAACTCTGCTGTTCTTACTCTCAGCTTAAAATGGGAACGTAGAGTTTGACAGAGAGGAACAGGGAGAAGACAGAAGGCATGGGATGATGAGGAGGGAGAAAGTCCCCTCCACTTCTGCCTCACCTCCCGGGAAGGAAAATAGTCCATAACAGGGAGGCAGGAAATGTAACCTCCCACGTGGAGGTTCCCCTGTTGACAGATGGAGGAGGAAGTCATGGGATGAGTCAGAAACTCTTTGAGGGAGGCTTTGCTTGAGAACTGCCTATGCAAATTGTCTTGGGCTTCCTTTTCTGCCACAGAGGAAGCAGACTAAACCTAAAGGCCTTGCTGGTAGACAGAAGCCGAAAGGAGATCAAGTGTCAGAAGGAGATCAAGCATGATTATTCCGAGGGCAGGTTTCTCGCTTAATGCCTGAAGGAGCCTCAACACCCCCTCCTTCCTCTGCCTACTCCTCTGGCCTTCTGCCTTCCACCCAATGCTCTGTCTCACCCACAAATCTTACCCAATGCAGAAAAGTACCCTATACTTTGGTTCTTCATTTCACTTTGTTTCATATCCATATTTCTCATCTCTCTTCCCTGGGACTTCTTCAAATGTCCTTCTTTTGAAGGGGAGAGATGAGAGGAGGCAAGAGGCAGACCGAGGGAGTTCTCTGGACCCACTGAACCTTGTTGCAGTACTGTTTCTAAGTCACCATTTCCCTGACGGCAGCACTTTCAGAACCTCCTGGAAACTGAAGGCTAGATCCCCATCCTGGAGCTCAGGGCCTCCCTTTGGTGGGCCATGGGAAAGGAGGACAGGCAGACAGCTTACACTCAGCATCTGGCTCCTGGCTGCGAGCTTGGATCTCTCCCTGCATCTGTTCCCTCGGTGCCTAATTCCAGCCCTTTGGGTAGATTAGGTCCTCAGTAGCAGTCTGATGCTTCAAGTTTTATCTGTCTAGCTAGAAGCTTCAATTCTTATTTCTTTTGTTACTTCAAATAACCATGTACTCCGTAACACTTGGAATACCCATCTGAAAACCCAAAATGAGTCACTTTGATTTGAAATAGAGATACAGGATTAGCATAGAGTGAAAAAGCGTTAGACTGGGTGGAAATCCCAAAAGCTGACTTCTGGCCCAATCTTCATCATTGTATAAACTTGAACAACTTGCTGAAGCTCTCTGTATCTCAGTTTGCCCCATCTCCTCCAGGTTGAAGCAGGGAAGGCCTTGAATGAGGACAGGGCCCCTGAGAGCTGGAGCTGGGAGGCTTAGATGACCGTGTCAGCCAGTAGAGCCAGAGGTCAAACCAGGTTCTTAGAGAACACCAAAGGCCCAGACCAAGGATACCAAATCTGTCACCAAAATCAAGTGTCAAAGCCAAGAGATACACTGTTACATTTTATATAGGGTGGTTGGAGAAGGCCTGTGAGAAGCGGACATTTGAGCCAAGTCCTGAAGCCAAAGAAATAGAAGCTGGATCAATTCTTGAATATTTATTTAATCACCGTATATGTATTAAACCTCTGCCACACGCAAATATCTCTCCAAGGTGCTGGGAATACAATGATGAAAAACATAGACATAGTCCTTGCCCTCATGAAACTTACAATTGATCATGAAAACAGGCCCTCCCATAGTAAAACAATATTATAATGACGAGTTGTGATAAGAATAAAGAAAGGGATGAGCAGAGTGCTGAGATAGAAATATACAGGGAAGGACCTTTTCTGGATAAGGGGATGTGAGAAAAGGCCTCTGTGAGAAGGCCAAGAAAGAGACAGCCATGTGAATCAGGAATAAAGGAGAATCCCATGTGGAGGATAAGGATGTCCAGAAGCCTCCCTATGGCAGGAGAGAGCTTAGCAAGTTCAAGGAACAAAAGAGGGTCATGGGGTTGTAGCCCAGAGAGGGAGAGAAAGAGTGGTAGAATGTTGAGTTTCTGAGGGAAAGGGCCTTAGTAAGGAGTTCATATTAATTCTCAGTGCAGTAAAAAAACATGAGGAGGTTTTACGCAGCATAGCAACGAGATCTGATTAACGTGTTTAAAACCTTTCTCTGACTATTGCATAAAGTCTAGAATGGAGCAGGGTGGAATACTTCAGGGAGTCCTGTTGCATATCACAGGTGAGAGAGGAGGAAGCAGGAGCAAGATCAAGAGCAGATTCAAAGCAAGAGGTGTCCAACGATTGCTACAGATGAGTGGGACTTACCAGGTGACTTACAAGTGAATCATCCAAACTTAAGTGAATCATCCTGGCTTAAGGGCCAGGATTAGGAAAGGCAAGTTTCCTCATGGTGAAGTTCACTCAACAAGTGTTTAATATGCATCTACCATGTGCCAAGTACTAGTTTGGTCATTGAAGATATAGCAGTAAACAAAACAAAGTCCCTGCTCTTCTTCTGGGCTCACATTCTAGAGAAGAGAGAGAATGAACGCACAAATAAGCTAACAGATAACAGTGCCCTAGAAATCAGAAACAAAAGCTCATGGCTAACACTTTATGAGAGAAGGTGCAATTTAGGGAGAGTAAAAGTGAAGGAAAGTAGGAAGTGAGACAGGAAAGGAAGAATAGCAAATACAAGGGTTATGTTACCAAGATGGCCAGCTTTGCAACAAGTACAGCTGGTTTCTCCATCTCCTTCTCTTTCAGAGAGGTCAAATAAAATCACTGCATCTCAAAGCAATACACTGGAGGGAGGAAGGGTGAGCAATTAACCCTGTCTCTTCCTATCTCCTGCTTTTCATTGATTCGTCTACTGTGCAGGACATTAACTATATGTATTTCTGGGTTGTGTCACTGGCCCCCCGGGCAGCTGCTAGGGAAGCCAGAGCTTCCCTGGGTTCAGTGGTCAGACCTCAGTGCTGCAGCTGCTGCAGCTCCTACCAAAGATGACTCTAACCCTCATCTCTGGCGGAAGAGGAAGCAATCTGTGGCATTAGGGGATGAAGTGATTGATGGTGGTGGCTTTACAGCGGAAGTTGTCACTAAGACCTCTCCAGGATGGAAAATGGACAAGCCCAGGGGACAGGATGAAGGGGATCAGAGAAGGGCCCTCCAATGAAGTATTAGTTGAGCAGAGCCTCAGATGAAATGTGGGCGCATGCCACGCAAATATCTACGGGAAGGCATTCCAGGCAGAGGAGCAGCACATAGAAAGGCAATGATTCAGTGCTCAGCTTGTTTGGGAAAATCCAGGAGAGCAGTGTGGCCAAGGGAAGTGAAGTAGAAAGAGAGACATAGGAGGAGGGACCAGAAAGGTGGAGGAGCCTGGTCACATGGGACTTTGCCAGCCATGGGAATGTCAGTGGATCCTATTATAAGAGAAATGAAAAACCATTTCAGAGCTGTAATATGACCTGATGACAATTTTTTTCTTTTTGAGACAGAGTCTCACTGTGTTGCCCAGGCTGGAATGCAGTAGTACAATCTCGGCTCACTGCAACCTCTGCCTCCTGGATTCAAGTGTTTCTCCAGCCTCAGCCTCCCAAGTAGCTGGGATCACAGGTGTACACCACCATGCCCAGCTAATTTTTGTGTTTTTAGCAGAGACAGGGTTTTGCCATATTGGCCAGGCTGGTCTCAAACTCCCGACCTCAGATGATCTGCCTACCTCAGCCTCCCAAAGTGCTGGGATTGCAAGAATGAGCCACCACACCCAGCCCCTGACTGCAATTTAAAAGGATTGTTCTGGCCCCTGTGAGAGGAGACTGCAGAAGCAAGGGTGGAACAGGGGGCCCAGGAAGAGATGACGGTGACTTGACCCAGAGCGGAAGCAGTGCTCAAAGTGGACAGATTGAGGATACAAAGGAGAGCTGCAGAACTTGACACTGTCCTAAACAGAGAAAGAAAAGTCAGTACCTGGCTTAAAAAGTGTCCATTTACTGAGGTGGGAAGAAGATTTGGGAGGATGCACGGACCTGGGAGTTCAGTTTTGCATTTCATCATTTGAGGTGTCTTTGGGACACCCCAGCAGAGATGTTTGGAGTTTGGGGAGAGATTGAGACTGGAGATACTAACTTGGAAGTTATCTGAACATCATCTTCAAACTGTGGGGCTGGATGTGATGAGCTGGGAAGTGAGTATAGCTGGAGAAGAGGTCCAAGAACTAAGCCCCAGAAATATTCTGATTTCTAAGAGTCAGCAAGACCAAAAAAAAAGAGACACAGCAAAGGAGACAGAAGGAGAGACTGGTAAGGTAGGAGAACCAGGTGAAAGTGGTGACCTAGAAGCCACGAAGTGAGTGATCCACCAAGTCATTGCCTCTGAGAACTAAGCAAAAGGAGACTGGAGATGAGATCAGAGCTCCAAGCTAAGGTCTGCAGAGCACCCGGCTGCAGGGAGGTGCTGAAGAGTCCCTGCTGCAGTGGGTCAGGGTGAGTGTGCTGGAGGTTGGGATAAGATTTTGCCAGTAAAGTTCTAGGCCACTCCCCTTGCTTCAACCAGATCTGTACTGCTTTCATCTTTGAGGTTTTCATGTGAGGTATCCTTCAAAGAAAGGATACAAAAACTTGGAAAACAGAGTACATTGAATCACCAGGAAGGAGGCAAAAATGTGGACAGGGACCACCTGTGCAGTGCAGCCCCAAGGAAAATCTAAAGCTGAGGGTGACAATCAGAGTAGATCAAGCTTGAACAACTCGTAGCCCATGGGTGGCATGCCACCCAGGACGGCTTTGAATACAGCACAACACAAAATTATAAACCTTCTTAAAACATTACGGGGTGGGCGCAGTGGCTCACACCTGTAATCCTAGCACCTTGGGAGGCTGAGGTGGGCAGATCATCTCAGGTCAGGAACTCGAGACCAGCCTGGCCAATATGGCAAAATCCTATCTCTACTAAAAATACAAAAAGTAGCTGGGTGTGGTGGTGCATGCCTGTAATCCCAGCTACTCAGGAGGCTGTGGCAAGAGAATCACTTGAACCAGGAGGCAAAGGTTGCAGTGAGCCAAGATTGCACCACTGCACTCCTGCCTGGGCAACAGAGCAAGAGCACATCTAAACACACACACACACACACACACACATACACACACACACACCATGGGATATTTTTGCAATAAAGTTCATCGGCTATCATCAGTGTTAGTATATTTTATGTGTGGCCCAAGACAACTGTTCATCTTCCATTGTGGCCCAGAGAAGCCAAAAGATTGGACATCCCTGGACTGTTTCAACCCTAAAGCACTTGGATTCTACTCTCTTGGTTCCAGCTGCTGAACAACCATCTCAGTTCAGACTCTACCCCATGATGTGGTCTGATAATGGCCTTGATGGAGACCAATGACCTGGCTGGCCCTCACACATTGGCCTGATAATATTTATGAACCTCTGAGGAGTCATGTAAGAAGCTTATATTTGCTCAAAGTGCTGCCTTGAACTCTGACTTTGAAGAGAACTGCTGGACTGAAACGTTCACGGTGAGTCAACACACACTTCCTTCCTTCTGCCGACCTCATCATCCGCTTCACGGTCAACCTGGCTTCAGGCTGTGTCTGAACAAGGTCTTGTCCATGACTGCCAGCTTCTGGTAGCAGAGAAGCTTACTTGTCCTGGTCAATTCCTAAGTAACCTACATTTTTCTTGGTTTCCTGCATACTGCAATCCCTCTGCCTTCTGTCGAGGTGAAATGTTAACAAGTTAAATATCCAAAGATGGTCTTCCTTCCTTCGAAGAAACTTTGTAAGCGCTATCAACTTGTTTGTAGATCTGGGGAAATACAATGATCTTGAAGAAAATCTGAGCTTATGTGAAGCAACTTGCTTTCCTTTAACAAACTCCTATTTCCAACACCAGAGTCCAGCTGCAAGGAAATGAAGTATGAATGGCTGAATTTACAAATCTTCTAATTCTCATTTTTTAATTTTTGTTTTTGAGACAAAGTCTTGTCCTGTGGCCCAGACTGGAGTGCAATGGTGTGATTATAGCTCACTGCAGCCTCGAACTCCTGGGCTCAAGTCATCCTCCCACCTCAGCCTCCCAAGTAGCTGGTACTACAGGCGGGAGTCACCATGCACAGCTACTATTTTTATTTTTGTAAAGATGGGATCTTGCTATGTTTCCCAGGCTGTCTCTAACTCCTGGCCTAAGCAATCCTCCCTCCTTGGCTTCCCAACGTGCTGGAATTATAGGCATAAGCCACATTCCCAGCCTAATTCATATTTTTAAGCAGGAAGCATAGTCTACCCTTATAACTCCTATGCTCTTCTTCTAAAACTTTTACACTGTAGTTTATGAACTGTGATGAAGGACAAAGTACATCTCCATTCTCACAGCACATTATAATGTCCACATAGTATATAAATAACAGAAAGGCAGGCTGGGCACAGTGGTTTATCCCTATAATGCCAGCACTTTCAGAGGCTGAGGCAGGCGGATCACTTGAGGCCAGGAGTTCAAGACCAGCCTCGCCAACATGGTAAAACCCCGTCTCTACTAAAAATACAAAAAATAGCCAGGTGATGGTGGTGCATGCCTGTAATCCCACCTACTTGAGAGGCTGAAGCAGGAGAATCACTTGAACCCAAGAGGCGGAGGTTGCAGTGAGCCGAGATTGCGCCACTGCACTCCAGCCTAGACAACAGAGTGAGACTCCATCTCAAAAAAATAAAAAAAAAAATTAAAAAAGAAAGATAATGTGGTACCATGCCTTATATCATGCATAAGTCACCCAACTCACTTATGTACTATAATGGATATTTGTTGCTCTCGCTTGCACAGCACTCTTTTTCTAGATCTTCCTTTGGACAACCACCTCCTCCCTGCCTTCATTCCTGTGGTTTGGTAAAGCTGACACTTCTCCCAGCCGTAGGAAGGGGCATGAGCCACAGGCCAAAGTCAATCAGTGCATTCCATCCACCAGCCCAGAGGCTGAATCAGCAACGGTCCCAGAGCCCCACTTGGGCCAATGGCTGTAAGGCCGAGGACTTTGCAGAACTATTGCTCAGAGGACAGGTAATTTCCTTGCACTGAAACTGGAGTTATGGGGCTATGAACCTGGGGATACTAGCAGCCATCTTGCCCCCAGAAGGAAATACTTACCTAAGTTTAACGCCTACCCAGAGGAGGGCAGAGCAGATAGATAAGAGATAGGGTTCTGGGATCAACTAGGTCTGAAGTCAGAGACATGAAATAAATTTCTCTTTTTGCTCAGGTAAGTTTGAATTTTCTGTCACTTGCAACCAAAGGAATCTTAAATGATCCAACCTCTCTAGATCTTGATAGCTAAACCTTTAAAATGAGAATGTTGAAAACTAGTCAGTGCTGTGGAGGCATCATTGGCATTTGGGGTGAGACGATTCTCTAGTGTGCAAACTGTCCCAAACATTCATTTTTGCCCCTGACCACTAAATTCCAGAAGCACCTCTCAGTCTTCATGACAAGCAAACATTCACCACCCATTTCACTACATAAACACACACACACACACACACACACACACACTCACACACACACACACACACATATTTTCAAATGTCTCCTGGAGGGTAGCTGATAACCAGTAAGCCAGTGAACTAGAAATCTCTAAAGACCCTTCTAATCAAGCTGAAATCAGCCATGTCATGTTTCAGAAATTAAGTTCCCTAAAGGCTAGTCTTAACATCAACTGAGAATAATTTAAACTCTCTTTTCAGTTAATTGTAAAATGAGGACACTAATATACAGCTCTCTGTGGGTAAACCTATGAAAGGATGATCACAATCAGTTAGTTGATATGGAATCATTCTGGCATAACCTAAAATGGAGCTTTAACAATTCTCAAGGAAAATATCCTAAGTGCTTTTGAATACCATTGTTGCATATAATTTTCCCCATTAAATAAAGTTTAAAAACAGAAATTTTAAAGTCATCTTTTCATAGTATTAATTCATCTATTAGTAAAGGATTTAAATCACTCGTAAAGCTACTCACTGTAGCCAGCATTTTTCTAGATCTCTCAATAACATCTCCAGCAAGAGCAGCTGGCTTGGAGGAGGGGTTCATTTTTACAAAGAAACAGGGTTTATCACTTCCCAAGTGTTACTGCAAGGATGACTAGAGAACAACAGTGAAGCTGATGGCTGGTAGTCAGCTATTCTCATTTACTTCTCCACACCAATCTCTTAGCTCGTGTAATTTACTACATGTCCTTCTTTGTTAACCAAAACCACAAATGTTAAGTCCGTGAGTGCCAAGGACCACACAGTGCTCAGTAAGTGTAAGAGAATAAAGTTTCCAGTGCTGTTTATAATATATGAGTTTTTAAATCTATTTTTACATCACCTGCGTAACCTTTGTGAATGTGGGGTTTCTGTTTCTTTTTTTATTTTTATTGTATTTTATTTTTCCTTTATGCCATGCTATTTTCCCTTCTTAGCAAATTTGTGCTCTTAATGTTAATTCTCAAACAAATGGTCTAAACTCTTCACGGGCAAATTCAGATATGTCAGGAGAGCGGGCTATGTTCCATGTGTTGCCTTTGAAACATGAGCACAGTAAGAAGACTTCACACTGCATGCGTACTCCAATCAAATTCCGGCTGAGGAATACAGCCATGACACAAGGCAGTCCTTTCATCCCAGCTCTCTTTAAAACTGTCATAAATTATTGCTGCTGGATGTATTGCCAGGAGCCTGGGGCCAATGTGCACATCTAGGAGCATGTGAGGGGTATCCTACGCCACCCTCCCGGTTCAACCAGCTAACAACCTTTTTCCTCCACCTCGGCACCTTGGAACACAGCAGTAGCTTGACACAATGCTATCTACCCCTTGCCACAAAGCAGTCATTTCACTATTTGAGGGATGGAAAAGATGTACCATAAAAGACACAGAAGCGATAGACAAAAGGGAAGTAAAGGGAGGCAGTTAAACCACTTCAAAGCTACTTTTAGAATTTCAGGCTGCACAGAGTGGCCCTGAAACTGAGAGTGAAACCTCAATCTTTCGTACATTCATCTTTGAAGCCAGAAGTTAGGGGGAAGGCTGGCTCTGAAAGCATAGCCTCATGACTTCATGAATAGCAAATTTAAGTCATTTCCCCCAAATTTTCTACATTAGCTTTGCTTTGAATGACTGCAGCTGCCCTGAATAGTCTCCCTCATCTTCTCTTTATTTCTTCTATTCCCCTCTCCCACCTTTGTTCCTCAGATTCAAGTGTTGCACAGAAACTGAGACTTGATTTTCAGCAGAATATACTGTGACCAAGCCCCCTGACGGGCTGTCTGTACATTAAAGAAACGGAAGTGTCTTGAATCTTGTCTGTCATCCCTCCTTGACACAAAGTAATCACCTCCAGCTGGGCCAAGTTGATTGAGGAAACGTTCAGTTTTCACATAATTTTGCTGCAGCGCCACAATGAATGTATTTCTTTGATGGAAGAAAGAAGCTTCATGATATAAACTGCTTAAGGATTTGGAGTTGGGGCTGAAAACATGAGCTGCTTTGTTCTTATGACAACTGCATTGCCATCTAAAACATTTCTCCATGTTGAAGGAGCTGTCTTTTCTCTTCCAGCCATAACCCTCAAGCTACAATAACAGGCTCCTAATTTTTTTTAGATGCCAGGGTTATGAATACTCTTTTATGAATATTTTCCTTTGAACTCATTTCTCCTGCAGAAGAAAAATAGCCCTTCGTATTGTAGGGTTGACAGTAATAGACAAAACGTACAAATTGTTCTCTTAGGGGCAGTAAAATGCTCCAAAATGCACATAGAAAAATTCCAAATGCAACCTGATATTTATGGAGCACTGTCTTTGCAGCTATAATTTGTAAAAAGTAATATTTCTGACTGGCATGAATTATAGAGAATATATTTCAGAGATTAATATCCAGTTAATGCCTTAAAATGTCTCCGTTTATGACATCATGGCTGTTTTTCCCATATCAGTGCAAACTCTTAGTGAGTAGAATTTGAGGATATGTCTTTTCAAAGGAAGAAAACCTTCACTGAATTAAGCTGCTTATGTTTTTTTTTTCTTTTATCCTATTTCAACATATCCACCAACCTCCTCTAAAAATAATTCAACTAATGTGAACTCAACAGATTATAGTAGATCTCTTATTAATTTCATTTTGCCTCCAAAGGAGCTTATCATTTAGGCTTATAATTATGTATGCAGTACTGTCAACTACTGTTTAGGTTCCTCCTTAAAACTTCATTTCATTCTGTTTTAATATCTTCAGTCTGTTAGACCATTTCTTTATTTTTTTTTTATTGTTAAAAAAAAAAATGTTTACCCTGAACTCTTTTCAAATGTTTTCTCTCATCCAAAAAATTAATCCAGAAAACTCAGCTCCCTTTAATCCTGCTTTGTGGCTTAGATACTTTAGTCCAAAACCACTCGTGTTGATTTCTATATACCCATGCTTATGCAAAAATAGCCTTCACTACAGCAGAGTAATCATTCTGCATGGAAATGATGTGTCTCTGAAGCCTATGCTGTCAGGTGAATCACAGCAGCAATGACCTAAGAAGGCATCCCCAGGTTGAAATGACCTATAAAAATTTCAGGCTGGGTGTGGTGGCTCATGCCACTTTGGGATAATACCAGCAGTTTGGGAGGCCGAGGCGGGTGGATCAGCTGAGGTCGGGAGTTTGAGACCAGCCTGACCAACATGGAGAAATTCCATCTCCACTAAAAATACAAAATTCCCCAGGCATGGTGGTACATGCCTGTAAACCCAGATACTCGGGAGGCTGAGGCCGGAGAATCACTTGAACCCGGGAGGCGGAGGCTGCAGTGAGCAGAGACTACACCATGGCCCTCCAGCCTGGGCAACAAAAGCAAAACTTTGTCTCAAAAAAAGAAAATTCAAGATACAACTATTGTTTTGCATTTGGCATTAGGAATATTCTGCATAGTTCTTTTCACATAAAGGGCCAATATTCTAGAGTGGTTCCCAAGCATAAGCTTTAGACCTAGACTGCTTGGGTTGAAATACCACTATTACCACTAACTATGTAATCTTGGAAAATACACTTAACTGCTCTGAGCATCATAAAGTAACCTTACTAATACCACCAACCTCGCACAATTGTTGTGAGGATTAAGTCAGTAAAACATACAAAGCACATGTGACTCTGTCTAGCACAGAGTTAGCACTTAGTGTTAGCTCTTAATATCATTAACTCACAAAGGCACCACATGACTTTGGAAGGACATGCATGACTTTGAAAGGACATTTGTAAAACAAAAAGAAATCCTAGAAAAATCTAATTCTGTAAAATATACTAACATGAAATTGTAGACAGGTAATGATATATATAAATATGTATATTTATATATAGCATAGAATACATCTAAATATACATATAAAATTCTGGCTATATTCTTCTATATAATTTACATAGTCAAATAGATAAAATTATTTTTATCCTTTTCTTACCTGAAAACTATGTTTTAGCAAGTAAATTACTTTCCCAATGACTTCCATTGTCATTCAGCACATTAATTCACTGAGTATTTACTAAATATCTTGTCCGAAAAGGGAACACACAGAAGACAGTGGCCCCAACAAACTTCATCTGTATGCCAGGATCAATTTCCTCATTATTTAATTGATCAAGTTAGTATTTCTAGATAATTGTTTCCTGTAGCCAAAGACAACTTATGAATGCCTATGTATCTTCAAAAAACAATGCTCTAAGTAATTAACCAAACTTGAATACCATATAATCTACCTACTCAAAAATTTTCGCAACTACTGCAATACTACCGTGTTACCTTAATATTGACTCTATAGTTCTGTCCTCACCTCAGTCCAAAACTAAAACAGCAAATATATGTCTGGTAATTACATAGTTTAACAGGAAACAACAGGCCAAAAAACTATAATACAGTTTGATTATACCTTTATAAGAAAAATCTGCAGTTAAGAAATGTGAGAAGGCTAGGTGCAATGGCTCATGCCTGTAATCCCAGCACTTTGGGAGGCCAAGGCAGGAATATTGCTTGAGCCCAGGAATTCAAGATCAGCTTAGGCAACATGGAGAAACCAAATCCATACAAAAATACCAAAAAAAATTAGCTGGGCAAAAAAAATAAAAATAAAAATAGCTAGGTGGTACCAGCCTATAGTCCCAACTACTCATGGGGCAGAGGTGGGAGGATCACTTGAGCCCAGGAGGTCAAGGTTGCAGTGAGCCATGATCATGGCACTGTACTTCAGCCTAGGCAACAGAGTGAGAGAGACCCTGTCTCAAAAAAACAAAAAAGTGGGGGGATATAAAACTAAAGATGAACTAATGGTGATTCTATTCATATAATGGGATTACAGTTTTCTTTTCTCCATTTTCCAAAATTTTTGTTATTGACTACTATTTTTATAATGAGAATGTTAAATTTGCAAAACCCTATAAAAATTGGACTATGTGTTAAATTATATCATTCTTCTTTTATATATAAAAAGACATCACAACATAGCATTTAATTCTGATTTTAATTTCCATAAGATTAACCCTACAAAGATTTCTCAAAGAAATCTGAGAGCCTTCAAACTACATCTTTGTTTTGTATTACATGTAATAGATTCCCACACATGAAAAATCATAAAATGAAGGCTATATTTTACAACCACCATTTAAGTACTGTTTAAAAGACTATGATATTGAATAAATGAACCTGATTTTGCTTCATAGTGTTTATCTGAAAGGATTTTTGAAAGATATTTACTTTCCATTTTCCTTACACATTCTATCATTTTCAATCTGTAAATAAAAATTAATGAGCAATTTAGGATGCAATATCACAGTATAATTATTCTATAATTCATCTGATAACCCAAAAACACCTAAGAATAGGACAATCTATAGGATAGAAGTTTCCACACAGCATTTGTCTGAAATCAGGTTATTTTAAATAATGCCTTGACTTTTGAATTCAATTCTAGAAGCAATTTCTATAAACTAAATCAGGATTACAAGTGAAGATATTCCAACACAAAGACTTGTAGGATTTTGTTTAGATTGTCAATGGTTGATTCATCCAGATTTTCTTCATTGTCATCCATGGTGTGCCAGACTTCAGGGAAAGGGGATGGTATCAGATGCAGAATTGGAACACCTTAGTAAGAAAGAACCAACTTGTAACTATGTGCATTACTCCAGTGAGTAAACTAGAAAGTGTCATTCTTCAAGCAGAGGGAGCTCTGTACCATATGAAGACAGCTGACAATTCATCATCATCTGTGTACTTTCTCATATCCTACCGTTGTACTCCAAAATCACTCACTCATTAAACAAATAAATTAATTCAGTAAATAATTTAAAATCCCCTACTATATACCATTTCTTGTTCTAGAAGTTGATGTTTCATTAGTGAAAGGCCACAGCCCTGCCCATATACAGTTTATAATCCAGTAGAAAAAGAATCAAATAAACAAATATAAAGCATAATTTTAGGAAGTGATAAGACTTATTAAGGTAAGTGCTCCTCTTCTAGTCTTGCCTTTGTCAGTAAATGGTCTGCATTTATCCAGGTGCTCACGTCAGACTTCTGGAAATCATCCTCAACTCTGCCCTTTCCCCATGTCCCATGTACACATCTCACACACATCCAGTTTTAGATTTTCAATGTGACATCTAAATATCATATTGATAAGCAGCGTTGAACCTAAAAGCATTAAATGTTGTGTCTGAATCATACCTGGTGTCAGTGAAGATCAAATGAAGGACTTCTTCCCTACCATTCATTTTGGTTTAAGCATCTGACTTCTAGCTTACCAGCACATAATCAAAAGACACATATTGGTGAAAGCTTATGTGTAGCACAATATGTATATCTCTTTTTTAAAGATAGGTATTCATTCAAATTAATTTTTATTTTCTGATTCAGGTCATTCAAAATAGTTTTAGATTGGTTCAGATCATTAGTATCTAAACTTAGCATAGACAATCTTTAAAGAAGGCTGGTCTTAATGAATCAAAATGTATCAATTATTATTCATGTTTAATTTACTTCTCAAATATATGCAGCAATTAAAGACCTGTTGAGTTTCTCTATGGAAGCGAGCTGATGACACCAGAAAGCTAAATAAGGTTTGGAGATGAGCAAAGATTGAAAATATTGATCTTGATCTCCTCTTGTGAGTGGATAAGTGATATATAGTCTTGGACTTTCAAAATGAACATAAAATACAATAAATACAATAGCTTAAAATATGTGCATGCACACCCACACACATGTACACACACACACACACACACACACATTACCTCTTCTTAAAAATGGAATATGATCATCCTGAATCACACCTCCATAACTGTAATTCTGGAAATACTGCCTCTCCAAAGAGTGATCCTTGAGCAAACCCAATTCATGAAGTTCATGTTCTGTAGATGACAATTAGATGAACATCTATTTTTATCTGATTGAGGCTCATACTGTATCCTTAATGAGTTTGAAATCTTACCATGTGTCCATAATTTTTAAAAGATTATGCAAAAGCAAGCATGGCCACACCCATGACAATAAACATCTGGGTTGAACACGAGTGTATACATTTTGGAGCAGGAGGAGAAAAGAGTCACACATGGCTCTAAACTGACAGGTGAGAACCTCCTTTGAGGTAGAAACTCAACAGAACAATGGAGAGATAGAGAATGAAAAAAACAGAAGACAGGTGGCTAAAACAGGGGAACACAGGTGCAGGTGTAGGTGCTTATAGTTCCAAGATGCTGCATAACGAATGCCTTAGAGACACGGAGCTTAAAAGGTGAGTACTCAAACAGAATAGAGATGAACTATATCAAGTGACCATTCAATGGAAAGGGAAACCTAGTGTGACCTACATCAGCGGTTCTCAAATCTGTGATACCTGATCAGCAACATCAGCAACATCTAGGAACTTGTTAGAAATGAAAATTATCTGCTCCTACTCAGGCTTACAGAAATTCTGAGGCTGGAGTTCAGCAATCTGTGTTGTTAGAAGCCCTCTAGGTGATTCTGACGCACTTTAAACTTTGAGAACCACTGGCCTGCATAAGTCATGATTCAGGTCATTTAAAATAGTTTTAGATTGGTTCAGATCATTAGTATCTAAATTTAGATACTAAATGATGAATGATCTGTCATTGGTTCAGATCATTAGTATCTAAATTTAGATACTAAGTAATGAATGACAGATCAACTAAGGTCTGGAATTCAAGACCAGCCTGGCCAACATGGTGAATCCTGCCTCTACTAAAAATACAAAAATTAGCTGGGTGTGGTGGTGGACACCTGTAATCCCAGCTACTCGGTAGGCTGAGGCATGAGAATCACTTGAACCCAGGAAGCAGAGGTTGCAGATGACAAGAGATCACATGAATATTATAAGACAACCAAATGAAATTTCCTAGGATAGCTTTTAATAATTGCTAAATTTAAAGGGTAAAACTAAATCAACTAGTAAGCAACCATATGTAATATGATTCTAGGAGCATTGAGAAAGCCCTAACCACCACCAAAAACAATATTCCTGTCTGTTTATTGGTACTTATAATTCCTTTACCGTGAGACACACTTTTTCTTACACAACTAGAGATATGGTTTGAAATGTAAATACCAGTAGGAGGGGCAGCACAATAGGTTAAAATTGCATGAAGGTGCAAGTCATTGACATAACTTCATTCTGGTACAGAAAATAATAAAAGCACACAAAATCCTTGAAAGAAAGCCAAACTCAGTTTTTAGAGACGACCATCAAAGTAAGGAAAACATGCTGCAAGGAAGAAGCCCAAGAAGTTTATATCAATAATACCATCATAGTAATTCCTTCAAGCTAGGAAATGAAATTTGCCAACGATGAGTATCTGAAGTTCAGATACAAGTTTCCCTAAGAATCCAGACAAATTATTTACCAATGGCAAAAGTGTGAGTTATGATGGCAGTGCTTTTCCCACTGCTTAGAAGTAATGCAAGTCTATCTTGCTCAGTGAAGTGGAATAAGGAATTATTCCATTCCTTATGTGGCGAATAAGGAATTTCTAGCACGAAGTTCTTGCCTTCAACACAGCCCCCTGGCCTGGATTCTACAATAAAGATCAATCTCATTTTCATCTTTCCTTGATGTCTGAAGGGTTTGTTGTTTTGTTTTGTTTTGTTTTGTTTCAGGTAGGGTGGATGCACAAAGATAAGAAGTTATTATCCTTTTCTTACTCCAAGCCCCAAGCCCCTCTCCTCAGCCACAGATCCATACGTTTCCTGGCCTGGCCTGGTCTGGTCTGGTCTGAGCTAGCCTAGTCACATTTATTTGACTCTAAATCTTGAAGGATCTGGCTTTCTTTTCATCCTGATCTCTTACTTCTTTGGAAAATTGGCAGAGATTGTACTAGATTTAAAGGAAAACAATATCTGGTTAAGGTAGAACATAGAAGATGGCAAAAACAGAGAAAGAAAAGAAAGAAAACTGAAGAGTATCTTTTGGTATCGTTGTAAGGACTTCATCATTAGTCAACATGCTTTGTTGAGTAAAGTTTCCTCCAGAAATACATTCTACATGCTTCAAACAGGACTCTGGAAAAATATTCTCAAACCATTTTTAAGGATGTGCAAACATGAAATATAGTATTTTATGTTTCCAAGTCAAAATAGGGTTTCATGCAGGAAAATAAGCTGGGCTTACTACAAAGATGAAAAGAATAATAAACTAATCAATCAAGAAATTTTTTGAGATGGAGCCTCACTCTGCCGCCAAGACTGGAGTGCAGTAGCACCATCTTGGCTCACTGCAACCTACACTTCTAGGTTCAAGTGATTCTCACGTCTCAGCCTACCAAGTAACTGGGATTACAGGCGCCTGCCACCACACCCACCTAATTTTTGTATTTTCAGTAGAGACAGGTTTTCACCATGTTGGCCAGGCTGCTCTCAAACTCCTGACCCTAGCTGATCTGCCCTTTCGGCCTCCCAAAGTGTTAAGATTACAGGCATGAGCCACTGCGCCCAGCCAAATAATAAATCTTGAATTTTAAAATGTAGTATTTGTCAGTAGGAAGAAACTATGTTTTCTTCATTAATAACAGTGGTACTTACCAATTGCTTGAAGTCTTTCAAACCATCTGGCTGAGTTTGGAAAAAAATTGGGAAATGTTGGGTTTGGAGCGCCAATCAAATCCAATAAGACCAATAAATCCTAAGGGAGAAAAAGTATTGTTTAATCACCATCATCATCAAAATGTGTTTTATGTTCATCAATAAGAAAATACAATCAGTCAAAATTAACTGCATTTTAGTAATTGAGAATAATGAGAGCTATATGAATGAACAAACGATTTACTAACATTTTATGCTAATTATTTTGGAGAACTCTTTAAATCTTGCTGATGCAATGTGAACAAACAGCAAAGTATTGATTCTTTGTGTATGTGACTCCAAAAGGATATCATTAAGGATAAATTAGAAAGAACTTAAAGTATAATAATAAAAAATTAAAAAAAGAAAGAAGACATTTGGATAAATATTTTGTGGACTTTAAAAGCATACATTTACTTTATTTTCAGAAAGGAGTCCAAGCCTGTCTGATCTTCTGTGCCACTCTGTTTAGCCATTTAATCCTTAATCCGTAATGATACAATTCCCAAAGGAAGGCACTTGGGTATAACTATTTATTAATCAAGCAGTATCTAAGAAAAGTTGCTTGTACAGGAGCTATATAACATCATGTCTCTGGATCTCCATTTCCTTGTGTATCAAATAAGAAGCTCAAACTAGCTGATCTCTAAGGTTTTCTTCTGGTTATAGCTCTCTATCATCTCATAAGGAGGACTCTCCAAAGACTATTCACTAGATTAAGGCCTCCTCCTGATTTATCTAAGTGAAATAATGTGAGGGTAAATATTTAGCATACATTCTAACACATAGTAGACAAGTATTTTCAGAGTCTGTGATCCTAAGAACATAGCATAAATAAATTCATAAATGAAAATTCAATATATTCATTGTAAGAAAAATAGGCTTCTTTGGCTTGTTATATAAATAAGTAACTTTGTTCTACTACTGATCAACCAGGCCTCTCCTCTTTGTCTGAATGTTTTTTGGCCACTTGGGCCCAGGTGAATAAATGAGATGCTGACCACATTCCCCTGGCCCATTAGGAGCTGCCAATGAACAACAGGAGGAAGCAAATGCTAACATGAGGTGTTTTAGGGTTATAGAAAACACAGAATTTGGCCATTTGGACTTTCATAGGGTGAAGGTCAGTGACAGGGCAAAAGACAGGAATGAGTATGGGTGCTGGGAATAAGCTATCAGTTCACAGATGGAGTGAGGGTCAGGAATGGATAGAGGCACTGGGAAGAGCGAAGTCTCAAAGGTAGCATGAGGTTCCAAGCTGGGGTTAGTGAAGATGTGGGGACAATAAAGATCAAATATGGGAAGAGAGTCAGAGTCAGGAGAGGATTCAGGGGTCGGGGGAAGGATCAGGGATGGAGTGTGGGCCCCGGAAATGGGGATGAAAATGAGGCTGTGTGTTGCATCCATTACGTAGTAATAATAGCAGGGTTTAAGGCAGCATCAAAATATCCCCACCCCCATGTCAAAAATGCCACATCAAAACCAACACATCAAACTGTCTAGTCACACTGGAGGTATGGTATAGCTTTGAAGCCACCAAGGAAATTCTTCACCCCCACCCCTCTCTTATTCCGTTTCCCAAAGCCCCATGTTGTTCAGACTTGTAAAGCCCTCAAAGAAGGGGGTTTCCCTCTCCACATCCCTACAGTACTGAGGGAATGTGTTCCCTCTGGGCCCAACTGAATCTGATGTTCCTGTAATCCTTTACATCATTTTATCATTTTAATTAAGCTCAGTCAAACATGGTTTCTAACCATGAATTTTTGTTTGTTTTGTTTCGTTTTGTTTTTTTGACAGGGTTTCCCTCTGTTACCTAGGCTGGAGTACAATGGAGCAATCATAACTCACTGCAGCCTCGAACTCCTGGGCTCAAACAATCCTCCTGCCTTAGCCTCCTGAGTAGCTAAGATTACAGGCATACACAACCACACGCAGCTAATTATTTTATTTGTTGTAGAGACAAAGTCACCTTAGGTTGCCCAGTCTGGTCTCGAACTCCTGAGCTCAAGCGATCCTCCCTCCTTGACCTTCCAAAGTGCTGGGATTACAGGTATGAGCCACAGTGCCAGCTCACAATCATTCCTTTTAGCTCTGGGATTCCTCAAAAACCCAATGCCTGCCAAGGAATGTTCTACCATAAAGAGCCTGCTCCAAGGATGCTGTGGCATTTTTAGGTCTTAACTTGGCTTTTGCAACCTTTTTCTTAGAGGCAGAGACTACAGCTACAACGCCATGGAAATTGCCCAGACTAACCATGCCATGCAGTTGGCTGGTGCCTCTCGCTCCAGGTGGGTGTGGGGTCGATGCCATCTTTGCGGCTAAGTGTCGAGATCCATAGAGAGAATCTTGAGGAGACCAGTGAAGAAAAGCCTCTTCCCCATCAAAGAAAATCAGCTGAAGTGACAGATCTGGCTTGGAGTCTGAAACATTCTGTTAAGAACAGCAATAAAAAGACAGCAAAAAAATACTGTGATGATGGGAAAAAACAGCATGATTTTCAATTAATTGGGCAAAAAGATAGATGTGCCATGAAGAAAGGAAGATAACACAGCAAGTGAAACTATGCCAAAATTCATTCCACACCACTTCCTCTTCAAATGTTAGCACACCTCCCACAGTCTTCACCCATATAAACCACGTTCTTCCATCCCCTCAGAAAATAGAAGTCTTTTATACTTTTTTTTACTCCTCATAGAATTTTGAAACAATGAAAGTGCTGTGATGAACCGTGTGACACACTACCCACTTCCGCTACAGGAGGGTGTGTTGCCTCAGCTGCTGGGAGAGCTGTCAGTCACTTTAGGAATTGCCTCAGCTGCACCTCCTGGGAGTGTCCTACATCCAGTGCTGCGGTACTGGGGCTCTCTAGGGAACCATTGTATCTCCAGAGCTCCCCAGGGATTGGCTGAAGCTGTTGTTGAACCTGCATTACAGCTCAACTTCTCCCTGTGTCCAATATCATTCCTTTCCCCTCCCTGATACCCAAGGCTACTCCCTAATAAGTGACCTGAATGTTAAACTCCATAGCAGAGGGTGCTTCCTAGGAAATCCAACCTGAAACAACTGTAAATCTTTCTTGCTTCTCACTTTATTTAAGTCTTCAATTTTGTACTGAGTCTAGCTTCAAGAGTCTGCCCCAGGAATGCTACAGAGACACAAAGAATAATAACTATAACCCTTCCCTTGAAATAGCCTATACTTTAGTTGGGTTGGGGAGAGATAAAACACGTGAGCATGGCAAAATGCGCCAATAGCCACAAATGTAACATAAAAGTCCTCTGGAAATTGGATAGAATGAGAGGCAAAATCCTGGGGGTGTCAAGGGAGGCTTTATGAAAGACAGTATTTGAACAGAACTAAAAAGAGTGAGTAGGATTCTGATTGACTTTACACTTTACTCTGTCTGACAATAACCCCTGTCTTTCAGATTAGTCCTGATACTCTAAACTCCAAAATCCTTCAATCCCACTAGAACCTCTAATCTATTAGAATGTTTCACCTTTTTACAGTCCTTCGCCTTCGTAATGTCCTCACTTCACTCTATATTTTGCTTAAATTCCAGTCAATCATTCCAATCACTCCTCAACTCCATTGCCCCTCTCTGCCTTGGTCAAACCTTCATGGCAAAAACATAATGTTAAGTCCCACTCTCTACCTACTTTGTGCCAGCACTCATGCAGCTAAACCATGCCAGAGAAAAAAATATATAACCACACTGTCTGGCCTTGCTTAAAGTTCATGACCACAAACCTCATGTTGGCCTTTCATGTTGACTGGCAAGTCATACTGTATTTTGTTAGTTCAGTCACTCTAGCACCCTTCTAGTATTTCACATTCCTCCTCTCCCTGCCACCTCACCCATCTTCATTCCCAACCAATGACCTTCATTTCTTTCTGTCATGCTCACATTAGATGCCAGTCTCTGCTTGTGCACAAAATCCTATCCCCTCTCATCTGCCCAAGGACATTGCTCTAGCAAATACCATTACTCTCCTTCATCAACAATTTTTCTATCTCTGCTGGATAATTCCCATCAGCCAACAAACATGCTGCTGCTTTTCTCCTCTTAAAATGTTTGACCTCACTCACTATCTCCACCATCGACTGCCCAATTCTTAAATCCCATTTACAGCAAAACCCCTTGAAGGAATTGTCTATTCACACTGTCTCTAACTTAGCCCAGTTGGGTTTTATCTCTACCGTGTACTGAAACTGCTCTTGTCAAGACTCTGCATTGCTGCATCCAGTGCTCGCTCGGTCTTCATCTCTCTTTACTTATTGTCAGCATTCAACATAGTTAACCACTCCCTCCTAGCTATACTCTCTTCATTTGGTTCCTAAAATACTGTATTCCTCCTACTGTAGTTGGCACTAATGGTTCCCTTCATCTCCTTTCTGTCTTAATGCTAGAGAGCCCTGGGGGCTTGCCCGTGGTTCTCTTCTCATCTCTGTCCACACTCACTCTCTTGATATCTCTTCTTGAGCCTTTAAATCATATATGTGTGGTTGTGTGTGTGCTGTCTTGTGTGTGTGTATGTGTGTATTGTGTTGCGTGTATTATATAATATAGAATTTTTAATATAATTATTTAAAATAATAACAATATTGTAGAGATGGAGCTTTAGTATGTTGCCCAGGCTAATCTCAGTGTATATATTATATATAGTATAATATTATATTATTATAATACACACACACAACACAACAAACTCAACACACACATACACACACAAACAACACAACACACACATACAAACACACATACAACACAACACACACATACGTGTATATATCAATTCCAAAAACTATATCTCCAGCCCTCACTTCACTCCCAATCTCCAGACCACATATTCAGTTGCCAAATGAAGATCTCCACACAGACATTAATAGACACTTAAACAGCATGTCAAAACTCAACTCATGAGGTTCCCCCTGAAATCTGTATTACCAACAGTCTCTTCAACCAAATGGATGGCAACACCACCCTTGTGGTTACTCAAACCCAAAATCAGTGGGGATCTCTCTCTTTCTGTCTTTTTTCCATATACACACATACGTCCCCATCGAGTTCATCCTGCCCCTGCAAACTTGTTTCCCACCATTCCCACCACAGGCCTCTCTTTCGTTTGCTTTGTTTTCTCTGAACCTAATATGTCTTCATCATTATGTGGTCAGGCATTCCCGACACTATCACACCTTTGTTTCTCCTGTGTCTGTCTGGTTTTGTTTTTTAAGAACAGGCCCTTCAGGAGCCCTCTCCTGCCTGTTCCAGTCTGGACTAACCACTAGATCTGCTGCCCATCCGTTATCTTGGGGCTCCCCTCACCACCACCCTGCAGACTTCTGCCTCTACTACATGGGATCCCCAGTGAGCTGACCTCCATGACTCCCTCTTCCTTGATTTCTTTCTTGATTTTACGAGAACACAGCTTTAAGCAACTTCTGAGGGAAAAAAATACAGTACATGGGAGTGAAAATTGTTGAGATTTATCTCTGAAAATGTCTTCATTCTATTTTCCTATTTAATTTGTCAGAGTCTGAAGATTCTGGGTTGCAAATTATTTTTATTTAAAATATTTAAGGCATAATGTTATTGTTTTCTAGCTCCCAAAGTTTCCATTGAGAAGAACAATACCGTTCTCATTCCCAATACTTTTTATATGAACTACTGTAATTGTTACAATTATTCTCCAGAGGCCATAATCATCTCCTTTTTGTCATTCTTCTTTCTAAAAAAAAAATTTATCTACTTTAGGATCCAACTATTTTATCGATTCTTTTTTTATTTTAAAAATAGAAATTTTAATTTCCAAAAGCTCTTTCTTATTGACTGATTGTTCTGTTATTGCAGCATTCTGGTTTTATTTCATAGATATAAAGTCTCCTCTTATTTCTGTAAGAATATTAGAATAGTGTCCTTTAAGTCATTTTCTGCTCATTTCCTCCAACTTCATTTTTAAATTTGTATTATTTGTTTTGCTTTCTTACTTTTCGTTTCTTATATTTTTAAGAATTTTTATTTATTTAGACAGGGTCTCACTCTGTTGCCCAGACTGGAGTCCAGTGGCTCAATTATAGTACACTGCAGCCTTGAACTACTGGGCTCAAGTTATCCTCCTGCCTCAGCCTCCCAAGTAGCTAGGACTACAGGTATGTGCCACCATAACCAGCTAACTTTTTTTTTTTTTTTTTTTTTTTTTTTTTTTTTGGTAAAGATGAAGCCTCACTATGTTACCTAGGTTGGTCACAAACTCCTAGCCTGAAGCAATCCTCCCACCTCAGCCTCCCAAAGTGCTAGGATTACAGGCATGAGCCACTGCTACAGGCCCTTTTTTTCATGCTGGAGTCTGTCTGCAAATGTCTGGGCATCCTTTGTGTTCATTCATGTTAAAGGATAAGATATTGAAATGCTGGCTGGAGACACAAATTGGTTGGCTTCGCTGAAGGGCAATCTGGTGCCCAGACAGTGTTTTCACTGAGGATTACTGAATGTCACTCTCTGGAATTTTTTAGTGAGGTGGTTCACATTCTCTGGAGAAGAATCCTCCAGTTTTCTATCTGATGGGTATAAGCTGGCCATTGGCTTTCTGGGGCTGAAGATGGGAGAGAGACTGTAGATCTCACTGTTCGATGTGTAGGCTTTCACCTAGTCTCCCCAGTTTCCATGGGGTACCTCACTGCCACCCTCCTCTCTACTTGCTATTCTCAATTCCATAACCTCCATGGTTCAAGTTCTCTAGAAAAATATTTTCTCATCTCTGGCAAAGACGCAAGGGGCACTCACCTGCCTGCCTGATGTGGGGTGGGGATCTCTACATCCACGTACTCCTTAGACAGACTTACAAACTCTCCACTCCAGCCCCTTTCTCACCTCTGCCTTCCTCAGCTTGTCACATCTCAAATCTCTGAGCCTTTTTAGGATTCTGTCAGGGAAACCACTGACTTCTTCCATTTCCTTCCCTCTCCAGGACAGTGTGACTTTTCTCCACTCTGATATGGCATCTGCCATTTCTCCATCCAACTTCTGTCTTCATACTGTGGTTCCCATTCACAGATGTTCTCTAGTTTCTTCAAAAAATTGGAGTTTCCACTGGGTGCGGTGGCTCACACCTGTAATCCCAGCACTCTGGGAGGCCAAGGCAGACAATCACAAATTCGAGACCAGCCTGATCAACATGGTGAAACCCCGTCTCTGCTAAAAATACAAAAATTAGCTGGGTGTGTTGGCCTGTGCCTGTAATCCCAGCTACTCAGGAGGCTGAGGCAAGAGAATCACTTGAACCTGGGAGGCGGAGGTTGCAGTGAGCCGAGATCATGCCACTGCACCCCAGCCTGGGTGACAAAGTGAGACTCTATCTCAAAAAAAAAAAAAGAGTTGCCTTGATTGTTTTAACAGTGATTTCAAAGGAGAAAAAAATTGTCTTCATCATCTGAAAACTAAGTTAATTTTTTATGCTAATCATTTCATATCGCTCCTTAATTATGCCATGAGGAAAGGACAGTTTATTTTGTTTTGTATCCTGCACAATTCCTGGATAAGCAATTAAGCAAAGGGCATGTTTGTACAATATAAAGGCACTCAGAGTTTAACAAGCATTAATTAAACAGATTTTCTCATTGGCAAAAATTGTAAGATGCTTACTTTCAGTAGAGACATTCTAAGCTTCCAGTTGTTTAAAGGGCTTGAACATAATCACAGAACAAGAGGCCAGAATGGGACGGGTTGGGACAAGAGGTATTCTGCTCATGCCCAGGGCAGAGGCAAAAGTCAGTAGTTTTTATCTCTTGAAGCTTGACAGTTCAAGTACCTCAGTGAATCTTCAACAGCTGGGTCACTCCAATGTTCTGTTCTCCTCATATCCATTCATTTATCCAGCAATAAACTGTTGTGAACATTCATCCTGAGTCCAACAAGGCAACCTGCTTTTTTGGCTTCATTTCAGGATTGACAGAAAAAATAGCCATGGCCTTCATTTCTAGTACCTCAGCCTAGTACCTTGGAGCTAGGAGAATCTGACTGGCCTGATGTATGAAGGTCTTCATGGTAATACCTAATTACCAGTGTTAACATAGTGGATTACCTGCCGTGTTTCCCCCTTCAAGGCTGTATCAGTTAGCTAATGCCACAACAACAGAATGGAATGGAATAAGCCACCCCAAACACAGTGGCTTACAATACCATTATATATCTTCCTGAGATTCATAACCTCTGTTGGTCAGTGAGGGGGCAGCTGATCTAGACTGGGGTTGGCTGGGGCAGCTCTGCTTCATTCTGCAGTCAGCAAGGTTGGTTCTGCTCATCCTTCTGCTGGGACTGGCAGGCTAGCCAGGGCATGCCATTCTCATGGTTATGGCAAAGACATGGGAGAGCAAGCCCAAAGGCACAAGCATATTTCTAGCCTCTACTTGTGTCACCTCTACTAACATTCCATTGACCAAGGCAAGTCAAATAACCAAGTCCAGAGTGAAGGGATGAGGAAGTACAACCGACTACAGTGGGAGGGCATAGCAAAGTTACCAGTCAGAGGATGTGGATGTGTAATTACTGTCCTATTACTGGAGAGAAGAGAGGCTAGGAAGAGTTGGGAATAATCCAGTCTACTTACCCAGTGCTCTTTCAGTTCAGTTTCTACCACCATCCACCCAATTCACGACAGCTGAAGAACTTAACTCCTCAATACAAATTTAGTTACAACGTGTAACTGGAAGAATAAGTTTGATACTCTCAAACTCTGCATTCAAAATAGCCTCTTAAAAAAATTCCCACCTCACCATTTATCTCTAAAAGAAAGGATTACTATGAGAATGTGTATGTTGATTCAAATTTTTTTAATGATGACCCCAATCCAATAACTCATTCAGAGCTTTCTATTAATATTTCTGTTTGCCAAAAGCAGGTACGAGCTATCTGGGGAAAAAGCAAAGGAGTTCACTCAGAGAAAATACATCATTACACAGAACAATGTCTTCAAGTCATACTTCATTTTGTGTCCTTATACTAGAAGAGCAAACATGAAAAATTAGACTTTTTCATCAGCTTCTGAACTCCCTCATCCAATTGCTGGGGAAGGAAACTAGTTAAAAGCAGGGCAAAGCATGGGACAAAGGCATTGTAGAAGGTTCAAAAAAAAAACAAACCAAAAAAAAGTGAAAAGGAGACTGAGAGGGTATAAACAATTCTTGCTTTCTTCAAGTTCTGCATATACAGCAAAAATAGAAGCAAATATCTATTACTTCAATTACAAGATAAACCTTTTACTTCTTTACCCCATTGTATCAAAAGCTGGACCCTCATAAAGCTCTGTCTGAGGAGGGAACAAAGTATTTGTTACCTGTGAACAAAGTTTTTTGTTTTTGCTTTGTTGTGTTGACTTGGTTATGAGTGATATCAGAACAAAATATCTTCATCTAGCTTAGCACTTTTTTCCAATAGACCCTTAAGAACACCAAGACTAAAATAACATCTGAGAGTCCCAGAAGTATTTTGAGCTGAGAGCATAACAAAAGCTCTGCTATGCTACATAAAATGGAGCTGAGATTCACAGATAATAACAATAATGCATTTCTGCTTCATGCTTTTCATCTTGATAGGCCTGAATTACCCACTCTCTAGCTCAGAACCACTTTGCCAAAACTCCCTCCTCCAACCCAAGAGCCACCATCTGTCAGATCAGAAGGTTATGATGTCTCATGGCCACAGAAACAAGAACAATTCTCATACCTGAAATAAACTTCCTCCTTCATTTTGCACAAAGAAATGTTGCATTTAATTTAATGTGCATTCACAGCTGGGAAATCAGGTGCCAATTAATGAATGCATTGCCACGTATCTCAGGTTTATCGCCCACAGTTGATATGCCAAATCATGTAATCTTTAAATTCACATTCATAATAAAAATGTACCAAAAGTCTCCATTTCTAAATGGCCTTCTCATTCTTCCAAGGATTCTAGAATTCACTCTGAGTTACTGCTAATGTACTTGATCCTAGGAATCAACAAGCAGAAAATAGATACCTTTAAGGAAAGGAGTTGCTTGTCTAAGGCACGAGCAAGTTCCAACATCATTGCACATGGCACCGCTGAATCAGTGGCTCCCACAAACACTCTGTTGTCCCAATGGGGAAAATACTTGGAGTCATAGTGGCAGGCGAGGACCAAGTGTCGTTTAGCAGTGGGATTGAGGGTGCTGATGATATTTGAGAAAGACCGGTACCCATAGGGCGTCTGACTCAAGAAGGTGTCTATTTCCAAGACCCAGTCAGCCTGAAGCCTCTGAATTCGCTGCATGATGTGCTGGTCAAAACAAAAACCAAAAATTTAGATGTAAATGAACAGCTTTCATTTGTTAATTGTGATTTTAAAACTTAAGTAATGCCTTTCAAATTGCAATGCACACTTATTGTATTAATAGCAATATTGTTGTGATTAATAATTGCTTTGTATTGTTATTGTAATTAATAGCATTTTTCCTGTTTAAAGGAGAAGCTAATCCTCTGCCTCTTACCTAAACTTCCCCCTAACTAATCAATTTCAACCAATTGTTAATATTAACCAATGTTAATACTTTGATGCAGATCTTTTGACATATCTTCTCCTTGCTTATGCAAACCTACAGTAGCATGCAAACACATATATTTGGCAGAGGAGTATATGTTTTTATAGGAAAAGAATCCTACTTTATATATTACTCTGCCCTTGCTTTTCTCATTTAACAATATATTATGGACATGTCTACAAGTCAGGAGATAGAAATCCAGTTCGGTAGTAGTAAAGAACACTTTTAATATTTCTAGGAGACTACAAAGGCATGTTTGAAAAATCAAGTAAACCAGCAACCTACAGGTCTGTATCTCTAAGCTCTTCAAGGAGAACTGCAAAGGTAGCTCTTTCTGTCCCAAGTGCATAGCATGTTTCTAAGTTCAGCAAATGCTTTATATGTAATGAACACTAATAAAAGACAGCAATGCTCACCTAAGGATAATGTAGCAAGCTCCCATAACTGGGGGTGGTTGGGGATATTTCAGCTCTCTGCTCACTGTAAGAATTAGTAAGCAACTCTGAACCATAATAACATATCAAGCAGCTTTCCCTCTGCACCCAAGGCAGGTCGAGACACACTGCAAATGCTGGCAAATATAAAAGAGACTCTCTTTCCCCATCTCTGCTGACCACCTTGAGCCTTATACGGCAACACAGTGACTGACAGAAGAAAGCAACAGGTGGAGAAAGTAGCATCACTTCAGGAACTAGAGGTATTTTTTAAAGAACATATAGAATTTGTGATGTGAGATGTTATAGGTGAGTTCTTTGCTGGTTCACTTGCCTTTTCCCATCCTTATTTTATCTTGGCTTCATTTTCCTGTTCCTTGTTTTCGGTTTTGTTTTGTTTTTAGGGCTTCACTCAGTCACCCAGGCTGGAGTGCAGTGGTGCAATCTCGGCTTACTGCAACCTCTGCCTCCTGGGTTCAAGCAATTCTCTTGCCTCTGCCTCCCGAGTAGCTGGAATAACAAACACATGCCACCATGCCTGACTAATTTTTTTTTTTTTTTTTTTAAGAGATGGAGTTTTGCCATATTGACCAGGCTGGTCTCAAACTTCTGGCTCAAGTGATCCACCTGCCTTGGCCTCCCAAAGAGCTGGGATTAAAGGTGTGAACCACCATGCCCAGCCTGTTCCTTTTTTTTTCCCCCTCAAATATCATATACATCATCATAAATTGCCTTAAATTATTTTTATAAAAAGTCAAATGACAAACTAACATCAAAATAACTATTTGTCTCTCAATTAACATCTAACCAAAAACCAAAATTTCAGATCTGAACAGTTTATTTCTGGGATGGACCTTAAGATGATAAATAAATAACTGGAAATCAATGTGAGGGTTCCTTTTTTTTCATCCTCCAAAGAAATACAGGATCTTCTGTCCTAGCCAAGTCCCATGTGGCCTGCGCTCACTAATGTGACATGACACGTAGGCAAGAATCTCAAAAAAACTGCAGCAGGAAGCTTCCAAGGAGAGGGGAATTTAAATGGGAGAGGACACTGATACTACAGTCAATCCCACAAAAGCCAACTAAATAAATGATTCCCCAGCTAGTCACTGCTTGCTTTTTACAGTGAGAGGACTTTGTCCTAAATAGCATTGTGTATGCAGTACCTTACCTTTCCTATTGCAAATCTGCATGCTGTCTTATCACAGAAGCAAACAAATGTTTATAACCTTTTTTGAAATCAGCATTCATAACTCTCCACAATTCTTAGTACTGTGCTTTGCTCACAGTAGGCTATCAGTAAATATGGGTTCATTGTAAGAATAAATATGAATTGATTTAAGGAGAATATATAAAATTATATGACACAAAAAATTAATAGTTTGAATAGAGAGAAATCACTATGCATCTAACATAAGTTTTTCTGAAGAATATGAAAATGACTTATCCCTAGACTGTAAAAAATATTTTTCCATAAAAAGGGTCATTAAAAAAAAAAAAAAAACATATACTCCAGAACATCTGGTATCCAGATGATGAACTGCTACATAAAATGGCTTCTTCAACACCAATAGCAGATTGCAAGCGTACAAAATGAATTGGAATTTTTAAAAATATATCTCTTAGCATTACTCAGGAGTTACACACAAACTTATTTCTCAACTTGTTACCAGGTCTTGACCATATCTGATGACTATGTTGACACTAAAATCCACAAGAGAATCAGCGAATATCCTCAAAAGAGTTTTTCCTGAAGGAACTTTTTTATTCAGCATAAATATTTTGTGTTTATCTTAGCAGCTAAGATAAATCATCTTTATAAACAATCAAATTGGCTGCATAACCTGATTAGCTCACCAGTATCCCTTGTTGTTTTGTTTTTGGCTTTCAGACTTAGTCTACAACTCCCCACTACAAGTCTCTAGGGAAACTCCCCAAACTACCACTACTATCATTGGAATACCCCAAAGCAGGGAGTGCGTGGCTGTGGCAGAGAATCTAAAGCAGCTGCGCTTCCCAACACCAAAGCAGCCAAGGGCTGGGCCCTCCAGGAGTGCCAAAAGGCAATTTAGAATATAGATCACACTTTGGGCTGCTATATATCTATGTTTTAAAATGGAGAGGGGAGAAAAAGGGAGAAAGAGAGTGAAAGAAATGAAGATAGAGATGAAGCAGAGATAGACGGAGACAGAGTAGAGAAAGAAAAAAATACAAAGATGAAGACATGAGAGCAAGAGAGGCTATTACATAATATTCTAATTACATGATATTCTACTTCCAACAGGTAGTAGGGGGATTTATTCTAGGTTAACACTAGCAAATGATCCTGGGTCTCATTTAATTAAACGTAAATTCTAGTTTCCAGGTTCTGATAAACACTGACATCAGTAGACCAGATTTATTTGGAAGACACCTATTTTCCTGTATTTGCACTAAGTCTGCAAACACATCGTCATCAGCATGCTGACTTCTGCCACTTGAAGATGACTTCAGGTACCTCTTCCCTCTTGAGTGCACCATATATGAGGCCCTTGGGCTCCTCCTCTTAGGGGGCCGGCCTGAGGGTGCACCTGGGATCTATATGCCTGATGACGTTCAGTTTCAGTGGCTCAGATGCATTATGCATCTGTGGGGGATTTTACTCCCTGAAGTTTCTAGTTCGCCTCTTTTAGACAAAGGACATTGCTTACCCATTTGTAAGACTTTATCATCCTAATTTTTTAATTTTTTTATTTCTATCTCATAAATCAATGAAATAGCTCCAAATGTAATGCCTTCAAATTATTTATTTTACAAATAAATAATCTCCTCAAAATAAAAATATCCTAATAATCCAATAGGCAGCTTTGGGCTCATTGATCAGAGACCATGAAAATGCATAATACGGGACAGGTTTTCCCCAAAATATTATCTTTCTGTAAAAGAGAATCTATAGTAATACACATCTTTATTGATAACTACAAAATTTAATTCACAAACTAATTTTATACCAAGTTTACCCTTTTTTAATAGCTGAGGATCTTCTCTAGTTACATTATTGAAACTCTAAATCATAAAACATCTCATCTAGTGCTCAAACAGGCCTCAGGAGAAAAAAAAGTTTCAATCATTTCTGTTTAAATTCAGTTCTGCATGAAAGGATCTAATCCTAGTCAAATTAAGGCCATTAGTGTAGTTCCCTCATAATTACATTGTCATCTACCTCACTTTCGAAATGAGAATTCCTTTGTCTTCCACAGCTTAGGAGATAGGTCTCTAAAAATTCATGGTAATTTTCTCCTCAAAAAATTCTAAAACAGAATCTAAGTGAGATATCTAACACAGCCATCAGCCAGAACATGTATAGGCAGCCCAGCAGTAGTTCCCAACACATTCTAAAATACTGTCTACAAATGTCTCATTTGCCTCCACCTCCATGATAGTGGAAAATGTTACTGAAACTTCAGTAACACTTTTAAATTAATATGTATCTTTTTAATCACAACAGTATCTATGTATATTATTTACGCTATATACTGTATTGTGTTGAAGGTAAAGATCTATAAGCCATGTTTGTTGCGTTCATGGATTTCCAGAGCACCAGAGCCTGCAGGCAAGGAACCTCAGGCCTGAAGTATGCATATCATTTCTGGGTATACACGGTGCTCTGGGCAAACAGTATGGGGAAATAAAAAAGGTTGGGTTGAATGGGAGGAGTAAGCATCGTAGACCTAGAGTTTTTCTGACAAGGAACTGAGGCTTTTGGAAAATGCCAGTTTTAAGAAAATGCTTGAGAGATAAGGACCAGGGAATATTGTTAAAGTGAACGCTATGTGCCTCACCCTCCAACTTGGGGGTGAGAAGACGGAGAGCTGGAGACATTTGAGTGCATGAAGCACAGAGCTGATTCCTCCCAACTCTCCAGTGGTAGGATAGAGACCTCAAGCAGATTCTCACCTCATCACTGGTACGTGTATAGCCTAGAGCAAGTTAATTCACATACCTCAACCTTTTTAAATTCCTCACATTGAGATAATAGTAGCATCTACACACTGTTGTGAAGACTGAATGAGATGATCTATGCAAAAAACTCAGTAAAGTGCCTGACCCTGAAAAACTGCTCAGTGGAAGTCAGCCATCATCACGATTATTCCTCACTCTGCCTAAAGGTTAGACAGAACTATGGTGCCTGCAGGGTGTCTACCATCTAATTACTTAGGGAAGCCAGAGCTATTCAGATGGAAAACAGGAGGCTAATGGGGCAACAGACATAGCATATCTAGGCTAGCCTGCGGGGCAGAGACTACACACTGGGTAGAAAGGAAGAGGCCAAGTGCTAGGCACCTGGGCCTTGCAGTTCTCACTCTGGGCACAGCAGGGGGTGCAAAGGTCTTTTGCCTGAGGAGTTTCAGAAGAGGATGTGAGGGGCCAGTCCCATTCATCCCAAACTGCCCCTCAAAATGGGGCTAGTCTGAATCAGATGAGAGGTTTCAGATTGCTTACAAGACTGACATTGAGGAGGCAAAGATACATTCAAGGTCTGACCCAGCTTGTTCTACCCTCCACAGCAGTAGTAAAATCAATGGGTCTTGAAATCAGTTTAGTGGGTTATGACCAGCATTTTTTAAGGACCAATAGAATCAAATTGACAATATTGTAGTAAAATGCAAGTAATAAGAGTATTTTTTGTACAAGTTTTGTTTCAGTTAAATATACCAGTACATTTGTGTGTACAAAATATAAAAGTCATTTTTTTTTTTACTGTGTGTCAGAGTCAGAAGTTTGAGAAGCACTGCCCTGAAGAAAGGTAGCTTATCACCAGCCTTAACTCTCCCTCCAGGGACAAGACAATTTCCCTAGGGCGAATGATAAGGACTCCCTAAGGCTGTTGCTGTTGATTGTTTAGGATTCAAGAAAACTTGGTTGGGAGCCTCGGGGTGTGTTATTGAAGGATCCAGAGTTAAGGGCTGTGTAATGTTGTACCCCAGACAGAGATTTCACACCTAAACTATTGACATTAACATGTACCACTTAATTCAAAACAGACGTGTACTCTCAGTCGTTTGATTTTTCTTCGTTGACTGTTTGGTGAATAAGGTGATGACAGATCTGAATATTAGACACCTCAGAACTTCAGCCATAACATTATCCCTCATGGGAAAGCAAAGCATTCACAACCTTGAGGTTTGTGTCCCGTGTTCTCACCTGGCGAACAGCATAGCTTCCAGGCGATCCCGGGTATCGCTCTATCAGCAACCTCCGTAAGTCATTTTGCCACATTTCAGAGATACTGGTGCCCTCTGCAATTTGCTGAAGAGCCGATGAATTCAAAATTGCTGGTTGGTGATAATTCTGAGGATTAAATAAAATTGTTTAACTGGCTATCATTTCATAATAAGTTTAAGACTCTGACATATTTGCAATTAATTGCTTAAAACTTCAAAAGAAGGGAGAATTTTATGTCAAATCAGGTAAATTAAGATACTCAATTTTAAAATTGGGCTCTTAGGGCCAGGCATGGTGGCTCAAGCCTGTAGTGTGTTACTCCTCTGGGAGGCTGAAGCAAGAGGACTGCTTGAGCCCAGGAGTTTGAGACCAGCCCTGGCAACATAATGAGAGTCTGTCTCTACAAAAAATGGAAAAAAAAACTAGGCATGGGGGCACATGGTACATGTCCATCGTTCCAGCTACTCAAGAGGCTGAGGTGGGAGGATTGCTTGCTTGAGCCCAGGAGGTAGAGGCTGCAGTGAGCTGTGTTGGTGAGCACTACAGCCTGGGCAACAGAAGGAGACAAAAATTTAAAAAATAATTTAAAAACCCAACTGTTACCCTAAGTAAATCTTACACAGTTTAGAGGAAGAGTGATCATGGAAGACTTTATAGATTAGCCACAAATTAAGGGATCCTCGAATTTCAAGTGAGCCTAATTCAAAATTTTATAATAATTACATGTTGAAATGGTAATTTTTTAATATATTAGGTTAAATAAAGTATATTATTAAAATTAACTTTACTTTTTTTTTTTTACTTTTTAATGTATCTACTAGAAAAATTAAAATTACATATGTATCTTTTATAATTTTTTGACATTGGGGTTTCTGTCACCCAGGCTGGGGTACAGTGGTGCAATCTCGGCTCACTGCAATCTCCACCTCCCGGGCTCAAGCTGTCCTCCCACCTCAGCTTCCAGAGTAGCTGGGTCATTATTTCTACCAGACACTGCCAACTCAGATGATTGTTGCAATTCCTTTCAGCCCACGTTTGGTGAGTCTATAGCCAACTAAATAGTAGACTTTTTCACTTCAATTAAAATTATTTTAAAATTCCATTAAAGCTCACATAACATTCAAATTTGTATTTTGGATGACTTCACATATACTGTATATTCTTATGATACTGGTAATGATGAACCATTCATTCATTACATGTTTATCAGGTACTTAATAACAGAATGTGTTACTCCTCTTCAACAGGAAGAGAATAATTGATCAGATGACATCCTTCCCTAAGGGGAAGGATGAGGATAACATAAGAATATTGAATTATTTGGAAGGTAAAATAGAAATTAGGGGAGGCCTATTTTATAGTTCCTTCCAGGACCAGCATTAGTTGAATATGTTTACATAGTCATGCAAGTATTTTTATTCCATATGAACCAGTCCATGTGACTGGTGTGAAACTGGGCTTAGAGAATGCTTATTGCCTAATCACGTATACTCATTTACACACTAAGATAGCTGTTTACTGGTAGTACCATGCAAAGAGCATGGGCTGTAGGATCAGACAGACCCTCTCAACTCAGCACCCCACCACCCATTAGCTATAACTCTTTTCAAGTTACTAAACCTCCTTAAGATTCAATTTCCTCATCTGTAAAACAAAGGTAATAACATCTGCATCCTAGGGTAACTAGAATTAAGTGAGCTAACATGTCAACTGCTATAGTAAACATTCAATGTGTTATTATTTCCTTCTATCAAACACTAAAGAGGCACAGAATGAACTTTAAAGCTGGAAAAGCCACTTAGAGATGCTCTAGCCTCCAGCCTCATTTATATCAGTGGAAACTGAGATTCATAGAAAACAGTTGACTTCCTAAGATTGCAGAAGAGTTACAGGTAAATCCACAAAAAGACCCCAGTCTGTGGATTTCCAATCCCGTGCTAGTTTTAATCCACCTCACTGTCTCATTTATGCACTTCCAGTTTACTCCTGAATATTGATGCTGTTCCTGAACATCAGAAAATTTGTGTTTGTTTACTGGTAGGACATTTTTAAATATATTTCCTTAGTAAATTTGTCAGTGCAACCTTTAAATCCCTTGGTACCTCCAGGATCTAAGTCCTCATGCCAGCTCCCAAACAGCAGTTGAAAAAAGAAAGCTGAAGCTGGAAGGCAAAGCAATAGAAATGTGTGAAGGGAAAAGAAGAAAATGGAGGCAAGAGGTCAGAAGGCTTCCATAGTTAATTATTACTCAACCTGGGCAACAGAAGCCTGTCTGGTCTCCCCCCTCACCCTTGCTCACCATGCTTCAGTCACCCTGGCATTTGGCCAGGCCCCAAATGCTCTGATGTTCTGCCCCCATGAAGCTTTGGCTCTGCAGTGCCTTCTGCCTTACAAGCTGTTTCCCTTCCTCTTCACCTGGCTAACTCCTGCTCACTTCAGCTTGCGGCTTAGAGGCCACTTTTTTGTGTGTTTACTTGTTTAATGTCTGTCTTCATATAAGACATCAGGTCCATAAGGGCTGGAACTCCCTCTCTCTCTGTTGTTTACCACTCTCTCCCACACAGGGCACACAGCGCCCGGTTCATCTTGAGCATTTGATAACCATTGCGCAAATTAATCAAATAAGCAATCAACAGATGAACTATCTTTCTAAAATTATCTTTGCTAAGACTGTATTTCTATAATAATAATGTGGGCATTTTTCTGCCATTGTAAATAGCAAATCTGTTGAATGCAGAAGCAAGCATAAAGACAGAAGAAACAGGAAGTTTGCAATGACCAGGAAGTGCTGTAGTTCAATGTTACTGGGCTTTGCTCTTTTTGAATTCCTGACAGTGGTTGCTTCTGATGATGAAGAGCTAGGTTGACCCAAGTCACTATGACAACCAAAACTGTTGTGTCAAAGGCTGCTTGACCAGTGGCTCCTTGTCTATTTACTGCCCATTACTCTAGTCCAAAGCCCACCTGGTCACTGTGGACAGAAGCTTTCACTCCATGTCCACAGTGAAACAAAATCACCTGTGTTTAAATGGGTAGTTTCTAGATGCTTGAAAGAGCTCTTAAGATATTTAAGACAAAATAGGAACAAAATAAGTGCCCCTCCCCCAAGCATCTCTAACTATAAGAGATACTGTGGATGAAACCTAGTTGGCAAACAGCACTAAAAAATGCTTAATGGATAACTAAAGGGTAAGTCCAGCAGACAGACCAGGCCTATTGATGCTCATGAATCTAGAGACTTACATGCGTTTGCTTCTCAACCTCCTAGGCTCAACCATTTAATTAACATACTTCAGTAAAGAACCCTGACTCTCTTTGCCCCTCTGGGGCAAAGATGCCCCTGTGAAATCAGAGTCAAAAGCTTTCCAGTAAGTGAAGGACAGAGAAGAAGAAACAACCAACTACACTCAGTCAGTTACTTAAGTCTTCCATTCATTAAAGCCCTGTATGGAAAAGCATTTGACTTTTTCAACGTAATACCATGCAATGTTTAAGGAGTCTTATTCTCAGAACTCAATAAATATGCGGATTTAGGTGGAGATAAGATGAATAAGAGGAGAAAGCTAGATACAAACAGTGAGTTCAGCAGGAGGAAATTCACTCAGGCAAAAACAGCGTTGAACACAGTGGTAAATGCAAACCCCAATTTATTGTATGTTTATCTCAGTTAAAAGGCACTTAGACAAATTTTCTATCGGTGCAGGTGTTCTCAGACGAATGAGACTCTGCTACAGCCACAGCCTTGTCTTTTCATCAAGACAGAAAGGACAGTAAGTCTGCTCTGAGTGACAAGAATCTTTCAGCTAAAAGTGTGAACCAGATATCCTGAAGCACGCCCTCTAGGCTAATAACGCAGTGCCAGGCCAAAGAAGGTTTTAATTACACAACTGATAGAGTTGGCCCAGATTGCAAAGGGTTTTGAGGTTCCAAAACATTGAATTAAAGGAAGATAATTAAAGAAATGCAGCCAGTGCAAGTCCTGTTTCTATTCTATGAGTGTCTCCCAGGCAATTCTCAGATTAACACCTCTGTCTCTCTGCAAAGTCAACTCAGTCAGCATTTATTGAACTCCTTCTGTGTGTCAGATGCCACTGATATTAAAAATTCAGTGGGGGAATAGTTGGGAACTGAATAAGACGTTTGTCTTTTTTCTAAATGCAAGCAGCCCTCCACTTAAAAGCAGAGCATTGCAAGCTTTAACCACAGCAACTTAGGGCCAAATCCCAGCTTCCTCACTTATTAGCTGCAAGTAGGAAACAGTCCATATCTGTAAAATGGATCTCATAGTACTTACCTACTAGATGGTAAGGCTCCAAAATGACATTTTGTCTTTCCTCTTTACCAACACCCAGCCCCCGCCTGACTTCCATGTCCCTCCCTTAGAGCTTCCATTTTGTTTCCATTAGAATGCAACGACAACAACTCAACACACACACACACACACACACACACACACACACACACACACAGAGATGAATAGAAATAAAAACACCATTTTGGTAAATGTTTAATAGCAATTATTTCTTAATAGTGGGATTATGGGTGACATTAGTCTTGTTTCTAGTGTATTTTTCTGTATTTTCCAAGTTTTCTAAAGTGAGCACATATCAACTTTATAATTAGGAGACTTCAATAGAAGCCATTTAGTTTATTGGAGCTAATTTTTTTAAGAACATATGAAGCCCTTCGAAAGCCATCGGTCATTTGTACTTAAGGAGGAATGATTTAATGAGATTCTGTTTAACAGCTGGTTGACAAAGTTGTACTAAAGGAATGGGCCTGTATTAAAGGAATAGGGCTGGTGACCAAGAGGTCTGGGGAAGGTTTACAAGACGTAACTCTGGAATATGGGTCAACACCCAGAATAATGATGACTTTTAAGCTGCATGAAGGAGATCAAGGAAAGGAGACAATAAGGGGTGTCGGAAGAGAAGGTACCAAAAACTAACTACCTGTTTTGGAATGTCATTTAGGGTCCACTCTGACCCAGAAAGGGAGAACAAGCTCTTCATCTGGCCCTCCAACTTCTCTGCTAGCCCCACACTCTGGCACTACCTGGTCACTGTTCTGGGTACATCAGCCAGGACTCACCACCCAGTAGAAAAGCATAGAAGAGGAAAGGAGAGATCAGGCTTAAGCCAAACCCTAGCTCTTTGATTCACTGGTGTAACAGTGGTCAAGTTTCCTCATCCATTAATTGAGGATGAATGTATCCTCCTCATGGATGGTACTGTAAAGTTTGAGTGTATATATATACACACACCCAGATGCCAATGCCTCTAAACACACATATGTGTGCCCACCTGGGAGTTTAACAATTTATAATACTGTTACTATGGAAAAATTGTTTCCAGATTCCAAATATATCATCAAATCATAGTCTTTGAATGCAACCAGAAACAAGAGTTGATCTGCTTTTACATATTCAAAGCCACTGAAAGAGACACATCTTTATTTCAAAACGAAGGAAGTGGATTTCAAATTCGATGCTTTCTTTACCACACCTCACCTGTTGCCAGATCAGTGTACCAAGGGCATACTTCATATGATTAAAATAGTCAAACACCATAAAAATAGAAAGACATGTATTTTAGTGTGGACCAATTCGTTACCCAGCCTGCAAGGCTTCATGAAGGCCTATAGAATAGGGGGAGGAAGCTAGAAATTGGGAAGTGTGATGGCTGATTGTCATTTGCTTACAATGATTTGCAGGCATTCAGTTTCTCAATGGAACAGTGATCAGAAGTTCTTAAAATATAAAAGAGATTCACACTTTGAAAGATGTTTCTCAAAAGTTAAATTCTCATTGGTTTAAACTATTTTAAGAATCACAGTACCTTTTCCCACCCACAAGTAACCCCTCCCTACACACACGGACAAATGATCTTTTCAGCGTGGTTTGTTCAGTTTCCACTTCATTTATTCCCTTGCATTTAGATGTATCACAAAGACACATTTGGTGTGGCTCCATATTCTAGTTTGTAATATTCTCTTCCCAATTTCTGACAGGGAAGGTATTTACAGTGAAGTGAAGAGGGAGAGAATTTTTTTGTGTAGTTCCACGTTCTTCTTCATGGGTCCCTATGGGAAGTTGTTTTTCTTATAATAAAGTTACTCTTATATTACAGACTTCCCTCACTCCCACCAAGTTCCCTGTAGCCTGCTGTCTCCATGTATAAGTAGGGCCTGTTGTGACCCCCCAGTGGTGATTGCATTAGATCTGAAGAACTGAAATTGGTGATTCATATACACATGCATGTAGCTGGGTGAGAGTGGGCATTTACCAGTGTACCCTGTATTTCAAACATTTGAGTAAATGCAAGCATATTCTAGATGTGTAAAAGATCTGCTCAATAACACTGTTAAAGTTTATATTGCTTTACTTCAATGCTTTTCTTAGTATCTCCATAACATACTATTTTACTCTAATATCATTAACATTTGCACAATCATGATTTCAAAACTGTTACCCAAGAAAAGGAAGTAATTGTGAACCCATATATTTCATACAGAGGGAATTTGCAAATCACTTTTATGCTAAGTTCCTCATGCGATTTCTACCTACAACTAGATCCATTTTCTCTGAAAATAGCAGGTGTCCTCTTTTAAGTGCCAAAAAAAAAAAAAAAAGGGATTTTAAAAGAAAGCAGGACTCCAATGAAGGCCCTTCCTTCCAAATTGCTCATCTTAAAAATCTAAAACAAACAACACACATCTATCCTGAGACTGTAGGGACACTTCGGCACCCCAGCAGCATCCTTGGATGAAGCAGCAGGGGAGCTGTGGGCGCGGCCCCGGAGCGCAGGCTCCACTGGCCTCGTGGGTCCTGAGTGGGCGGCGGCGCCGCGATGCGTCCTCGCCTCCCCACTCAGCCGCCGATGGCGCGACACACTTCCTGTGCCTATTGGCCCCCTCAATCAGACCGCAGCCCAGGGGAGGCCAGTGACATCACCCAGGACCCCTGGCGTCTCCAGAGCAGCCCTGGGCTGGCCGAGGCACCCTGGAGAGGACACAGAGCCCCGACTCCTCCAGGAGCCGGGTGGGGCACGGGTACCTGGGCTGGGGACCACGGCCCTGCCCCGCCTCCCACTCTGCCTGGGTAGGCTGGCCGGGGTCCCTGCACCAGACCGGAGCCGCTCAAGTACAACTACAAAGAAGCAGCCCCTCACCTTCTCCTCCGGCCAGGCTGCGGCACTCGGACTGACCCCCCGAGGTGCCAAGGACAGGGTGGCCACCAGCAGCAGCAGGTGGAAGGTGCCCACGACGCGCCGGTCCCCGCTGCCTGCCATCTCTCCAAGACTGTCTGGACGCGGGTTCCCGGAGCCGCTGGCGGTCACGAGCCCGGGAACGCGCGTCCTTCGCCTTCCCTCTTCTCTACCCTTGGGTCCACTGCGCCCGCCTTCCCATCGCCTCTGGATCGCCTCCCGCCGCACCGCGCTGGCTGCAGCCCTCCTACCCCGGACCTTCGCAAACCCCAGGGCTGGGCTACCTTGGGTGACAGACACAAGCTTCCGCTTGGCATCCAAGCGAACAAAGGCGGCCACTTCCTTCTTTTGGAGAGGAGGAAAGGAAGGAAGGAAGAGACACGGAAGAGCCTTTTTACGACCCGCAATGCCAAAACAGGGAATTGAAAGGGAGGAAGGGTTCACCAGACCCTCGGGAGTTATAAAGTGTTTCCCAGAGCTCCTAAAGGAGTGGACAGGGAATCGACATCTGCTCAATACGGCACCAGGCACTGTCCTAGGTGCTTTTCCTACCTTCCCGTATTTAATCCACTAATCTCATTTTACAGACAGGGAAACTGAGGACCCCCCCCCCCCCCATAGAAAGCCTGGACTGGAACCCGCAAGGAAAAGTTAGTGATAGCGTATCTTTGTCTTTTCTCTTTTCTCTCACTAATAGTTGCCTTGCCTCACAGGAGACAGACCGTCATACTCTCAAATTGAAAAGGATGGTCAAAGTAATTATCTAAAATAATGACATCTGAATTATTCACAGCAGCTCTGAAGGCAGTCATCTTCTCCAGGGCATGCCCCCAAAAGGAAAAGCCAAACACAATTTTATTTACTTTGTAACATCAAAGGTCATTGTTATCCAGATAATCCTAGGGCGGGAAAACATTTCAGTTTTGTCTGTAGGTTTCTGGTCCAAGTTGTCAGGACAACGACTTTCACCTCTTTTAGCCTCTTTGCTTCCACAGTGAGGATCAGGACTTAGCCTGCCCTGAGTCATCCCCCAGTAACCTCAAGTTCCCAGAAAAATCAGAACAAGGACACTGAAGCAGAACTGTTTCCCAGAGAGCAAAGATTGAAGGTAAGGAAGCTGCCAGAAGGCCCACCCACTCACTCTAGCTTCCCAGTCTTGGCTATGAGTTTTTAAAGAGAGGGCTTGCCTGGAAATACACTGTTCTGCCCTCCTCTGGAGTTACAGGGGAAGACAGGATGCAAATAACTCCTATTCTGATGTTCAGATTTGCTAACCCTATTCATGTCTGAGAGTTTTGAGTGACAATTTAGATTTCCAGGCTTAAATAAAATTAAATACAACTTTATTACATCCATGGACAGTTCTGATCGTCATACCCCTTCAGAACTTTCTATTGGCTCCAGATTGAGAACCAAACCACTGTCACAGTCTCCAATATATTTTCCTCTCTTGCTGCCTGGGTCAACCTTGAAATAGTGCATTTCCTGAGTGGCTGGGTAATAAAGAGCCTATTTGTTTTTCTTACCCTATTACCTTTGTGTCTTTTCACGATATGGTTCCTATAAGAAAGAGAACACGGAGCCAAAGCACAGTGGCTCACACCTGTAATCCCAACACTTTTTGGAGACCGAGGTGGGCGGATCACCTGAGGTCAGGAGTTCAAGACCAGCCTGACCAATATGGAGAAACCCTGTCTCTACTAAAAATACAAAAATAGCCAGGTATGGTGGTGCATGCCCGTAATCCCAGCTACTTGGGAGGCTGAGGCAGGAGAATCGCTTGAACTTGGGAGGCAGAGGTTGCAGTGAGCTGAGATCACACCATTGCGCTCCAGCCACAGGAGTAAGATATCACCTCAGAAAAAGAGGATGTGGAAATAGCAAACCTAAATGAAACAAAATGTGAGAGGTACTATAATACTAAGGAATTCGAAACAAGAAATATGGAAACAAGCTAAACTGTTTGCACATAACATGATGATGATTTTCTGTTTCCCAAGGTTCTCCAATTTTGGTTATATTGTCAATAAGATGTTCTTACAGTTTGGTATCTACAGGAAGCAGACTCCGAGACAAGAGTTTAACATGCAGGATGTGTATTAGGGAGTGCCCTTGGGACAAACCCCTGTGCGAGGAAGAAATGGGAACTGGAGAGAACAGAGGGAGAAGTTAGCAGCAAAGTGGGTCCAATGACTTCACCCAACCCCAGAGGAGCCCTGAAGCTGAAAAAGACTGTCAAAGTTCTTCCATAGTGGGTCAGAATGGCTGGGGCCTTATCTCTGGACCTCCATGGAGTGATTTCCTGCAAGCAGCTTTGCAGCCAAAAGAGCTGGACTGCTAGAGGCTGTCAGCCAGCTGGCCTCCAGCAGCTGCAGCAGGGTCCTTCCCTGGGGGCAGATCTGGGCAGCGCATCTCCTGTATCTACCACAAGTGGGTTCATGTAATATATCTGGTACAAATCTAAAACATTTCACATAGCTAGTGAAACTGATTTCGATTATTTTTTTTTTAATATATGTGGGCTTTTCTGACAACTTTCCACAAATCTATAAATCCAACACCACTATGTATGTATCCCTTCATTCCTTATTCATATCTTTTCTTGTATCTTACACACTAAATATCTTTCTCCTTTCCTTTGTTCATTCTTTTCTCTCTTCCATCATTTGGGAAACTTTTAGAAATCCCTTATATCTGCTGTTTTTTCCCTACTTCAACTTTTCCCTTCTTCAAACTCTTCCTATGGACTTTTCCATTTTAATTAAAGTTTCAGGCCCTGTTTTTCATCGTGGAAAAAATGTGTTGTATATACAGTGATGGTAACACTGTACTCAAGTGGAGAAATTATCACTTCCATTATAGTATAGAGTCTATACTGTGATGTGAGGAAATGAAGGACCCAATTGCCAAAACAGATTTCCTCCATGAAGTTGCCATGGCAGGATATTCCTACACCCAGTCCCACCTTTAAAGTGATGCCATTAGACCAAAGTAGTAATGACCAGAAGGTTCTATTAAAACAATAGTTTTCAAAAGTGTGGTCCACGGACTGGGGATTCCCCAAGATCCTGTTGGCTGTCTAAAGTCAAATCAACTTTTATAATAATACCAAAACAAGATTTGCTTTTTCTACTGTGTTGACTATCCACTGATGTTGCAAAAGCAATGATGGGTAAAAATGCTGGTACCTTAGCAACTCTCAAGACAGGACACAAAACTGTACTGTTGGGGAGGAAAATCACAGGTGTAGTCATTGTAGTTTTCACAGCCATGCACGAAGACAAAAAAGGAAGAGAAAGACAAAAGAGCCAGTCTCAAGAATGACATTGATGAAGTAAAAAACTGTTGTTTTACTGCCTTCTGAAGCTCTCTCTCCTCCTGTAATCTGTCCCACTAGATTTTAAATCTAGCTCCTCAAGTCTGTCTTTTCATCTCATGGAGACCACCAGCTCTATGTGGATTCCTCCTACCTGCACCGCATCCTGGAAACTCTCAAAGCAGTAAGCTGGAGCAAACATCCAGCTTATCTCATTTCTTTCCCCTTTTTTCACCACTTTCCTGTGACACCTCTTTTCCAATCATTGAACATCATTTTTAAAATTTTTATACAGAGAGTACAGGTGCAGTTTTGGTACATGAATATACTGCATAGTGGTGAAGTCTGAACTTTTAGTGTAAGCATCACCTGAAAATGTGGTATACATTTACTCATCAGGTAATTTCTCATCCCTCCCACCCTCCCACCCTTCCAAGTCTCCAATGTCTGTTATTCTGCTCTCCATGTCATTGTGTACACATTATTTAGCTTCCATTCATAAATGAGAACATGTGGTATTTGAGCTATTTCAGTAAAGATGATGGCCCCCAGTTCCACCCATGTTGCTGCAAAAGACATAATTTTATTATTTTTTATTGCTGGGTAGTATTATAGGGTGTGTGTGTGTGTGTGTATGTGTGATGTGCATGTCACATTTTCTTTATCATCCATTGTGAATATCATTTTTAATATATTTTAGGTGGGATGACAAATCCAGTTCCATCTTAACTGGAAGCATAAATTGAGAGTATGCAGCTTTTTATACTCACATGGGAAAATGGGAGGTAGAAATAAAGCACTTCTGCTGCACACCAAAGGGCAATTGTCTCAAGGAAAAGCATTTGTACTGTTGTTTGAGAAGTATAGTGGGCTGGGCACAGGGTCACCCCTGTAATCCCAACACTTTGGGAGGACAAAGCAGGTGGATAACTTGAGGTCAGGAGTTCAAGACCAGTCTGGCCAAAATGATGAAACCCTCATCTCTACTGACAACACAAAAATTAACTGGGCATGGTGGTGGATGCCTGTAGTCCCAGCTATTCCAAAGGCTGAGGCAGGAGAATAGCTTGAACCCGGGAGGCAGAGTGTGGAGTGAGCGGAGATTGCACCACTGCACTCCAGCCTAGGCAACACCACTGCACGACAGCCTAGACTGTCTCAAAAAAAGAAAAAGAGAGAGAGAGAGAAAGAGAGAGAGAGGGGCATAGTGAACTTACTACTTTTTTCATGAAATCCCAATTTAATTGAAAGAACAATGACTGATAAATTATGATTATTCAGACTTGGATATTTGGCAGACAGTTGAAAATGAATAAAGTGTGCCTATGCCTTGAAGGAAAATAACTGATACTGTTTGTTGCCAGTGATAAAATTGGATCTTTCAAGCGAAAATTGGAATTTTGGATAACTTGTATCTGCTACCATAAGCTTGACAGTTTCCTGACATATAACAACTTTCATGACAAAATTGGTGATTTTAACAAATGTGATTATTTATTATATATAATGAAATGCTCAACATTTGGAATATCTGCATAACTCAGTGAAGCAATATTTTCCAAATGCTCAGTTCACCATGTTACAAAATCACAAATAAAAGTTCCATTCAAAGTATAAGAGGGACCAGTGGATTTTTATGTAATGGAATAAAAACATGTACTTAGATGCAGACTTTAAGTTGTAACTTTTATGACACTATTATTTGTTATGTTTTGATTTAATAATGAAGAAGATTATCCACAATTAAGAGGTTATTAAACTGTTCTTCCTTTTTTCTACTACATGTCTGTATGAGGTCAAATTTTCTTCATATACTTCAACAAAAATAATATATCACAACAGATGAAATGCATAAGCAAATATGGAAATCCAGCTGTCATCTAAAAAATCAGAAATTAGATTTTTAAAATATCATTCTTCTCACTAAACTTTTTATTTTAGAAAATATACTTATTTTTCATAAAACATATTTCTTTACATGTAATGACTTCGTTCTTTTTAAATAAATAAATAAATATTTGTAAAATACCTGTTCTAATTTGCAATACCACAAATACTGATAGACATAGTCCACATAAATGAAAGCTACTTCTGGTCCTCAATTACTGTTACTAATGCAAGGAGTCCAAAACATTTGAGAATCATTATATTAAAACCATTCTACCTGAGAGAGACCGATGATAATACATTAAACCAATGCCTACTGCTGTAGCTACACATAGAAATTATCTAGAAAGCCTTTCTTAAAAAAATGGTGATATCTGGCTTCCACCCCCAGAGATTCTGATATGATTAGCCTGGTGCATGGTCTGGGCATCAGATTGCTTCAAAGCTCCCACGTGATTCTAACACATAGCCAGGGCTGAGAATCATTGCATTAAGTCACATACTTTGAGAAGTACATTAGCAAAAATCATATAATCAGATTAACAATAACGTTAGTAGTCATGTTGCATTATTTCGTAAGGCCCTAAAAATAACAGGAAAAAAGACTGGGAAAGTGGACTGGCTTAGACAAATTATGAAGTAGGCAGCTTAAATTCAAACCCCCCAACTTTCCCACCACTTTTTGGCCCCTAGCAAGCCTAATACTAAAGCACACTGCCTTTTGTTCCTTTCATAGTCAGAGAATGTAGAGTCCTACATTATACCTTTGTTTGAATCTGTCCACCACCTCTTTCAATAGCAGAGTGAAAAATTAAAATATTTGACTCGGCAGTCCAGAGTCAGATTTTTAGTGTTTCTTGGAAATCTCAGGAATCCAGATTTCCTGTAAATATTCCCACCTTTTTTCATCAGATCAGGGGTCGGGTCAAGGTGGCAATAAAAGGAAAAAAAATGTTCCTCTCCTCTCGTTTTCTGGCCCTCTCACTTCCCAGTCCTATTGAATAACATGCACTGTCCTCTCAAAGAAGAAAAGAGGAACAGTCCCTATAAACCTGATTCCTTTCACCAACACTAATTATGTCCCTCAAACAAAATTTATCACTTTACGAGCTTATCACGCTTTTGATCAGTTTTTCTCTGAGGGCTCTGAAGACCAAAAGTGTTCCAAGATCCAAAGAAATGAATCTCTAGTAAGAAATTTCAACACACTCAAGGAGAGGAGAAGTAGAATCAAAGATGAGGAGAGCAAAGGTCACCTGGTGACCACCAAGCAAACCATCCAGAGGAAAAAACTCCTTGTCTGAGAAATTTAGAAGTGATTAGACTTCCCCATTACCTAATGCAGGCATCTGGTTCCAAGCTTCTTTCTCAAAAATTTATAAGTAAATAGAATTTCCATATGTCCCCAGGACTGTATGCATGTTGAAACTCGTTGTGCAACCCTTGCTGACATCAAGGCACCAAAATGCCTACAAATTTAATCATTTATTAAGACCTACATGGCTAATAGGGCCCAAATTACCATTAAGTTCCACTTTAAGGTTCATAAACACCCCTAAGGAAAAATCCACCACAATTCCTCTCTTGCTGAGATGACCTGCTGCACTCTTCTGCAGCGTTCTTTCTATCTAAAAAAACTTTCCTTTTCAAATCTATACTGTTGTCAGTAAATTCTTCTTACCAATACGCAACATCAAAATCTTACCACTTTTCAATGTCAGGGCTCTGAACCAAGCCCAGCAAAAGATAAGGACTCAAAGACAAAATTCATTCTTTACAGCTCACAGAATAGACGGCACTGATCTACACAATACCAAAACTGACTATGATGTGAAATTATAAACAACTGATTGTTACAGGAAGTAGCTATACATCTAGTGTAAGTCTGTATATTTATGGAAGCACATATGTTGACATTTTATTCAAAAAATCTCATCTATGTTCAATTTTTTTGCATCTTGTGGAATCAAATAAGATAAAGCACCAATTTCATATATATATAATATACATTATATATATGTATCATATACATTATATATATACACACACACATATATATATATATACATATATATATATATATATATTATATATATTTTGGAGACAGATTCTTGCTCTGTCACCCAGGCTGGAGCACAATGGCACAATCTTGGCTCAATGCAACCTCCTCCTCCAGGGTTCAAGTGATTCTCACACCTTGGCCTCTCAAGTAACTGGGACTACACGTGTGAGTGCAACAGCACACCAGGCTAATTTTTGTATTTTTAGTAGAAACAGGGTTTCACCATGTTAGCCAGACTGATCTCGATCTCCTGACCTCAAGCAATCCACCCACCTTGGTCTCCCAAAGTGCTGGGATTACAGGCATGAGCCACCACATCTGGCCTTCTGCAACATATTAATGATAGAACGTGAAAAGTAAAAAGCTGTTAAAGAATTTTTCATTCAGAGTTACTAAATTTTTATGGCATAAGTTAAAAATATGATCAGAGATGTTAAGTGTGTCAATAATATGTTTTTAAGACCTAATTTTATAAATAAGTATGATGAGACATATTATTATTATCCTCATTGTTAATGATTTTAAAAAGTTAAGGTACAAGGTTAAGTAATCTGTTCACAGTCATGCAAAGCTGATTCCGTTGTAGGCAGTGTAATTTTACTCTACCCTACAGGCGTTTAGAGTTTCAGAGGAGAAAATCTAAGTAGCTATTAAAATCTGACTTTCAACAAGCAGAAGAAAGCTTTTACTGAAGGTAAAATCAGATACCACTGAAAGTGTTTTATCTCTAGATTTTAAGCACAATATTCATTTTTATATTTTTGTCTCCTTTAATGGTGTATCTGATATCATATCTATTAGATGGGGGAAAGGGAATCTAAAAAAAAAAATTAAATGCCAAAATGTAAAGTAATATAATCTAAAGTCAAGGCAATGGCACTCAGTTGTCTTTTGCTTTGGGGTCATTTGTGGATTTTCTAAGGTGTTATATTCTACTTATTCATGTTTTAAAGACATGAAATTGTGAGATTTTCCTACTGATCAGGCTACACAGACTGTTACCAGATAACTTAAACAGCACCCTTTCTCTCAATCTTATAACGTTAACTGTGAATTGTGCTTGTCATTAGTCCCTTTCTAGCTTTTCATGAAAGAACAATCATTCTAAGAGTAATTTTCAAGTCATACCAAACAAACAAACAAAGTTTGCTTTTAAGACTCAGGATAGGCCCAGCAGTGTCAAATAAGAGGAAGAAAGGCTCTAAAACCTCTTTCCACAGGGTCCCAAAATAGAAAATTAAGAAAGCAAATAAAAATGACACAAATTCACAGAAAATAGCAACAATTATTTAAAAAACAAGTTGGCTATGCCACACATCACTATTAACAATAATAATAGAAAGTTGCAACATAACACCACAATTCAAATTCCACCCTAAAATCACATATACTCCTATAAATATCTAATTTTTGCTTAAATTTAGAAAGAATTTATGCTGTTTGTTTTATTTTTATATATGAAAACATTTGCAAAGTATTTTGAATGTTTTAGTAATACTTAGTACAGATTGTGTCATACGAAATCCTACCAACACGACAGTTCATATATACTCTATTGTTCAGATTATAATAAATTAGATGAACTAATCCATCTTCAATTTTAATGTTTGGAAAAACATTTCTACAGAGCTCATGATTAGCACCAGACCAAGTTTATACCTAAATTTCCCTAAAAAAGAAGCTTAAATTACTGAGTATAGAATTTTAGTAAGACTAATCCCCTTCTGTTACTGCCCAAACCTTGACCTTTTATGGTTCTCACTCAGTAAATCACATACCTATTATGCAGAACACTAAAGTTTGAATTTAGAGATCTGTGAGAAAGAAAAAGAGATTGATTCATTGCCTTTCATAATATCTTTGTTTAGTCCTCCAAAAAATTTTCTTCTAACAATGTTAGACCTGTATTACAATTAGGAAGAAGCACAGTAGTAATTTTAGAAAGGGAGCCAAGAGGAAATTTCATAAGCGGAAAGGAAGGTCCATAAGAGAACTGTACATCTTAATTCCACTCTAAGGCAAAATGTTCTTCTTTTGATTCTATTCTTCGATTAGAGAAAATGACCATCAATCAGAAAAACAAACTAATGGCTCAGACAGGAAATGAATGACATTCAAGACTAAGCCATAGGCCGGGCAAGGTGGCTTGTGCCTGTAATCCCAGCATTTTGGGAGGCCTAGGCAGGCGGATAATTTGAGGTCAGGAGTTCGAGATCAGTGTCACCAAAATGGTGAGACCTTCACAGCTACTAAAAATACAAAAATACAAAAATTAGCTGGGTGTTGTGGCACATGCCTGTAATCCCAGCTCCTCGGGAGGCTGAGGCAGAAGAATCATTTGAACCCAGGAGACAGAGGCTATAGTGAGCCAAGATTGTGCCACTGCACTCCAGCCTGGGCTAGAGTAAGACTCTGTCTCAAAAAAAAAAAAAAAAAAAAAAAGATTAAGCCATAGATAAAGGATGCAGTAACAATTATTATTCAAGATTTTTAGGCACCGAAAATATGAGGGAAACCTGGTAAAGTGGATAGAAAATAACCTAATTATAAAACATCTCTCTGTGCTATAATTACATGTTAATCTTTATTCAATTATGCAGCATGCTGCAGAATACTATTATTTTATAGTACACACATGCATAATCTTTAGCATATCCTTTGCAGGTGTAAAACTTATGATACTATAATCCTTAAAGGGCAGGCACCTGGTAATAATTACTTGAAAAATATTAAGTGTCTAAAAACACATACCTTATGATTATTCAACATAGTGCCTGCCACAAATATGGCAAAATATTTGATTCATTGTAGTATATAATGTACAGCCTAACCAGGAGGCTAACGACAAGCAGACGATGATCTTCCCTTGACCTGATACCTTCCTTAATTGTTACTCTCTTTCCCTTCCCTTCCATTTTTTAATGTAATCTACATCATTAGTTCCCAAATGTTAGTTCCATATTAATGCCTGTCCATGATTATGCTTGGTCAGTTTGTTGCAAAAGGAGAACTTTTTTTTAATGTTGTTAATAAGGCAATTATATTTAATCAAAGTCTGATCTTTAATCTTCTTCCTCCATATTTGGGAACAATAGGTTGTAGGTTCTTGGGTTTGTCTTTTATTGTCTTACTCTCTTGTTTCATTGTGGTAAAATATATACAACATAAAATTTGCCATCTTAACATTAAATACATTCAGTTCATTAAACACATTTACGTGTTTGTGCAACGATCACTACTATCCAGCTCTAGAATTATTTTCATCTGGCAAGCTGAAACTGTACCCATTAAACAATAACTCAACATTTTTTCTTCCCCCCAACCTCAAGCAACCACCATTATACTTTCTGTCTCTGTGAATTTGACAATTCTTTTGTGTGTGTGTGTGATATAGGGTCTCTCTGGAGTGCAGAGGGTCAGGCTGGAGTGCAGGGGTACCACGCTGGCTCACTGCAACCTCGACTTCCCAGATTCAAGCAATTATACTCTATCAGCCTCCTGAGTAACTGGGATTACAGCCACGTGCCGCCATGCCCAGCTAGTTTTTATATTTTTAATAGAGATGGGGTTTCACCATGTTGACCAGATTAGTCTCAAACTCCTGACCTCAGGTGATCAGCCCATCTCGACCTCCCAAAGTGCTGGGATTACAGGCATAATCCAATGCACTGGGCCAAATAAAGGTATTTTAAATCTGGGATATAAGTTCCAGTGAGCCAGACTCTGAAATTTCAGACTTTAGCCTCAGTCACAGGCCATCAGAACTCTTCCAAAAATACTCAGAATAAATTGTTGATGGATCAGTATGTCTTAACTCACTCATACATGTGTAATTTATAGGAAAGCATCAGCAACAATATTACTATTGACATTAACAGCACATACAGTACCTTTTGATAAACAATGGAGCACACAAGATCCTTGACAGCAGATAAAGACAGTTCCTGGGCTTCAATGGTAACACTCTCCCGTGTGAGGCCAATTTGCAGTAGAAATGAAACTGTATGCACTGAGCCTCTGGAGTTGGTGAGCGATGGTGCACTGAAGCTTCCATTAGAGAGTCGGACAGAGAGTCCCGTCTTAGGACTTGAACACGGAGGAGCAGTTGGAAGCACAGCAGGAATAGCCGAAGATAATACAGACTTCTGGGCTGATGGAGGGGAATTATTTGCAGACATCTGCCTTTCTTTAATCTTTTAAAATAGTTGTCAATTCTCTTTCAATGGTTATGAAGCGGTTTTTAAAATAACAGCAGTAAAGAAAATGACTGCACTTTTGGATTTAGTTGAAAGCTTCTTTCTTTCCTCTTTTAAGCCACTCATGCCGATGATAAATTTTATCAATGAGTTGAATGCACAAAAGGTCCTACTTCTCTTAATATCAGTC